>NC_046190.1:39714021-40014021 GCF_011004875.1 Balearica regulorum gibbericeps | reverse complement strand
CCCTGGTAACTTGCATGGGCAGAGCAAAAGCAAAAAGCACGAGGGTCTCTGCGAGGCACAGGGGCGGGTTTGCAGGAGGCAGCACCGGTGGTGCATCGAGCAGGAGCACACACAGATCAAAGCGATGCCTGACTTCAGCTGGAGTTGCCACGTTGGCAAGGAGCTAAAGCCAAAGCGCGCACAGGACAGTGTATCGCCATAAAGAAGCAAAGTCTATATATTCTGCATAAAGTAGGTAAAATCAGTAGCCTGCAGTGGAGAGAACACGTGGTGATAGTTGTTCCTCTCGAGTCTTGCTCCAGGGCGGCCACCTCAGGACAGGACACACCTGGATGGTGAACGGGACCCTCGTGGCTTGGCCATGGGATGCTGATGGGCACGTCCATCTCAAATCAGAAGTTACAGTAAAGGGTTTAGAGTGGGGGTGTGTGAGTTGCAGGCAGTATATGCATGATACTGTGCAAGTCAGCTGTAATAGAAAATCCTGCAAAGATGGGCTTTTCTAGAGATGCAGCAGAGAGCACATTGGACACTAAATCTCATTAAAGTGTGAGTGCAGAGGTGCTGACAAGACTGATTGCATTAACTGGCACTATGTAAATGCATTTTCATTTTTAACTAAAATTACAGTATTTTAGATGTTGGAAGAATTTCAGCTGCATGTAAATGACTTCTGAAAAAAATAAGGCTGTACTAGACATCTAAGATGCAGTACCAGGTGATTTAATCTGGAAGTTCTTCTGCAGAAGGATATTACAAGCATCAGCCCAAAAATCCCGACTAGGCTGAGGACTTCTCAGACTTCTTTAATGCAGGTACCATTTAAAGTAGCGCATCCCCCCTTCGTGTGACCACAGTGTAAGTAGAATTAACGTAATGGGGATCTCGCATGTGGGTGGCGAGACCTTCTGCCAAACGCTTACTTTTATGGCTAGCCTGGAAAGGAGGAAAAATAAGATTTCTAAAATAATACAGCTGATTCCATCACCTTGGTATCTTTTTCTTAATATATGCGTAAACACAACTTTATCTGGATGGTGAACAGTGACTCCGAATAGCAATTCTGCCCTGCCCTTTTACTTTGAAAAATGGAGAGCGTTGTCTCCTAGCTGATGAATAAGGTGGTTCCTGGGAGCAAAGCTTGCTATCTAGCTGCTTTCAGGCTCTAATATGGGAAGTAGGTGATGCATAAAATGCTCAAATGAAGAACAAATTGACCAGGGGAAAAAATAATTTATACTTTAAAAAAAAAGGTATCTGGTTTTGTTGGTTTTGCTCACTGCACTGAGCTGATCTATACTACAGATGCTCCCTTGGTCTTAGGTACGTCTTACTGAACTTGTGGTTTTTATCTTTAAAAGAAAGTGTTTTTAAAAAAAGTCATAAATGTAGCTTGGGACTTCAGGGGAAAACAAAACAACAACCACACCAAGCCCAGACAACATTGCTTCTATAGACAGTTTGTGACAACTATATAATCTCACTATATGCAAGATGCTTCAGTAGCATCAATAACTCTTCCCATTTTTCACTGTAAATATTTGCTAGATTTATAAAAAAATCAGTTTCCCTGTAAATATTTACTAGATTTTAAAAAAAATCAATTGCCTAACTGTAGTGTATCCCTGATCCATTTGTACCCAGTGAGATGAACCTTCATTAATTTGACCTGGTCTACTTGAAATACTTAAGATTTTGCTGCTAAACTTGGTGTCGACTGAACTTCTAGGTTGTACACTTCATAGTGCCTCAGCAGATCTGTGGGGTTTTTAATTATTTCTCCCCCTCTCAAGATAGTATGAACATGCGTGGTGAGCAGTGCATGGTGTTACTTAGCCAAAAAGTATTCAATCATTAAAAAAGCCCGTTTCTAAGGAAGATTTGATGAAAACGTGTGGTGTAAGAGTTCACAGGCAGGTGAAGATCTATTTTTTAATGGCTTCTCTGGTCAGTAGCTTCCAAAAAACAAAGGGCATAGAAGCTGAATGTACGTTTGCTTGGGATTTTAAAATGAAAATGTATTTAGAAAGCACAGAGTCCTCAAGAGAAACAAGGTAAAAATATCTGCAAAACAAGGCAAAGCTGAAGTGGAAAGGAACACTGATATTTGGTATATTAATTTCTCACAGTCAGAGATTGATGTTAACAGCTCTGCTGGGAAATTACATTATTATTGTTAAAATGCTGTGGAAATCCAAATAAAAACTGTGAAGCTACAGGATGTTCTCTAAGAATGCAAGCTTTGCTAAAATAAAATCGACAGTTAATCTCAAACACCTAAATGAAGACGTAAAAGTGAAAAGGCTTCACAAATCAGCTGGTGACGGGGATGTCACAGGGTGTGAGCAGGTCTCCGAGTCAAATGTTCTCAGCATGTCTGTGAAGTAGTTGAAGCTCATAGGGTGTCCTAGGAAAGCAGGTTGCAAGCCAAGTAATAAAAGAATAATAAATGATGGAGTTAATGACTGCATTGTCCAGGAGCTGGGCTGCAGAAGGAAGATGAGGAATGGGGGCTGTTTCACTGATGGATGAAGAGTGCCCTAGAAGAGCGGCCCTGGGTCCTGAGTGGTGGGTGGTCCCCATCCTTAGGGACTGCCCCAGTGTTCCCAGACTGTGGTGGTCACCATGCTGGGATTGGGCTGGAGACAGCGACCACCCACCCCAGTGCTTCCAGTGGAGCCTGGTGGGATTGCTTGGCCAGGTGGGTGATGCCAAGCCAGAGTGACCGTATGTGTTGTCACTTTGTGAAAGCAGCTCTTGCCGGGTAGTTTTTTTTTAAGTTGGAATAGCTTAATGCAAGAGGCATTTGTGGGAAAATAAGCATGGAGTTCAAGGCCACGCTTGGAGGTCATTGCTTCTCCTACAGTTATCTCTTGAAATTTCTATACAGATCCCACAAACCCACTTTTGGCATGGGACCAGCTCCCTTTCTGTGCTGCTGCTGCCGAATGTCCCCTTTATAGCAAAACAGGCAATGGTCATTCTCCATCTGCTTTGTCACCTTCCTAATTTTAAAGAGCCATTTCTGAGATTTCAAGTGACTTTCTTCTCCCTGTTTACGTGAGTCGTGGTCTCTAGTGCTACATTCAAAGGCAACAGATCAGCAGACCTTGGAAAGGAAAAGATGGATTATAGCTCAAAGTAGACTTCCTCAAATACCCCCAGCCACAGTGCAGCCTGGTTTTGGAGCCGATCAAATATAAGCATGGAGGGTGCTCAGGCCTGGTGTCATCTTCCCAAGATAACCATCAGTTGTCACGCTCAGCACACTGGTTTTATTTTGGCACTTGAACACGATTGTAAGGGACGGAAAGCTTTTTAAATTTGTCACAGATGAGATGCTGAGCATTTTACAGAAATGTTTCTGTCTCCAAATAGACCGTCGGTGGCTTAATGTATTTGTGGTTGGCCAGGCAGCCACCAGCAGCTGTGCTGTGCTGCTGGATGTTGCCCTCTGACATCGACGTTATCGGGCGTGATACAACGTGCAGAGCTGAAAGGGGAAAGGTGTTTTGTTCTGTGACTGTCGATGGTCTGCAGCGTATTGGGAACTGTTAAACCTGGGCTCGCCGCTTTGGGAAAAGAAGCTGAAGTGCTTTGGAACCCCCAGGGAGAAGAGGTGACTTTGGAGCAGAGGTCTGCTCCGTGTCCTGTGGACTTGGGTTGGAAACCTCTTCTGCACCTCTTGGGTTGCAGCAAGAGGAAATCCATCTCCGGTCTTGAGATGGAGACGCCTTGACTTGCCTGGACATGGCCCTGAGTAACCTGCTGGGAGTGGGTCGGGCTGGAGACCCCCACCTGGGTACATCCAGTCTGTGCCTGGTGTAAGACTGGGTCCCTGTTCCAACTTCCCTAAAAAGACCCCAAAACCTTCCGGGGAGGCCATGTCTCTTGGGTGACATACTAGTGGCAGTAATGAAATGTTCTAGGAGTGATAATTGGACCCTCGGGCAACCTTTGGTCATCTGCGTGGTGGCAAAGAAAGAAGCCTTTGACTGATGTTGTTGATGACCTGTTGTTTCTTTGACTTCAGACGTTTTGCTTTGAAGAGACCCGGGCATATTGAATCTGAAAATATTTCTAGTCTGTGTCAACAGTCCTTCCAAACAGGAGGCAAAATAACAATTAGCGCGAGTCAATCTTTCCGTGGCAGCGGTTGGGAAATGAAAGGCTCTTACCTAGAAGCAAATTGGAGTATTTTGCTCATCTTGAGAGCATCACCACGCAACAAAAGGAGACGGAAATGTTTAAGGTCCAGAACCGTATTTTTCTGCAGAAGCATGGAAAGCGGCTCAGAGTGCTCATCTGGGAACCGCCTGGGTGGCGCAAGAGGTGTGAAGGACGTAGCCGTTGCTCAACGCGGTAACGTCTTGCAGGAAGTCAGAAGACTTTGGTCGATCGTGCTGTTTCCTAACAGGAACCTCAGAGCAGCCATTCTATGGGGAGCTTAACTCTTCTTACCGCATGTCTTTGTCTCTAAGGAATGAGGCGCTGGGATTTAATATTTGGGATTAAATGTTTCCCGCGTGTCAGAATCACAGCAATCGTGCCATTCCACGGGCCGTGTTACTCATGCTGGGGAAATATACGGCAGCTCATTTTTAGGGAGGATTACTACCTTTTTTTTTTTTCCTCCTCTCTGGACAGAGACGCAAGTGATTACAAAGGCTCTTTCATTCCTGTGGTTTTGCAAGAACGAGACAGCACTGTGATGGGTCTCGTAGCAGAAAAACATATAATCTCAGGCTGGAATTCCTACAACTCCTGAAGTCGTTCTCCTTCGCTCCTGACGTGGTAACCCCTCGTGGCTCTGGCTTTGCCGAGATTTGGGTTATAAATGTGCCGTTTTGCACGTGTCTTGGACAATGTTCCTCAATGGGCTTTGCTCCTCCTCTTCTGCGTGGTCTCTTAGTGCTTCTCTGAGACGTATTGGTCCGATTTCTTCCTTCTGCCTTTGAAGAAATTGGGGGGATGTTTCAGACATACCTACTGCCGTTCCAGGTGAGGGTTGCAGAAGAGCTGAAATGCTCTGGAGGATGAGTTTTCTTGAAAGATGAAGGGATTTTTATTACAGATTTACGATTTATTATTTTTTATTATACCTTCAAAAAAAATCTTTATAGAAAAAACACTTAGTTCAGAAAAGCCTGCACCTAAGTTTTTAATAAGATCGAGTGATGGAAGATAATAAAAAAGGAAGTTATTACGTGATAATCTTCTGTTTAAAAGGTGAGGGGGGGACACAAGTCCGGCAAAAAGTGATTTATTTTTTTATTGAGTTACGACAAAGCTCTCAAATTTTCTGTATTTTCAACATTTTGCAAAAATTACCACATGCAGAATGGGAGCGAGGATATGGCCTCAAGAACCACAAACACAGAGAGGGGAAACTCTTCTGGGATAGTAAAGAGAAAAAAACAAACAACCCAAAGAGCAGGAATTCAGGTGTTAGATATTCAGGGCATTTAAATATCTAAATTTGGCTGCCAGGTTTTTGTAGCTCCAACAGGTCTCGCTTGTGCAGTTTAACTTTTTAATTTTTTTCCCCCCTCTCCATATTAAAAAGCGTGGGATGGTGCAGGAGGGGGAACGGAGGCAGCCGTACGTCCCGGCTGCCTGCGGAATGAAAGGGACCGTGTCCGAGAGCAACGTGCAGCCGTGCGAATGCCTGCAGCGGGGCGAGTTGATATTATTTATATAATAACATGCCAAAACCCACGCGGGGCCTGGGGGATCGGACGGGATAAAGCTAGAATGAAATCCCTGATATCCATGGAGTTGCCGGAGATCTTTTTTTTATTATTTATTTCCCCCCCCTCCACTAAACCTGTGGGACCGTATACAAGGCAATAAGTCATAAGGAACAGGGAGAAAATGTGCCAAAAGCAGGAGGAGAAGAACGCGAGGAAACGTTTCCAGCTTAGCACGGCAAGAAAAATATTTAGTTTAATAATATTTGTGAGCTAACTAATGAAATTTATAAGCCGAAACCCTAGATATGGGCGATCAGAAGAGTTTTCTCCAACTCACAGCTACCTCAGTGCCTGTGACGACATTTTGCTGGAAGTTTTGATGGGTTGTAATTAATGGGCAGCGGGGGGGGAGGCAGAAATTTTAATCTAGTTCCACGGAAATGCTTGAGCAGCATTGCCGGATGCTTGCTGTGATCCAAAGGAGCGACGTATTTCTCGCACGCTTCAGTAGCTGCGGGGCTTAGGGCCGCGAGACGGCCAGCACACGCATCCTCGCGCCCTGCCCAAAGCCAACTCTTTTGAAGGTGTCAGGCAGCAAGAAAACCGGTACGAAGCTCTGCAAGGAGCTCAGCACGCAGGCTGCTCCATAGTGTCAGCTGCTAGGGGATTGAGAAAGCTGATTTTTTTTTTAATATAAATATCTTTTTTTTTTTTTTTGCGTTTCCCCGTGCAAAGAAAACTGTGTTTGGATGCTTTCTGCTTCCCGTTTGGGGAGTTACTGCGTGGTGAAAAGACCTCGTAGCCGTTAGTAAATTAGACACTGAGGAGGTGACACAGTTTATTAAATTAACCGGTAAAACAGGGACTAAAATGATGTTCGCTGAAGATGGAAACAGCACAAAATTAATCCTTCCTCTTTGTAAACTTAAAATGCCCTACCAGAATGAGTTGCCTTGTGTGCAATAAGGAAAAAAAAAATGATGAAAAAGAAAAACCCGGAAGGCAAAGAGTGCCTGGGCTCCATCCGAATCCAATCAGCGCTCGGTCTGGTACCGCCCTGCCTTTGGCGTCGCACCTATTGCCAAGCGGTGATTTACCGAAGCCAGCCGGGAGGTGAAGGGAGAACGGGTCTGTCTGAGCAAGCCGGGCTGGGAGATGCTGTGATGATGTCACTGATGAGCAGCAAGGGCTGCCAGCGTCACACCTTGGGGCACCGCGTCCCATAGGACACGTGGCCGCATCTTCTCTTGCGCTGCGCCCTTATATCTCTAGGTAGACATAGATGAAACATCTGCTGCCCTTTAAAACAAAACGACAAAAAACCCAACTTTGACGGATTCTTTAACCGCTGCCTTTATTAACGCTGTCCCTCTAAACGTGATCAAGTCCTGCCTCGGGCTCCGTCTGTGCCGCCTGGTCCCAAAGACAGCTGCATCCCTTAGGAAGCTGCCACAGATCTCTAGCCGATGTTAAGGCGGGGGGAGTTCGACTTTTATTGCTATTTAAATAGATCAGAAATACTAATTTTTAATTTTTTTTATATGTTTTTTTTTAACATGGGTGGGGAATAGTGACTTCACGTGGCTCCTCTAAAACACACAGCGCTGTGACCTCAAGCCCGCTCTATCGCCGCAGAGGCTTTTCGCTTGCAAAAGCGAGTTTAAAAGAGAAACGATGGGGGCTGTACAGGCGGAATAAAAGCCAGGGTATTGATTTTATAAAAATCCAGCATCACCTTTGATACTCTGTTAAAGTTACACTAAGGGATAGCTGGCACGGCTTCCAGCAGGATAATTACAGCCCTAGTCTGAGTAATGTCTGCGTGCTACGGGCTTGCAAAGTGATCTGCCTTTATGAGAAGGAGCTGGAATGAGAAATGAAGGCGCTGATCCTTCCTGGGTTCGATAGCTGGCGTATTTTACGTGTCTACTTTCTGTAAACTGTTTTCTATAGTGCTTCATAACAGAAAAGCCGCTGGGAGCCAAGAAAAGAAGCTCTGGCAGCGCTGGCCGAAGCCAACCGGGTTACTTCCAGCAGCGTACCGCGGTTTTGCCTCCTTTGTACGTGAAAAGTCGTCGTTGTGGACGTTCACCCGCCGTCGGGAGTTAGCCACGGGAATGGAGGGACTCGCTCCTTTGGGATGCTCCGGGACTGGAGTATCTGGCAAAACGTTGCCCTTTCTCGTAGGTGGTATCATGTTCTTTCCTTGGATAAACTTTAATCCCTCGGGGTATCGCCGGTCAGACTCAAAAGCTGCACTTTTTAAAAAAATGCCTCTAAAAGGCACCAGCAATCAGGTGGTTGTAAAACTTTCTGCCAACTGTTGCAGGAGCTGCCTGGGCTACAACCAGTTGTTCCTCCATCCTTACCGCTGGCAATAGCTGCACCTCTCCCTACCTTAAAAGTAAAATATTAATACCGGGGGCTACCCGGGATGAATGGGACTACGTGGGATGAACGGGACCGGCTGGGGTGTTACGGGTGCGTTTGCAGGAAAGGTGGGGCAGGTACGGGACCTTTTGTCCCCCGGGAAGAAGACGGGATCGCACCGAATCCTCTCGTCGCTGCAGGTCGCTGGCGGTGTTGCTCCGAACCCGCTTGCCCTGAAGGGTTTCCAGTTAGGAGCTGCCTTGTTCCCCGCCTGGTTTTTTCCATGCGTACGGGATGTCTGGAGGACTTCAGAGGGCCGAAGCCAATTAAGATGTCTGGCCCTACCCAGCGCCTTAATTCTTCTTGCTGGCGCTTTGTTGCAGGCTGCGTTTTCTCTCTGCGCTGTTTGAAAGCTGCTCGTCTTTAGATAAAACCGCAGTCGCTTTAGGCTGAATCTAGACACGGCACCAGGCGTGTTCCTGGAAGGGCCGAGGGTGACTTTGGCTCGACGTGGGGACCGAGGGGAGGCTGCGATCTCCGCAGGCTTCGCCAACCGCTCGCTCTGCGGGTAACTCTTGTTTGGGTTTCCCCAGGAGCTGACCTTGAAGCTGCAGCAGTTGCTGGTTGTAAAATTGGTAATGCTCCTCGGTGACTTGCTGTGCCTGTCAGTAAGCTCATGCATTCGATTCAATGTCTGTTCTTAGTGGCATGTACATACATATATATATATCAAAATATATATATATAGACCTTATTCTAGATGCACAGTAGACAACTGAGTGTGTTTTCCCTTCTGTGACTCCCAAGCAACCAAAGGCAGCTGGGATATTAATAATGATCACACACAGGGACAGCTCACATACTTAAAACCGAGGTTGCACGGGCGAGCAGGCGGGTCGGGACCTGTTCCTGCTGTCCTCTGCTCCAGGGATTTTCTCTCTTTTCCAGTAAAAACGCCATCTGCCAAAAGTGGCAGTCACAGGCGGTGTCTGTATTTGGGGTCCAGCGATGGAGACTGGAGAGCCGGTCAGTGCGTGGTGGCGATGACAAGATCTTAGCCGTTGTTTTAATTCACAGGAAATAGATAATTATATTTAATTCACAGTATGCTTGGAGTTTTGTCTTCTCGCTGCTGGCCTCCAGGGCTGTGAAAGGACTCAGTGCTGTTACAGGGGTAGAAACATGGAACTGCATGGTTCTGATTTAAAAAAAAAAAAAAAAAAAAAAAGTTTTTAAAAAACCTCTTTGGGGAAAGTCGCATCCTTCTGATGTGTAGGTGATCATTGTAGGGCAAAAAGGTAAAATTGTGTTTGGGAATGGTCTTCGTGACAGCTGCTCGTCGGAGGTCCCTGCTGGTCTGCCGCCTGCTTTCCTTGGTGAGGAAAGAAAGGGATGGGGAATGGCAGCAGCGGGGCCAGTACAAGTGCTAAACCCCTCTAGATTTGTTCTCCTTCCTCTCCAAACACACTTGATCCAAGGATATCTGGGGTTTGGTTTTTTTATGTGGATTCTGCTGGTTTTCTGGCGATTCTTCCAGGTTGGTCTTGGCAATTATCAAAGTGTGTCTTGGCAGTTCTTGAAGTGAGAAGTTATTTCAGAAGTTATTAGGTGCTGAAATTCTCCAGGAGTCCTGCACCTCGGGGACTGGGGATTTTGGCAACCCTGTGGACCCCGAGGATCTGGGGAGGGACCATCCCCACCACGCGCGGAGAGCATCTCACGCCCTGCGTCCTGCCGTCGCACGCGGGCCGTCCTGACGTTACCGCCAACTGAGGACTGCCTACCTCCACCTGAAACGAAAACTGTCTTATGACTGTACACGAATGCGGTATGAAGCACTCCGCGGGTCGCTCAGTTATCATCTCTCTTGAAATTGTGGTTATTTCGGTATTTATCCCGGTCCTTGTTTACCACGTGGAGGTCAAAGCTTATAAGCGGTCCTTGAATATGAATAATGAGCAGTGAGTTTACAACATAACCCTGAAAAGCCTGGTTTGGTATTGGTGAAATCTGACTGCTTAATTACCTGTTTTATAAGGAAATTAAGTATTTATTTTCTGGTGCGTATCTTTCTCTAGTTCCCCAGCAGCAATTACTTTCACAAAGGTCCCGAGGAATGCAGGAACGGTGCTCCTGTTTTTTTCTGAAACGAAACTTTTTTAAGAAACGAGATTTTAACAGGGAAACGTACCACGAAGGGGCTGAGCGTCAGTGCGAGGCCGAGCTGTGCCTGCCCAGCATCTCCCCTACCCCTCCGGAGCAGTGTGCGGAGGGTCGGTCTGTCTGTCCGTGAATCTTTGCCCCGTGCTACACCATCCTTTCCTACACGAGATGGCGCTCTTTGCCTTTCAATAAAGCAAAATGCTATTATTATTATTAATTTTTTTTTAATTATTCCCCCCCCTCCCCGCGCCCGCCCCCCTCAGCCCTGCCTGATCTCTTGGCCCCAGGGATGCTCCCGAGCTGTGGATGGGAACCGGGAGCAGCTCTGACCCCGGAGGTTCCCAACCACCCGTGAAAGGCTGGAAGAACGGACACAAGTGTGCAAAAACACCCCACCACCTCCAACTCATTAAAAGAGAGGCTGCTAATTGATTTTCCCACCTTAATTTAAGAGGCCTTTGATCCACAGCCTCGTCCTCCAAGCCCAGCTGAGGCGCTTTGCCCCATCCTTGCCCTGCCCCAGCAGCTGTGAGCCCCAAACCCCGGGGGACAAGGCCCCAGGGCTGCCCCAGGTTGGGGGGTGCACCCTGAGGGGGTCCTGGGCTCCCTTGGGGCCCAAGGCCTGGCTGGGGGGGCTGGGCCAGGCCCCCTCTTTGCCTGCAGTGAGGGGCTCCTGCCCTCCCTCCCCGAATAGGGGGTGGTTTGGGGGGGAAATGTGATAGGGGAGCTGATGGTGCCCTTTGCTAGCCGACATTAAAAATTCATGTGCATCATGGGCTCTTCCAAATAAGTCCGGAAAGGGTGAGTTCCTGCCTCCTCGGAGCTGCGGGTAAGCGCTCGGGCTGGCTGCCCTCCCTGGCCACGTCCCCCCCGGGGGGGCCACGTACCACCAGGGCCCTGGTGTCTGGGTGCCTGGTGATGGGCTCTGCTCCCTCGGGGTGTGGGGCGCAGACCGTGGGTGCGCGCTGGGTACCTGTGTGGGGGAAGCTGGGTGCCCCATAGCATGGGGGGGGGGGGGCTGGCATGTGTCGTGGGGTGACCCAGAGGGCAGGGATGTGGGGCAGCCAGGTGGAGTAGGATGTGGGGCACCTGGAGGAGGGTGGGAAAGGGAACCCTGGGGGGAAGGGATGCGGAGCCCTCGATGGGGAGGCACATGCAGGTGCCCGGAGGGGCGGGATGTGGGGTGCCCCAGCGGGGAGGTACGTGGGATGTCCTGGCAGGGAGGGATGCTGGGTGGCGCGTAGGGTGCCCCGGCAAGGACAGAGGTCGGGTACTCCGGGGATGGGGGTACCCGGGAGGGACTGGGGTGCCGAGGAGGGGAGCGATGGGGGGTGTGGGGTGACACGGGGGTGGGATGCTGAGCTCCCGGGGGTGGGATGCTGAGTTCCCGGGAGGGAGGGCCGGGCGGGGCGGGGGGCGGCTCCACGTGGCTCATTAGCAGAAGGCAATTTAATATTTATGAAGTGCTCTTGTTTGAATCCCAAGTCTTCGGCTCCAGTTACAAGGAGCTGCGTCACCCTCCGATCACATGGTAATTGTTGCTATTTCCAGGATCCCAGCCTCGCAGAGTGGCACAAAGCTCTTTCCCCTTTTCTCGTCTTTTTTTTTTTCCCCTTCTCTTTTCCCTTCTTTCTAGGTTGTTTTTTTCTTTGGGGGGGTGGTTCCCCCTCCACACACCCACCCGCCCCCCGGTTTCCCGCTCGCCGGCGGAGCTCGGGGCAGCGTTTGGGGATGCCGGGGCCGCTGCCCTGACCCGGGGCGGGCAGGAGCCGCCTCCACCCCCCCAAACCCCCCCGTCCCTCTCCCGAGGAGCGGATCCGGCCGCGGCTGCGAGCGGTTCCTCCATGAGAGCTGCCCGGCCCGGCCCGGGACCGGCTGGGTACTAGCACCGCAGAGGGTGGGGGGGCTTGGGGGGGGGACACCCCCAAAATGACCGAGCTGGAAGGAGATTTCACCAAGCTGCTGCTGCTGAAGGAGGAGCGGATCAAAGAGCTGGAGCGGCGCTTGGGAGAGAAGGACGAGGAGATCCAGGAGCTGCGCCGGCGGCTGCACAAATGCCAGTCGGTGCTGCCGGCCCCCAGCCCGCACATCGGGCCCCGCACCACCCGGGCGCAGGGCATCTCGGCCGAGCCGCAGACCTACCGCTCCTTCCACGACCTCCGGCAGGCTTTCCGCAAGTTCACCAAAGCCGAGAGGTAGGGACGGGCACACACGCACCCCCACACCCACACACGCAAAAACCTTTCCCGAGTGGGGTGGCCGGGAGGGATGGAGGCGGCGGGACCCCGCATCCCCCCGCCCCGGGGAAGCGGCATCGATCGTGCCCGGGGGGGGGTCGGAGGAAGCGCCGGGCGCATTAGGGGCTTTCAGCCGCCGGGAAGGAGCCCCGCGGGGGATCGGATAACCCATTACCGGCGGCCCGGCCTCCCCCCCCCCCCCCCTTCCCCTTCCCCTTCCCTTCCCCGCCGCGGCTCCGCTCCGGCTCCCCGGGGATGCTCGGCCGGCGGGGCGGGGGAGGCGGCGGTGCCTCCTCGGCGCTGGGAAAAGTTTGCAGCGGGGCCGGGAAGTTGTTTGGCCACTGCCCGAGAGCCAGCCCGGGGCGGGCAGCACCCACTCACCCACCCGCCCCACCCCCGGGGCAGGTGCTGTACCCCCCCCCGGCCCCCTCCTTTCCTGCCCCCATCCTCCCAACGCGCTCCCCAAAAACTAAAGCCCACGCTCCTCCACCCGTGGGCTTTGCACCGGCGCTTCGCCTCTGGTTATCCCCCTACGATAGTGTCGGGCACCCACGGAGGGGCTGGGGTTTTTTTTGGGGTGTGTGTGCATCACTCAACCTGGGGGCTCTGAGAGTTTCGAGTGCGTGACCCTCTAATACACCGTGTGAAAATGGGGGAGCGCGGCGCCGCTCCGGCTCCCCGGGGAATTCTGAGTGTGACGGGGAAGTTGCCGTGGGAGCGCGCCAGTTCTGTGCGACTGCAGCGCACGGGAGCCAGCGTCACCCTGTTTTCGGGAGAAGCTGTCACTCCGGTGCTCGTGAAGTAAGAGACTCTCTGATTTCTTCTGTGCGTAGCGATTTACTTTGGCAAAATCATTCCTGACAATATTTCCCGGAGCCGGGTGTGTTTGGGTGGCGATTCACACCACTCTCCTCGTTCTTCCCACAAAACGTACCTTGTCATCGCCCAGACCGAGCTCCTGCCCC
Source organism: Balearica regulorum gibbericeps (assembly GCF_011004875.1). Classification (NCBI taxonomy): domain Eukaryota; kingdom Metazoa; phylum Chordata; class Aves; order Gruiformes; family Gruidae; genus Balearica; species Balearica regulorum. Next base: position 40,000,593 of record NC_046190.1, on the reverse strand, counting down.
TTCCTCCGCGGTTGCCCCCTGCCCTTCATTAAATGAGCGATAGTCTCGTTAAAGATAAACGAGAAGCTCTTGGATTTGGGCTTCTTTTAAAAATTTATTATTCTTTTTCCTGCCTGTATGGGGCGATTAATAAAACAAACGGCTATGCCCAGGGAGGTGCGTGACTGCCGCCCGCGCAAGCAGAGCGCGTCGGTTCGTCCTTCCCCGGGTTAGCGCTTCCCTTCGCACCCCCTGCCCGAAGCAGAGGCCGTGTGTCGCGGCTGAAGAAGAAACCCAGGTCCAACTTTTTCCTTTGCCGTTGCTTTTTTTGGAAGGTCGTGATCATCCCGAGCCTCAGCTGCCGCAGGGGAAGGTGACAGCGACCCGGGACCTGCGGTCACGGCAGGGCCCTCGGTGCCCACCCGTATTTATTAACTCGTTTAGGAGGTACTAAACCTGCTCACGGCTCTGGCAAGGTTTAATCCTCGCCCGAGACTTTTCCCTGCTGTTCCCAGCTTGGGCTGGCAGGCCAGCGCCAGAAAACGCTGCGTCCGCATGACGATGTGAAGGTCGTCGGCCTCATCCTGCACGGTCCCCGTCACCCAGGGACGTTGTTCTAACGTGCAGGAAAAGCTCTCGGCGGGGCCTGCGGGCGTTTCCCATCGCCCTGCGGGCCGGCGCTTCGTCCCCCGGCATCTTCCCATGCCTTGGCCTTGCTCGTGGTAGCCTTGACGATGGTAAACGAGCCAGTTTGGGATTGCTCTTGGGTTTTAATTAAGATCCGCTTAATTCTTCTCCTGTCTCGCTGCCAGAAGAGCGACGGGCGGCTGTACGGTGTACCGAACACGCTGCGCCCGCAACCTGCCTCTTTTGCCTTTCTCGCCCCCAAATTAGTACCCAGCAGTAGGTTAAAGAAACGCGCGTCTTGGCGGGCGGCATCTCGCCCGTCGATGCGGTTCCCGGTTGCTGCTACGGCGTCCCGGGCGCTGGGGGTGAAGGGCTTTGCTGCCGTCGGTCTCTGCCAAGAGGATGACGATGTTTCCCAGTCTTTGATGCCGACCGGAGGTAGAAGCGGGTCTGTCTGCTGCCAGCTCCCTTTTAATGTCTCTGTGGGTTTCTCCGGCTTTTTCATCTCAAAACTGCTGACCGTGTTTCGGCTAATTTATTTATGGGGGTAACGTAGACCTGTGAGAGTCTCCTGCCCGTGTTTCTGTCACAGCAGCCAAGAGCATCATCTGAACCGTTCGCCCCACGAGCCGTCAGGTCCCTGGGAGGTTGGAGGCAGATAATTCCTCTTTTCTAAAGCCCAGGGACGAGATCCGTGCCATAAAAAACCCAAAGGTGATAGTTTGTCCGTTTTGTGGGTTGATTTCAAATTAATGCTGCTAGAAAGCTTTTTTGTCTGGGATCAACCTTCATCTTTTTCATCTCTGAAGATGCAGCTACAGCTATTGACAGTGTAATTAATTTTATTTATTTATTATTATTTGTAAAATACACCGACATTTAAAACTCTCAAGAAGTTGGAACTATTAAACAGGAGGATAGAAGCTCAAAAAGTAGTTAAATCCCTGCTGGAAGCAGAAAATAGAGTTTGTCTCTGGCAACATGTTGTGCCTCTCGTAACCCTTCCCCGTGATGTGTAACAGGGTCAAAGTCGTAACGACTTGCAAAGAGCCGAGGAAAGGGCTTCGAAAATAGAAAGGTATTGAAAGACCTGTTGTCTTTTGTCCGGAAGTATGTTTTTATGCCGTTATTCCTCCCGATAACTTAATCGTACAGATATTAATGGAAGACAGCAAAGCATTTCCGTGTAGATGGTCACACGTATGTGATGTAAATCAGATTTTTTTTTTTTTTTTTTTCCAGAACAGTCAGGACACTGCCACTTCCCGTGTCTGGTTGTCCAAATATAATTCTTCCCTGTTGTTTTCTTGATCCATTCCTGCTAGCGGAGATTCGCGGTGAGGAAAGACACGCGCTTCTTGTAAATGATTCACAGATTTATATTTGTTCAGTGAGGTTTTTATTCACTTGTACCTGAACCCGACAAGCAATTTGGATCGTGCGTGGATCCGATCGCCGTCTGATGCGGCATCTGGCAGCTGCTTATTGCAATATAAAGAAGGAAAACCGGTTTGTCGTCGTCTTTTTTGTTTTGTGTTTTTTTCTTCCTAGCGCGGTAGGCGCCATCCGCGGCGTGGCTGGATGATACAGCAGTCGAGGCGCTCTGCTGATGCCCGGCAGAGCGGTTCCTAGGGAGTGATCCCCAGTTGCTAAGCAAAGGCTCTGCCGCGGTGCGAGCGCTGTAAGTGATAAACGATGCCAAAAAAGTAAATGCTGAGGTGTACTCAAAGCGCTCGGCTGGGACTAACAGCCGGATAAGGACCCTGGGGATTTTCGAAACTGCCTCGTTCCTGCCGCGAGGTGCTTTCTGAAAACCCGAGGGGCGCTGATCTGCGGGGTTTTCGGCATCCGCAGATGCTTTGTGCCGCGTGAATGATCGGCGTGAGCCATAATCCCCGGCTTCTAAATCGTCCTCTTGGTAAATTCTGGCAAATGCATTCTTTGATTCAGAGGTGCAATATCTAATTCCAGCTTAATCCTGCTTATTGGAGTTGACAAGCCTTATTCGAACCGGGGTGATGCTAAATTACTTTGGAAACTGTTACAGGTTTGGAAACAGCAACTAAATCTTTGCCGGCATTAATGTGCCAGAGCCACGACTAAAAGGCGGTCGCGGCCGTACAAGCGATTATGCTTTGCGTGTGTGATTATATCCTCAAATTTGGTTTGGATGATCCCGTCTCCGTGTTTTTCCACATCCGATTGTATCCGGCACTGTGCTATAGATTCGGTCTCAGCATCTTTTAGGAGAAGCAACGCGTTTCCCCGCCCCGTACCCAATAACCTACCCATCCTTCCTCGCTGCGCCAGCTAACTTTGGCCACAACTTTTTAACCGCTTTTCCCCTCTTTTCACTTTATTTTGGGCAGCGTTTGCCACAAGATGGCAGTGGGCTCTAACGTTTAAGGCGAGGCATCGGGGTGTATTGTGGTTCTGGCTTCCCAGCCCTGGCCAAAGTCGTCCTGCAGACGGTTTTCCAGATGAAATCCCGGCATGAATCTATCATTTCCCCCCCCTTCCACCTTGTCTGAGGTGTTAGGGGGGATGTGTTGCTGGGAGCGCGTGTTCACCCACGGTGTTTAAACTCGGTATCAAAGGCTTCGGGTGGTCTGTACGGTACTGTGGATGTAAGGTTTGGAGCAGATGCTCTCAATTTTATGTAGCTCCTGGCTCCAAGGCTTGCGATAAGCTAGTGTTTGATGATGGCAGGACCAACCCGTCTCGTGGCTGCTCAAGCCAGGCTTTGGGTACTGCTCAGGGCAATGCAGGAGGTCTCTAGTCCCAAACTCAAGGCAAGGTCAAAGCTGGACCAGGCTGCTTGGGGTGCTCCAGCCTAAAGCAAAGGGATCTCCTGCACGACCCTCTGCTGCTCCACCTCTTCTCCCTGCCCCGTAACGCAGCTTTGGCTTACGGCTCGCCCGCCATGGCCACGTCCACCAACCCTGGAGCTGGGGAGGGCTGGTCTGTTGATGGCTTCACCCGTGCTGTGCTCCAACCACCCCGAGCAGGACAAGAGAGAGGTTCTCCCCCCTTCCCCGGGGCAGCCGGGGCTGTGCCCTTCATGCCCCAGCCCTTTTCTGGGAACTCAGCTCCCAGCCGGGTGGCTGAGTTGCGTTAATTTAGACATGATCTCATCATCTGCCAGCAACTGCTAAAGCAGTATCGATCCTGCGTTTGGCCTCCATGTGAAAAACAATCCGACTGCTTCCCCGGTACCTGTAACCGCCGTCCCTCGAGGCCTCGGGAGGCTGGAAAATGAGCATTTGCCTTATTTTTTGGCTGTTGGGGATGAAGGTGTGACCTGCTGCAAATGTGTAGCACTTTAGTTGGGTTAAGGACAGCCTTTAAGCTAAGGGAGGGACATTTTGGGATCATAGCTCGTCTAATATTTGATATCGCTAAGCAGCTACGCCTTAAAAAATCTAAACAGGCAGGTTTTGCTATCTCTGGGTCCTCTGGGTGTCTGCTGTTTCTCATCAGCAATATCTCTGTAAGAATCAGCATCCCTTTCCAAAACTCAGAGGAAGGGTACGGGGCTGGGGGGGACAGCAGTAATTATGACGTTAATTACTACCCTAAAAAAAAAATAATGCTTCTCTTCCCTCATTTACCCATCACCGATCCGCTCCCAGCGTGCTGTGACGGCGCGTTCCTTGGATGCTTCATCCTGGGTGATTGACACCGGAGACCGTAAGGATTTTACTAGGTGGAATTATGTCACCGTAGGAAGAATTCGTGCTGGTAGTGTCCGTAGCGCATCGCCGGCCCGGAGAGAGAGAGGAATATAGGAAGGAGGGAAGTTTGAGCAGGTGTCACTTAACTTGGGGATAGCTGGAAAATATTGCAAAGGGAGCGATTGAAATGGGCAGCTGGACTCTTTGCTTGGTCACTCTGCTCTCTGATTCTTTGGGTGGAGCGGCTTAGTCCGTGGCACGAAGCAGCGAAGGATATCGAGTGAACTTTGGAGACGAGCGGGTCGTTGTGCGCTGTAGGAAGAGGTACGGCACGGGTCATTGGGTCCCTCGAGAGGTCCGAGGTCAGTAAAATAAGCGGAAGGATTTTAGGGGGAGAGAGAAGCAAATGTTTATGGTTAATCAATTGAAACCATTTCCCTTCTTTTAATTTTTAATGGGCTGAAGTTACCGCTCCCCCCTCCCTGGGCATTGCTTTCCTTCAGCTGACGGGAGACCTGAAAAGCGAGCCCCGGAGCGGGGAATTCGCGCTCCCGAAGGGCATCGGGTGGCACCTTGCCGGGGACGGCGAGGCGTCCGTCTGTCTGTCTCTCACCAGGGCCGCTGGTGACCAACACCACCTTTTCCATGGCATCCGTTCTGCGCTTCCTCGCGGGCAGAACGGCATCACGGGTGCGACAGCGCATCAAAAGCAGCTAAATTGAGCTTTGCCTTCCGCTTTCCGCAAAAATAATGGAAAACATGTGTATAGAAAATATTTTTTAAAAATTAGGTTATTCGATATGATCCCTGGCCCTTGTGAAAAAGGACGGGCGAGATGGCAGAATTAAAAATTTTCTGGGTGGTTTGTTTTTTGTTTTTTTGTTTTTAATGAAAACTTGAAATATTTACCTTCACTATTTATTGCTCGGTTTCGCACCGAAGAAAGCCTATACGACATGGTGACACGACACCCCAAACCCGACGGCCACCCTCACGGCTAACGGTGCGTCACCTGCTGGGTCTCAGAGCCCTTGTAGGGATGCTGTGCAGAGGGTGACTGCGTGGTCCCCGGGGGCAGGATCAGGCCCGGGACGGGCAGGGGATGAGCTGCCGCTGCCCGACCCCGGCTGACGCAGAGCCGTTCCCAGCGGCGTCATCGCAAATTCTTCCTTCTGCCTATTTTTAAATGCCTCTAGTCATGAGGCTTTCGGTGCCTCCCTTGGGGGGCTAAACCGCAGGCAGACAGATTTTCAGGCAGCTGCCAGATTACCGTATAACCCACCTTCCGCCTGCCCGCAGCTTGCCTGCTTTGGTTGCGAAAAATCCCTGAAAACGTGATTTACGTATCAGCTTTAAACCTATAGCTGCGCTCCCAGGCAAGGTGACGATAAACTGCTTTTCTCTCTCAGATCTTTGATGCGAGTTCGTTTAAAAAAAAAATTTTTATATATATATATATATATATATAGAAGGGAGGCGGGATCTAGCAAACGCGTTGTGTTATTTTCCTGTGGCAGCTCGCGGGCATCGCTGGGTTTGGAGGAGAAAAAGGGTCCTGTGTCTCGCTCGCCGCCGCATTTTTAAAAGCAGCATGTAGACGTGGGCATATATGGTATTGTAAACTGCTTGGCCACAGTCGCTCTTTATTTGGCTGCGTTTTAGTCACAGCAAGTGTCGTTTTTGTCAGAACTGTGCCATGGAAAAGGTAATAAGTGAAAATCCCCCGGGCGGTGAAGTGTATCAAAGTAAAATGAGGTAGAAATGACTAAATTAAGGCTGCGCGTCCCTCTCTGCAGCTTTACTAATGAGAAACTTCAGGAAAAAGCCTTCCCAAGATATCCACTTGGTTGCCTGTGGAGTTGATGCAGGTCCTGGAAAATACCTAACAGAGCTTGGCAAGGGGCTTCTGAAAGGGCTTTACCCTCCACCGTCACCCCTCCGGCTGGAAAAGATGAGGAGATGAGGACTGCTCCTTTTTTTTTTTTTTTTTTTAAATAGAGTTTTTCTACTACTTGGTCATGGATGTTCTTTGAGCATATTTGCTGCATTAGTAATAAACCCCTGTACTCGCAAATGGAGCATGCGTGCGTGGAGGAGATGCTAAAACAGCCGGAGGAAAGGAGGCTGAGGCACTCAGGACCGCACGTGCGGTAGCAGGAACTCGGATGCTCCGGACTGAACCGCGGGGATCTGCAAGCGCAAACGGTGATGCTTGTATTTTTGGATCAGATTCACGTGGAGGTTGTGTAGAAGGGGACTTTGTGAGTCCAGTGCCCAAATCTGTCCTGCCGATGCCGTGGCTTGTGGGATCTTTGTCCCTGGGGACTGCTCTGACTCGCCTGGACGCAGCCCTGGGCAACCCGCTGTAGCTGCGTGTTGGCCATGCTGGGAGCAGGACAGAGACCCTCCAAACTAAATCCTTCTGGGGACTTAGTGCTCCTGACCAATCATAGAATTTTTAAGGTTGGGAAAGACCTCTAAGATTGTCAAGTCCAACCGTCAACCCAACACCACCATATCTACTAAACCATGTCCCGAAGTGCCATGTCGATGTGGTTTCTGAACACCTCCAGGGATGGTGACTCCACCACCCCTCCGGGCAGCCTGTTCCAATGCCTGATGAGCTCTTTGAAGTCAAATCTGCCAGGAAGGTGGTTGTGGCTGTACCCAGACCTCATGGCAAGAGGGTCAACCAGAGCTTTGGTGGCTTGGGGGACCAGAGATGCCGTGCGGCCAGGGAGGGACAATCCTAGATTCGGCAGAGGATGAGGCACCATCCTGGCGAGCCCGTGACCAGGATGAGGTCTGCTGTCCCCCACTAACCTCCCCCGCTGCTGCCTCCACCAGCTTCAGTTTTGATTGCTGCTCGATGACTAGATTAACGAGATCTGCTTCGTTATCAAATGGCTTCCTCTCATCTCAGGTAGAAGTTTGAATAAATCCCCAAAAACTTGTGTCAAGGGAAAATGTTTTGCTGTAGCAGAAATGAACTGATTTACACAGCGTCGGGCTAAATAAGAATGCTCGTTTGAATCCTCCTTTGCTGTTGACCCTCGCTGATAAAGTCATCCGTTGGATTTGGGGGTGGGCCCTTTGCAACGCACTCCGACGCATTAGATGCCAGTGTAACAGAGCAGGTACCGCTTCTCCTTTAGTTTAAACGTCAGTCGGGACAGGAAATTACACGTAGTCCTAAAACACAGCCGATGGCTTTACTGAAAGACGCTGAGCTGTGAAGGACGCACCGAAGCAGCTTCGCGCTGTGTTCCCCCTCCCCAGAGATGCTGCCGTATCCCTGGACGAGTGAGGGTCCATTAAAACTGTCCGTTAAAGACGCGAGGACCATCGTACGCCGTTATGTACGCTGGCTGCTCTCTCTAGGGCTTGGAAACCTTCTTGTATTTGACAGGGAGGACAGATCAAGCAGAGCTTTAGCAGTGGCACGTCGTGGATAGCACGTGCCGGGGCAGCGGCAGGTGAACGCGGTATTAAAGTCTTCCTGACCTGCCGCAACGTACGGTTTGGGTTAGAGACGGTGGAAAAATAAAAGCTGAGGATGTAACTAAGGATAAAGAAGGTTTTGCCTCTTGTTTGGCTTAAATCGGTTTTATTTTGCGCCCCTTTGGCTTTCTTGGTGCCTTTGGGGTTTTGAGACTTACTGGTGTGTAGAATGGGGTAAAAACACGCACCCGCGATGGCCTTGTGGCGGTAAATTAATTACAAGGTGACTGTGTGACTGTAAGAGTCCGACAGCCTCCAGACACATTGGTAGAAAAACAGAGGATTAAAGAACGTAAAAGGCCCCGAAGGTAAGTGTGCTGGTGGGGAACAGGTTCAGGACATCAATATCTTAATATTTGGGTTTTCTGGCATACTGTTTGCAGTGATGGAGTACGGCGTGAGGCTGTGCTTGATTCCAGCGAGCGCAATAGGATGGGAATTTTGAGTTATTTTCATTTGCGTTTTGCAATTTGTTGGAAGTTTCTATAAAAGATAAAAATCACCACCAGGATTTTAAATGACCAGTCTGTGTATAAATTCTATTTAAAAAAAAAAAAAATTAAAAAAAATATATCTGTTGAGTTGTTTGTAATAAGGAATCATGCCCTGAATCTTGTAATTCCACTTTCTATTTATGTATCCTTGTGTGATAATGTCAGTAATTTAATTTCTTTAAACTCTTTAATTCCTCATGTGCTGAGGACCGGCCCAAGAGCCGTGCTCTGTATTATTTATCCTGCGATGTATGAAAGTGGGAAGGGTAACTGGGGATAACTTCTTGAGCAGCTCACGTGCTGAGATCCCCAACAAATATACCTGAACCCTTGGAGTGGCTTTAACACGAGTGCCAAAATTTGGGTGCGCGGTAGATGTCTTTGGCGTAATTAATCAACCAAAATGCAACTTTAATAACGGGAATCAGTGGATGTAGCAGGAAGGGGTCCCTTAAGAAATGCATCCTGAAGGGTGGCTTCCAGCTGGGCTGGTTTTGATGGTTTAAAAGTGTGGTCAGAAGCGACTATGGCGCGGAGGAAGATGCGAGGAGAGAGATTATGCTTTGAATAAGGCTGGTGAGGAGTTGCTAGAATAACTTAAAAATTTATCTTTAAAAAAAAAAAAAAAAGCTAGAAGGAGTAAATACATCAAATATCCCCTCTTGCTAAAGTCCATGGTTTTCCTGAAAGTCAAACGAAAATAAATTAGTAGCTCCTGGGCGACTAATTCAACGCGTGCTCAAGACATCGAGGATTAGAGCAAGGATTTTATTAATTAAGGGTATGTCCTTGTCTTGCATTACCATAAAGTCACGTCGCATAGCTGGGTGATGTCAGGTACGTTGTTCCCGTTCCCATTGCGACGGCACCGTGCAACGCCGTGCCGACCGCATCAACGATGCCGTGGAAGATGGGTTGCGGCACACCCCCCCTGCCTGGGCTCGTGCGGCCCGGCCACGTGAAAATAAGAAAAATGGGGTGATTGGTTAAATATGTGGCAATGGTAGAAGGTCATGAGCTCACCATGATGAACCACACTTTGGCACCCAGAAGCGTGGGATGTCTCCAATCTGCCAGTGTCCGTGTGGCGAAAGCGTTTCCTAGTGCAGTCATGAAATTGTCCAGATCGGGGGCCACCCGAGCATGAAGAAAGCAGAGACAACCTGGACGTTCCAGTCCAACAGCTTCGTCTCTGTATGCAAAATCAGGGTCTTGTCTTCCGTTGCCTCCCTGCGCAACGGTTTCCCCCCTTCTTTCTGTGAATCCTCTCCGGTTCTGCTCGCACGGAGGTGGTCCCTGAAGAGCCACGAGATGATGGAGCCTCCACCGTTGGCAGCTCCACCGGTGTCACAGGGAAGGACCGGGAAGGTGGAGGAAGAGCAGTATTTACACAGCACTGCGGATGACAGCTTGTCCGTTTTCAGATGATCGTAGGAGGGCAAGAAGTAGGTTTTTGTTGTTTGTTTGGGGTTTCGTTTTAATAGAAAATGGAATTAGAGCCGAGGCAAGCGTGATGGTTTGGCTTTCTCAGCAAGGGGCTGAGCGCTGGGCAGCTGAGCATGGCAAACTCGGTACACCTGTATTTTGGGGGTGCCTCTTGCTGGGTGTGGCTCGGCCGCTGGTTAGAAAAATACCGAGCTGTCATCAGTCTTATTTTGGCTAGAGACGAAACTTGAAAGCCTTGCTCTGCTAATTCAAGTGAAATCCCTGGGGAGCCGGGCATGGTGATACCCGAACAAGAACTCCCGTGTAGATGGCTTGCTGTAAAACGGGCCTTTGAAAACAAGCAAACGACAGTGTATTTTCCTTCCCCCCCCCCCTTCTTTTATTCTCTCCTTTTATTAAGAAAGTAGCAGTCATCCTGTAATTATCCAAAGACAATTTTAAATGTTCCTTAAAAAGAAAAAGAAGAAAGAGAAAAAAAATACTCTTTTCCTCTTCTTCAAATACCAACTTACTTTGGAAGCCCAAGGAAAAAAAACTTGCACTTTTGGAGGGGGGGGGGGAAGAAAAAGAAAGAAAAAGTTGACTTTTAATTTTATTTTTCTGTAAAAATTATACTGGGCAAGTTTTAACTAGCCTAGCACATCCTATAGAGGCAACATGCTTGTCTCAATTCCTGGTCCTTTCAAGACCAGAACTGGGCGTTCAGCAATAGCACGAGATCTTTCCTTTACTGGCACGTATTGGTTTATTTTGCAATTTGATCACTGACGGAATAAAGTGGTTTAGAAGAGGATAACGGGGTAGTTACCTCCTCAAAACAAGTATCTCCTGCTTAAAGTGTTTTACCTGGGTCTTAATATTTAGCTGCCAGAAACGCGTTTTCCTTTGCCGTGGCGTTCATCTGCTAACGATGATATTTGATCCCAGCTCCTGTCCCCTACAATTAAGGAATTTTATTCCCAACTTCATATCGGAGCTCCTGAAAAAGCCCCCCCTCCGGAATAACCAGCTTTCTGATGAATTTGACTTGCCCGTTTACTTGCCCCGTTACCCTCCACGCAGCTTGAATGGTTCTCAGGTCACGAAATTCAATTTTCCAGCAAGGGGTTTCTCCGCATAGGCTGAGTATTTACTGTGTGATTGGGGGCAAATGGTGGAAAAATGCCCTTTTTTTTTTTTTTTTTAATGCAGCATAACAGTATTGATATTTTGATGCTAAACACGAGGAGTTTTGGTGGTGGTGGTGCACGTCTTGTCCCTCTGGAGACAAGGGACAAGCACTGAGCGCTTGAAGAAACAAGAAGTCCAAGCGTGGCAGATGGCAACTAGGACTCGATTTGGCGTAGAAAAGAAGAAACAAGGAACAATTAAGCTCAGTGAACGTGGGGGAAAAGCATGTTTTACGACGCTGGGGTACATCATGTTTGCTTAACCAGGCAGGATTTACGCGAACGTTTCCACCGCAGCGAGGAGCAGGATGGAAGATTAGAAACTACTCATTCCTTTTTGCTGTGTCTGCTTTTTGGCCATTGAATTTTAGCTTTGCAAACACCAAAAAATAAGTATGAGTGCAACAGCACCGGGGTACGGAGGATCTCCAGATCCACCAAAAGCACCCGCCGGGAGGATGGGTACAAATAGAGCTCGTGCAGAGGGAAAGCAGCGGCCATGTGCGCGGGTAGCGGAAGAGGATGGGGAATGAAGACGCGTACGATGATTGGATTCTTTATGGCGAGTGTCACTATCGGTATATGCGTACGGGCAGTGGCTTGATGACTTCCTCAATGGGTGCGATGACTTGTTTCTTTCAGTAAAGGGGGAAGCGTCAGCTTATTAAAAAAAATAATGCGTTAGTGTCGGCAAAGGAGTTGAAATGAGGGTGGGGCTCAGGCTGCGAATAAGGATGAATAAAAGCCATTTGTTGATGCAGTGCAGCAAGGCACTGTTCCCCGGTCAGATAATCTTCCATTTTACTTGGGGACCTGATGGATGGGTGGGGATGCGGCACTCGGCTGGTATTTGGCTGGGGGCACAGCGAAGTTGAAGTTTGCCCTTTCCACAAAATGTTGTGGGCGGTTCTGATGCTGTTTCAGCCTGAATGGAGAGGGGGGAAAAAATCCCAAGATCAGTTGCTGTAGGGAAAATTTTCATAGAACACCACCGCAGGCGTTAGAGTGGGTTTTGTGAGTAGGTTTGGAAGGGCTTTCCTTGGGAAGCGAGTCTCTTTGCCCCCGCTTTGCAGAGGGGGAATGTGAGGAACATACCCATGGTGAGCGTACCAGTGAGGAGCAGGGTCAGGAGGAGACCTGAGGTATCGACCGCATTGATGGCCGTCGCTCAGAAATGGAGCTGGGAAAGCTGCATTTACCCCTTTTTGCCTCCTTTTTGTGTTTCCTTCTGCTAGTGACGGTGCACAGAGTGGGTTTGCACGGTAACCTTGACATCACCATCTGTTTCAAATCTTCCCAGGTCATTTCTGATGCCCTGTGCTCCTTGGGTTTGGGCATCTATTCATGTACAAGCTCCCTTAAGCTGCATCTGTAGCTCAGAAAAGGACTATTGAATATTTAAAAAAAAAAAAAAAAAAGGCAGGATAAAAGGTTTTTGTGTCGTCCCCCCCTTGATTTTTCATGCTACTTTACAAAATCTGTGTCAAGGTAAAGGGTGAAATCTATCCGTTCCCTTTCATCGCATAATGCGTGGCTGGGGCTTTAACGTGGTGTTTTGGCAGGTAGGCTCGCCCTCCCGGGAGCACGTTTCTTGCTTTGATCTGCAGTTTTGTTATCGGATGCCCGATTCAGGGGAAGGACTGGATTGCCTTTCTGGAAACACAGACCGGAGCAATTGGTCCCCCTTGCAGAAACCCTGACGTTTTGCACCTTCCCTTCCCTGCGTAACCCAGCCCTGCTGGAGCAGAGAGAGTTGAAGCAAAATTGAAATTTGTCCCTTTGCTCCATGGCATTAAAATAACCACTTAAAAAAAAAAAAAAATTATCAAAGTGAAGGTTTCATCTTTTGATGGGAGATCGCTCGTGGCAGCTTCAACCAGAAGCTCGATCCTCTGGGGGAAGGTGCTGGAAAAAAAATGGGTTGAGCTGGTGTGGGTACTATGGATATGAAATTTCTCACTCCATAAAACCATATGTTTGGGGGCAGAAGAGCAAAACCGCGTGGGAAAGGGAAGTGGAAATGGTGTCACGGGTCAACTGAAGGCCAGTTTTACAGAAATTTTGGTGCCTGATTAATCTCTTCTGAGTCTGTGCAGTAAAAGCTATCCTAAAGCATCAGTCAGCTCATTGCAGACTATTTGCGTCCAGAAGATGTTGAAACAACTTGTGTCTCCCCCACCCAGCTCCTTCTGCTGCAGCTTTCTATCAGCTCTTGCACTTTTGTGGCTGGGTTGACCCGTCACTTGTAGTTGCTACTCCGATACCAGAGAGCAGGTACAACTGATTTCCATCTTTCACGTCGGGTTGGTTGACTTCCATATCGGGAAGGCTTCTTCTCCTTCTTTCTCTTGCATCCCGTTGCTAAATATTAAGTAGCTAAAAATCAACTCTCTCTACAAGGCTTTAAATAAAACATGAAAAAGGGGGGGGGGGGGGGAATTCACGTGAAGATATCGGCTAGTTGTCTGCTGAAATTATGTCATTAATTTCTTGGATTGCTCTTGCCCAAGCAAGCATGTGAAGCAGTCTGTTTGAGCTGGTTTGTTTTGGTTTGGGTTTTTTTGGTTGGTTTTTTTTCTTTTTCCCCACAACAACTTTTCTTTTGACCCCGTTCTGGGTCTGTGATTCATTAGGAACTGGAAGCAGCAGTTATTTGCGTGGGCGTTGGATTTACTCGTCATCCAATCGTTTTCGCGTTGTGAGGCATAATACGGAGCTGATAAGGTCTGTACATCTGTATTCTGCGCGCCTTTCCGGACTGAAAAGTCTGCAGGATGTTGGGCTGGCAGCGTTTGTAAATTCAGCGTGTGACCTTGATTTAGAGAAAGAGACTTTACAATTACATTTGTATCCACTTTTGAGCCCTTTTAGCGTGCCTGAAAGATGTCGGATGGCAGAAGAATGAATGAAAATTACTTTAGTTTTCATAAGTGGATATCTTATAAGGTCAGTGAGGCTGGCTCTGCTCATCTAGCCTGATTTGCAGGAGATGGGCCATTAGCCTTGTCGAGGTTTTGTTTTCACTAGCGTATTTCTGTCTTTAAAAAAAAAAAAATTAAAAAAAAAAAAATCGTCTGGTCGTGGTTTAAAAATTTGCCAGTGACTGAGAAAGCACCACGGTCCCTTGCAAACTGTTGAAAAGATTAATTGCCCTAATTGCTCTGCCTTAAATATTTGTTCCACATTTCAAGCCTGAATTCGTCTAACTTCACGGTCCTGCTGTTAAATCCTGCCCTCGCTGTTTGCCGGATTAGCCGTCCGTTCTCACGCTTCTCCCAAGCGCTTTCCCGATGGCAGCTCATCGCTTTTAACCCCACTTCCGCTGAGACAAAAAACAAAACCCTGGAGCTGGAGACACGCTCAACGAGCTCCAGGTTGTAAGTCAGCCGATTTACAGCAGCCTAATTACGTTACCTCGCCGCGGATGTTTTCTCAACCCAATTTGCAGGTGGTTTAATAAAACTTGCAAAGTTTTATTCCATGAGATCTATTTTCCGTAGAGCCACATAGATTGGTATTCGTTACGTTGCCTTAATTTCTTCAGCAATTAAATTGAGAATTGCACATCCCAAAGGATGTCCAGGATCGATGTCAGGCTGACACCGTTATCTGTGCAATCCCATTTACCTGCTAAAAATCTTGGTGGAGCGCTTGCTTTCCTCCGGCCCTCTGAAATGTTTTTCTCAGTATTTCAAAACTCGCTGAAGATCATCAGCAGAGAAAACTTAACGACTCTTTGGCCCACCTTTTAAAAATTTTTTTAATTTGAAAAGCCGGCGTATAAAGACCTGATCCGCTCTGTTTTCCACTCTTTTGGCTGTCCATAGCTCACGTTCCACTCTGTGTTTTACCTGTTAAGATGCTGATCCATAATATCATTTTTTTTTATCCAGGGACTTGCCTGATATTGATGTTTTGCCTTCCTACGGGAAGCTATGACCATTAAGTTTACCGTCTCGACTATGGAACTTTTCCTGCCCCCTTCAATCAATGTGAATTGAGTGGGATTTGGGCAATTCTAGTGTTTATAGCAAGGCCGTTGGCGAGCAGAAGACTTTGGCAGACGACCTGTGGTGTCTTGGCAAAGCTGCGCAAACACTTCCATTTTATTCCACAGAAGCTCTCCTTTCTCCTTTTGTTTTAACACGTTTCTTCTTATCCTGAGGTGCCTGCTCCCGAAAGCAGAGGTTTTTTTCCATCTGGAGACCATCAGGATGCCCACAGCTCTCTTTGCAACAGACGGACTCGTGGTGGCTGAAGGTGTCTTCATGGCTCTGGTATATCCTGTATAGCTAACCCATATACATAAAATATATAGCTCCTATATACTAGTACAAGCCATATAGGTCTGTAGGTATGCTATTCGCCGCTGCCACGGTGAGAAGGTGAGGATGGCTTCGAGCTTGTGTGGTTTCTTCTGCTCCTCTCGTCTCTGGTAGTCCCGTGACAAGCGTTGCTCTCGCCAGCTGCTGGGGTGGGACGAGGGCTTGAAGGAGCAGCTGAGCCGCTGCTGTTCCAGGCTGCTTCTCTTGTCGGAGCGCCTGCTCACAGCAGAAGCTGCTTGAGCCTAATATTCCGCTAATGAAACTATTGAGGTAATGATTTCCCAGTGTGGAGGAAACGTTTTCCATTGACATTATCTTGGTCTAGCCTTCAGACCCCTGCAATGATAATGGGATAATTACGACCCAATTTCATGTGCTTAGACGTTGCTTTCATTACAGACAAACGTTCCTGAAGAAGTGAAATGTCATCCTGTTTCTGGCTGATCTTTAAAACCTTTAGGTGGTCTCTCATTTTTGCCTTTGCGAATATAGTTCTCACTTGCATACGTTCAAGGATGTATTCAGCATAAAGTACTTTTATCAGCGTGATAAAGCTGGCCTGGCACGCCAAAATAAATGACAGTTTACTGATCTTTAACCAATGAAAGCGTACGGGAGGCTAAACACAGATTTTTCTTTTGAAGCGTACCTCTCATTTAAGAGCCGCTGAAGGAAAATTCAGGCTTGAAATGAGAAACGATGCAGGTCCGTCTGGGACTTGCATCGCTGGCACTTCCGAAATAAGATCAAGCACCGTGCGGAGGATGCACCGCTAGTTCCTGCTCAGGGGCTCCACTGGATTTGCCTTTTGAGAAGGCGTAGGACCAGAAGAAGACATTCAGGACAGCTTATGTGACGTGTTGTTTGGGGGAGGCGAACACCGAGCACATTTCCTACGGACCTTCCTATGAAGGTGCTGGTTTGGCTGGAGAGCCATGGTGTACAGCACCACGGGAAAGGACCGGCAGCCCACCACCGATGGGAGATGTCAAGTGAGCCGTGTTGACAGCTTCCCTGGGTGCACGTGCCCGCACCTTGAAACGGAGCCTGAGCTCTGAAAACCCTGGCCCGATAGAAAATCGACTCGTAAAACCAGGCTATTTGTCCTGGGGTTTTTGCATAGTTGATCTCCCCCTATTTTTTTAATTGTTTTTTAGCTCAGATGAGCTTGGGGGAGGAGTTGGCAGTGCAGGGGACCAAAGGGTTTGGTACCACTGGGTGGGAGAACCAGGGATGGCCTGGGTCTGGACAGAGCGTTAATTTAAATCGGGTTTAAGGCTGGGGTTGAACAGATGGATGCTATGCCGTCTCCCTCCTGGCCGCAAAGTCTTACGGGAGGACAAGGAGACAGGAGGGGACAGCGGTTGTTTTGCAGAGGGTCTGGGTGATGTGGGTGCTGTGACCGACCCCCCCCTCCATGCACGTGCAGAAGCGGCGACTGATGGGGAGAGGCTGCACGAGGCTCTGGGTACCCACCAGGGAGCGTTTCGAAACGCCAGCTGAGGTTACCAGGCGGTCCTTTATTGCCGGAGATTAAACGCACACAGGTTATTTCGGTGATTATCTTCCCATCTTTCAATGGGAAACGTTTTGTGATGAAGGCAGCGACGGACCCACGTCTCGTAGCCTTGACTTGAGGTTACATGTCCCTTGAGAGCCTGGTGAAGGAGGCGAAATGCAGAGGACAACCCTTAGCTTAATGCTGGGAAGTGGTTAAAAACGATCCAAAAATATGATGCTTCAGTTGCCGGGGAACGGAGGGAGGTCGTTGCAGAGGGAAAAGCTGGAGGGCTGCACAGACCCCAAGCTTTCCCGGGAATGAAAAACTGCTTTCAGGTCTGTCTCCCCACCCTCTGCTCTCTTAAAAGGACTCATAGACCAGAAATCTTTGAACAGAGGGTGTGAGTAAGGTAAAGTACATAGCCAGCGGTGCCCTCGGCTACGGCTGGGTAACCACACCGCCCTCCGAGGAGCTTTGCAGATGCAACCAGAGGTCGCACTGGCCTGGCGGGACCAGGGGAGGTTGAAAGGCTGCGCTGTTCGGACACCGGTATTTTTATCGGTTAAACCCTGGGGAAGGATTCCTGGGTGAAAGCTGCCAAACCCCCACAAAGAGCTGTGAGGTGGGAAGAGGCATCTCCCATGCACTGGCGCACGCGGCTCAGCCACGCGAAATGTTTTGCCGTCGGCGCGGCTCGTTGCAGCGGCTGTAAACGGAGGGGACGTTGGGCGGCTGCAATGGCAGCAAGCGACCCTGAGATGGAGAGCAAGAGGGGAGAGTTGTGGAAGAGGAAAGGGGTCTCTTAATCTTTTTTTTTTTTTTTTTCTCTCCCTCCCCCATAAGCTAAACATTCCAAGCCCCTTCTGTCCTTCATAAAGATTTCTTTTTTTTTTTTTCCCCAGCTATCTGGTATTTGCTTGCGTTCTTCACCACCACCTCCAGCTGCTCAGTATCCTCTCCTGCAGCGGGGATATTAGCACTTCGAAAAGCCTGAGCCACCAATAGATACATGTCGTTATTGGTCTCTAGTCATTATTTCTCCATTTAGCTAGTCGTTTTCTACTTTCACTGGTCATAACTTCACCCCCCGGGTTCACATGGAGCCATTTCTTCATCAAGAAGCAGCAAAGGAGGAAGGTCGAGAGGTTCTTCCGAGCGGGAGGAGATCACCCTGGCTTTTTTGGCAGCTTGCAGAGGGCAGCCAGTGGGACGGGCACAGATAAAGCTGTGGGTGATGTTCAACAGACACCCCCCCCCATTTTATTTTATTTATTTTTTCAATGTTCAGATGACTGTTTTGCGGCTGTATGGTCTTTCCCTACCTAGAAACCAGCACTTTGGTTACTGGAAGAGAAAATTATTGCAAAGATTATGGGGGAAGGATGTCTGCCTGCTTGCAGTCTTGCCCCTTAAAACACATTATATTGACTAGACAAAAGAAAAAGGAGATGCATTTTTTTTTTCAGTTTCCTTTGAACTCGCTGGCATCGTCTATAAATCAGGCGCGGGACGTAGGGAGATTGAATGCACCGTGCCTTTTGGTGGCTAACTGCAAGCCTTGCCATTTCCCTTCCGTGATCCCCGGGATGAAGCAGGCATGACGGCTTGGCTTTGTTTGCCCAGTCCAATAACTGGCGTTGACTCCGAACAACTCCTTTGAAAGAGCTATAAGGTCTAAATAATTAATACCTATTAAATTATTCAAGCTGGAAATACAGTACATGAATTCAGCAAGCTGACCAGGATATGAATGAGTAATTATGTTAATTAACCCATGCAGCTAGCGGGAGCTGCAATTAGTTCAGGTTTTAGGCTGCTCTGTGTTTTTTAGGAACAGAAATGAGCTAAAAAATATAAATAGAGATAAGCTGAAGCTACAGTTGAAAAAATATGAGTTAAAGGATGTGGTTCGAATGATCGACAGGGAAACTGCATTCAGATTCAATTGGGTTTATGTTCAAATGGCCCTTCTTCCCTTCGGGGGGGGGGAGCAGGTACATTTTCTACAGCTTTAGTCACTGCTCTCTGCAAGAACTTGAAGATGTTTCTGAAAACTGTTAGTAGCGCCACGCAAGAAGTTGTCCTCTAGATACCCCGCTCCAGTCTCTGCGCATTTCTGCCGTTTCTTTCGTAGGTGTTGCTGAAGAGGTAGAGAGGATAGGGGGAAAATATCAGTTAAAGTATATATATATATATATATATTTTTTTATTTTAGACCCATTAGCATCATGGAAGAAGTCCTAATAATGATGTACAAATTGAAAGTCTAGTTTTGCAAGCACGGAACATGCCATTCAGCGGGCAGTAAAACCTGAACGTACAGTAAAAGGCTTTTTCAGTAAAAAAAAAAAACAAAAAAACAAAAACCCTAAACATTTAGTAGTTATAAAGGAAAAATATTGCAATAATTCAAAGCAATTCAATTGAGTTAAATTGATTAGCATTAACCGAGATCATAGGCGTGGAAATGGTCATTGTCCAAACGCTCTGAGTGCATTACTCTCTCGGGCGGATGAATAACACCTAGCCTCAGGAAAACAGGTCTTTTTTTTCCAAAAAGTTGGAACTGGTTGTGTTGTAGACAACTAATTGATTGATTTACACTAAAGGCCTTAATACGGAAACACACATTCTCTGATTCTTCCCACTTATTAACGTAAGTGGATATATTCAGATTTGATTCACTTTTTGGGTGGTTTTTATTTTTCCTAAAGGCAGCACGCTGAAAACGTGTCAACGACTCCTTATTTACATGAGGAGGCATCCGCCATCCTCGTTCCTCGAGGGACGTTTCAATAAGTCTGGGTCTAAAGGAAAAAATCTCTTGGCGGATTCCCGTTTTCCTCCTGCTCTTGTTTTGGTAATAAGCATTGCTTTTTGCCGTGAAGGTAATTCTTCGTTAGTATTGAATTTAAATGGATGCAGGTGGTTGTGAAATTGGAAGAACCCTGTTAAAATGGGTTAATGAGAGAGAAATTTAAGAAAAGCTTTTGATTTCCCAAGACGAAATGGAAAAGCTTGGCATTTACCTCTGCTCTGAGCTCTCCCTCTCATCATGGAATTGCCCAGGTGAAGTCAGTTCTCTGCTGAAAAATCTCGAAACCTGCTTCAGCTCTAATGGTTTTGGTGAAACCTTTGAATCGGTTCCATCCATATGCAGTTCTTCGTTGCATATTTGGGGTTATTGCAAATAATGCCTCTTAATAAAAGTAAGAGAAGAAGCCACAGGTGAGAAACGGACCCGTTGCCATCAATGAACGCGTAAGAGCATCGTTCGAGAAGAGGGTTGTGTCGCAAAGCGGAGATGTTTGGTGCAGTTCTTGTCCGTGCAGGTTCATAGAGATGCTTTCATGCTCCCTGAGATTTCAAACCTGGCTCAGGCTGTAGCAACCTGTGAACAAGGAATGATTATGGCGTATCGGTTGTTGCTTATGCCTTCGAAAGAGCGCAGACGGCAGAATTTTGCTCGTTCATAGCCTGGATATCAGACATAGGGTTCACATCTCCAATTTCATCTCCTGGTAGATATTCTGTGGCTTATTTCATGTAGATATCACAAATATATTTTGTGGCTTACCCTCAAAATCATGCCCCTTTCTTCCAGCATCATTATCTGGGCTGATAAAAGGGTTTATGTCTCTGCAACGTAAGCTGGGACACGCTTCAACCGACTCTCAGCCAGAGCCTGGGCTGACCCTGCTTTGCCACCAACGACGTGGGTACCGCACCCGTTTATTTCCCTGAATCTCCTCATCCGTTTGGGTTTGATTTGCCTTTTCAAAACATTATTCACCCCATCTCCTGAGTGTCCCCTACAAAAATATACAGAAGCTTGAGGAGGTGGGGGGGAAACCCCATCTGTTTAAATCTTCCATTCTAGTGGGGCTCCGGTATTGATTCTTTCCCCATAATTTAGACCTTCATGCTCAGCATTTGCTGTTCTGCTGCCCAATCAATACCAATTCCGTCTAGAAATTACGTTAATGTTTTTTAAATAAGAGTTTGCTTTTAACTTTAGCTGTACATCTGAGGCGTTTGGGAAGGTTTTTTGGGTTTGTTTTTTTTTTTTTTTTTGAGGTAATGGACTAATTGCAGTTGCAGTGGTATATGTGTATATTATGGTGGTATTTGCATGGGCTATTTTAATTTAATCGACTTTTCTGAGAGTTTATGAGGGAATATAAACAGAAAGTGAAAAGATTCAGGCTGCTCAAAATGGAATCCTTTAAAACCTGAAGAAATGAGACTAAATACAGAATTGTGGTGTACAGTGAAAACGAAAAGTCTTCCTTTTTCAGATTGGTCGTTCAACTGGTCGTTAATACTAAAAGAGATTTTTAGGTTTCTGCGTCCTGACTTTGACGCGCGCGCATGCTCGGAGTTGTTGCACGTGATTGTGGTGGCAGCACGTACCGGGTGTGGAGCCGAGACCTGGGGATTGGTGCGAATCAACGCTGTCCGAGGGGCTCACCTACAAGGTCTTTTACTGGATCAAATAAGTGATTCGAACTTTTTAACAAATCGGTCTAATTTTTTTTGTACCTCTTTAGGGGTCACCTAAAGGTGTGGTGAAGAAAACCCAGCTAAAACACGATGTCTGGTCTCGCTGGGACGTGCAGGTAGAGCTGTTGTGTCTCTCGAGGACACTGAGTGTTTAGGAGAAAGAAGGCTGTGAGTCTGACTGCTGTAAGGGACGTAGCGAGACACAGTACTGTGGTTTTATAAATGCCCGCTTTTATATAAATATGCCCCTTAATATGCCACGCATTCAGTTCTTTAGAGTTGTAGTAGCTAACTTGAGAAAAACTTCCAGGATTAATCCTGCCCTCCTGCTGAGAAATGGAATATATTCATACCGATGGGAACTTAAAGCGGAGTTTGAGCAGCACTCTGGGCCTCCATGGTCTCTTTTTTTTTTCCCCGCTAATGCATGCATATTTTTGTTTCTATATTGCCTTTTGATTTTTTTTTTTTTTTAATGTTTTGTTGGTTTTTTGCGGTGGTGGCGATTTCAACAAGTCTTTGGTGTGAAGGTTGCACCTCAAGCTGGGAGAGCAGGGCAGTAGAGGGCGGCATTACTCCTCGCGTTTGGTGTTTTCTCCTAAAAGAAACGAGAATTAAAAAGCAAAAGGGGTAAAAAAAAAAAAAAAAAGAACAAGAATGTGGAGAATGCTGTGCCTGCCAGAGCTGCAGGCCATGTAAGGGAACAGAGCGGGGGCCAAACACCCACCGCGTGGAGAGGTGGCACGCAACGCTTCACGCTACGTCATGCCCAAATCATGAGCTGAAAAAGGTTGTTTTGCTCATAGTGGTGGTTTTAAGCAAAAAAAAAAAAAAAAAAAAGACAAAGGAAAAGAGTGGGTTTTTTAAAAAAAAAAAAAACAAACAAATTGACGTTTGTGTATCTGTAAAGGAGCAGGGGGATTTTTGAAGCGGGTTGCGAATCTGCACTCTTGTTCCAGGGAGCAGAAGTATCAAATACGTTGCCTTCCTGCCTGCCACAACGCAGGTTTTTATGCTGCGTACCAGTACCGATCCTTCCTATTCTAACAGCACGAGACCCTTTCGCAGGTGTCAGATGCTTTGGAGATGAGTTTGTACACTGAGCCATGCGTATATGGGTTGCATAAACAAGGGTATGGAGAAATCCCCCTGTTCTTTGGGGCTAAGCCGCTCAGGTAAAAGCATAGACAATAAAGCTTCAACAGAAATAGTTCTTGCAGAGAAGTAGCCAATAAGAGCTCGGTACCAACCTAGAAATCTTTTTTTTTCTATTTTTTTTTCTAGAGCGCAGAGAAGCAGACCCAAGGTGCATGTTGCCTTTGCAGCATCATCACTTGCAAAGGATTTTTCCTTCTAGGTTTGAGGAAGCTCTCATGAGTTGGTATCATAATCAGCAGTGAAAATCGCGCTGTTCTCCACTCAGATCAACGATTAGGAGGTGGTGGGGAAGATGTGCAGGAGTGAACCTTCCCAATGTGTTTTATGGTGGAGAAGAGTTGCATAGGTGAACTTTCCAAGCATGTTTTATGGTGGAGAAGAGTTCATAGAATCACAGACTGGTTTGGGTTGGAAGGAACCTCAAAGATCATCTAGTTCCCACCCCCTGCCATGGGCAGGGACACCCTCCACTAGAATAGGTTGCCCAAAGCCTCATCCAAGAGTTGTGTAGGTGAACTTTCCAAGTGTGTTTTATGGCGGAGAAGAGTTGCGTAGGTGAACCTTCACAGCACGTTTTATGGTGGGGAAGATGTGCAGAGGTGAACTTTCACAGCACGTTTCAATGCACGTTTTAATCCTGTGCAACGGAGAGGAGCCAGGGTCAGAGCAAAACCAGCTGGAGATGGAGCTGGGGTCATGAAAGGCACCGTAGCCCTGGGTTCACACAGCCCGACGTGCCTGCGGCTGGTGAGGAGCTGCGGTCGCACATCCTCCTCCTAGATGGGGTAGCGGCCCCTCCTCGTGCAGCGAGAGCGAGGAGGGACCCCCGCGCCTTGCCCAGGGGCTCAGCTGCTGATGTGAAGCTGAAATTGTGCGAAGGTGAGAACAGAAGCGCTGCCCATCCCCTGGCTCACCCAACGCAGCAGGGCGGCCGGTTGAAAGACGTTGGCAACGCTTAGGAAATCAGGCGAGCGCTGGCCTCGAATGCTCTGCTGAGTAGAGCAATCAGTTCAAGCAAACACTGACAAAGAGAAAATGGCGAGCATAAACATTTTTACACACTCAGAGCGCCCAACCTGATGAAGTTTCCCCAAGCATAAATAAGAAATAGCTGTAGAAGTCAGCGGAGTGCTGTAAAACCTTTGTGAAACCTGAGGTGAGCCCCTGCTTGCAGATTGTGCCTGGATGATTCACGGAGGTTTCCGTGGCACCTTAACGAGCCGGGTCCTCTGCGGGGCACAGCCATTTATTCTGAGCCTTAAACGATCATGGGGATCAATTCTGAGTACAAACCTTTTCTGGAAATGTTTTCTGCAAGGAAGGAAGGGTTTAGCAGTGCAAGAATTGTGGACATAAAGGTTTCTAGTTACTTAAATAAAAGACTGGTACTTCAGTAAAATTTTTCTAGTTGGTCGGGACAGGCAGATGTCAGAAAAAGACCTCAGAATAAATTCCAGCACGAATCTGTTTCTAAAAAGGAAGACAACTTTCAGTGCAACTTATATTTATCTTTAAGAAACACCGGTCTGTTGTCCGGTCATGTAAAACACGGGCTTAAAATCTGTGCTTCGTGCTTATTGTTATAAATACCTGAAACATTCAAATAATAATTTTTAATAAGCAGAGGAATTAATTTGATTACATGAAGAGATGGTGCACTTGTTCACGACGCATTCATCATAAAATAATGGTAACGCACTGGTTATTTTCATATCGGTGGTAGCAGAATACATGTTTATTTCTAATCCAATTTCAAATATAAATGAATTGTTTTGAAGGTTGGATAAATCAGCCCAACAGACCAAGGCAATTACAGTAGGTGAGTGGTGCATTACTGGCAAGGAGAGATAAGAAACACCGCAGGGTCCAAAAGGGCGATTAGAGGGAGCACCCGGAATTGCAAACGCTCGGGGCTGGCAAGCGGTTTGCTGGTGTTAGACCCGGGAAGTTGAGAAATGGCATCAAGCAGCTTCAAAATCAGGCCGTAGAAATGAGCCGTTATCGATTAAAATAATTTGGGGGTAAACTGAGTCTCTTGCTGTTCATGCCTTCCTGAGGACTTTGCTTTCCACCTCTTGCAACCAGAGAACTAAAAAAAAAAAAAAAATCAAAAAAAATCAGCAAGTTGTGGAGGGCAACAGAGTTTGGAGGAAGGAAAAGATATAACTGCACGGTAACAGCTGATGAGTTTGAACGTGGTTGCGTAGCGTTTTAGAAGTATACCACGAAGAACTGCAGGCCAGCTCGCAAGACAAACCTCCCTTTTGGTCAAGGCGGCGTACTGCTGAATACCGATGCAAGAATCGCTGCTCCGAAACATGCCCCCAGAAGCTGTTGTCGCTACTTAGAGCCCCACGTGAAGATGAACGAAGAGATGATCTCATACGGGAAAGGTTAGTAGGAGCAGATGAAGTCCCCGGATGTCCTGACACCCTGTCGAGTTCCTGATTGCCCTCGACACGGTGAGGTCCGCTCTGAAAAGTGAGGTTTGGGAAACTTTTGGTAGCCTCTGTGTTGATGGTTCGATGGCGGAATGAATTGCAGAGCTTTTCGGCATTAGGATGTTGTTGCTGCTGTTGCGTGGTCAGGCTGGGTTGTTTTCATCCTCGGGCAGTAACCCCACGGCGTTTGGCGTGTGGGCTGGGTGATGGATGCGTCGCTGAGCTCTCCCACCCCTTCACCACGACACCGAGATATCACACAGTGGGAAGAGGAACATATGTTGAATAGTGAAGATAAAGGGGTCACTGAGCACGGGGTGTCCCCAGCGGTTAAACTCTGGTTGATAAGAAGCACAAGGAAGCTGGCCTGACTATCCTGGCTGTGTCTCCGGGACAATCCAACACGTGGCTCCCACCTTCCCTCGAACGTTTCAGCCTCTCCCAGTCTCTCAGATATGTGCGCGAGAGCCAGAACAATCTGGTTTTCCAACCACATCAACTGAGTCAATGTTTTCTACAAACTTCCCCTCCATTATGTCCTGTATCTCATGGCTCCAAGACTAGATCCGCATCCTTACGTTCAGTTTAATTGGTCCCTGGGTTCATTTGCCGGTAGCTTAAGGCTGGAAGCAAAAGAAATCTCCATTTCCAGGGCTCTCCTTGTCTAAATGCTGCTTTTGCTCTACATAGTCAGTGCCCTGGGACTGCTGAGAAAAGCAGGGGCATAGTCAGTGTCTAATTGTAGTAACTGAAAAACAGCACTAAGTATTTATCTTGGCAGTTTTCAGAACAAGTTGCTGCTTAACGTGAGCCTAAAGAGACTTCTTAAGGCAGCTGAATCATTTTGAAGCCGCTTCTGACTTAATCCAGCCCACGGGAAGACGTGTCTGAGCTCTGCTCTGACCTTGCCGGGCAGTCCAGCCCCTTCTGGCAGGTGGGGAAAAAAAAAAAAAAAAGTGAACTGGTCACTTGAGGTTGTGTATGGGCAGGAGGGATCAGGATCAGGGATGGCGGTTCCCACGCCTGACCTGCCTGAGATCTGCTGCTACTTGCAGCTCCTACCTAGGGGTGCACAGAAGATGCGTTTACTCTTGCCCGGAGAAAGCCCAGCTCCAAAGATTTCGTTTAGGCTGAGGATATGAGAAGGTGCTACCAGCAAGCCTGTCCCATCCCCTCCTGCCCTGTAGGGACTCATGAGTGGCTGAACCAGCACCGAAAGCGATGCGGAGATCCACTGCCGCCACCTGATGGGGTGAGCTGTTGAAAAATCCAACTTTCCATGCGATCACGGGAGAAAAAGCCTGGCTTAGAAAGACAACTTTCAACTCAAGTGTGAGAGATGCTTTTTGGAGGGCAGAGGCTGCGTGGTTTCTGTAGACAAATAGGCAGGGCTGGTGTGAATAGGGTCTTGTTAGTGGGCAGAAGAAGTCAGAGAGACCCTTTTGGTTGCTCTGATGGAAGGAAAGAGCTTCGAAGGGCTTGTTGAATGTGTATTCAACTTCTGGATAATTTATTGTGCCATTTTTATGTAAAACTCGTGTTCCCCCCCTAAAGATGATTGATACTCTTCTGCTGGTTCAGCCCTGCAGCCCACCCAACGGGAACGAGCCTGGAAGAACGATGAGGGGAGGGTTATCTCTTACCTCGCCAGCGCGTGAGGTCCTTCGTGCCATCTGTTGTTCTGGGCAAAGGGACCCACGAGGGTGAACAGGAAACTTGAATCTTAAATCAGATTCTGGCACACGCGTGTGCGCACGCACAAGGGGAGGAGGGCTTCAACCCGCCGTGTTACATGGATAATTCTGTGCTATTATACCCTCATAACGTCTCGTCCTTTTGCCTTGCATGACACAAACATTCATTTTTGTATTATTATGCATGCCCCTAATGTGATATAAAAAGCTAAGCATATTACCAACTGCAGTACAGCACACTATTATTTTTTTCTTGTCTCTGCAGTGAGCATTTTTTTGTACCATTGATAGATCTCGGGGTATTTTTTTTTTTTTTTTTTTATTCTCGTGCACTTTACTCCAAATGATCCTCATCCTGGGAGGATTTCCTAGGGCAGGCTGGAGCAGTTGCACGCTCTTCACAAGAGCTATTTCTCAGTGTTTCTTACTGATAATGGAAAAAATCGACATGCTAAAGGAAAATCCTTGAGATAATCCAGTTGAGATGTTGATTTGACTTTCAACACTCGGGATTCAATGGGGTTTAAAAGACAGCACTCGCTGCAAGAGTGCCCAACCCTGGATATCTCCATCCCTTCCGCGGGGAGGAACCAACGCGTTTCAGTTTCATTTGTAGAGGCTCCAAAAAGAGCCAAAATAAGGGGGAATGCCCAATGTCACGAGACAATGGGGCTTATTTTTGGAGAGAAACGGGGCTGAAGTACTCCCCAAATACTGCGAATCCCTGCTCCTCGGTCTCGGCGAGGCTGCTTTGACACGGTAGTTCCAGCCTAGATTATTTTCCAGCTGCAAATCTGTAGGGCACCGTGGGCCCAGAAGGGGTTGCCGAAGACACTCTGTTTGGGGCAAAAGGCAAAAAAAATGGCCAAATGTGCTCTAGGGAGGAGTCGGATGCGTTCGGGTTTCAGTAGGTGGCAGTCCTTCCTCTGCCTCAGAGACTGGCGTGAATTTTGGGTGCGTGGTGGAAAGGGGGAGGTAGCACCCCATGGATGAGATGGGTGGTGACTCTCAGGGGTGAACTGCAACTCGAGTTGGTCGTAGCATGCTTTTTGCAAGAGTTCAGCTCATGTACGTGCTGCCTTCCTCTAGATCTTCCTGTATCTTTAGTCTTTCCTCCTTCACGTCGTAAAGGTGTTGTTGTGAATACGCGCGTAGGGAACACGTTCAGCTTTGCAGCCAGCTGCGAGCCGTCGGCGGGTAGAGTCCCGCCGGTCACACACCTTCCCAAATCTGCACAAAGCCCTGACCAGCAGAGAAATGTGTCGCAAAATCCAAGCGGTTCCAACTTTCTTTTGGGAAAAGAATAAGGATTGCCATTGGAGTGGATTAGGCAGGGAAAAAAACCACGCTTCCAGGAGGAGGAAAATGTTTGTACGCGGTGATGCATCACTGGCTCCTCTGTCCACGCTGTCCTGGCCGGCTGTAGCAAGGTGACGTTTAGCCATCAGCGATCCCGCTTGCTACTCGACTGGCGAGCCCAGGGAGATGTTTGCAGAATAGAGAGCTTTCAAATATGATTTTAGCTGGGAAGATGGCAGCTGAGTGGGTGCGTTTGGTGACAGATGATCCTTGAAAGGTTTAGAAGCAAAAGCTATTCAAACCTAGGAGCTGTGCAGAGAGGAAATATTGTGAGTATATCAGAGCCTGTTTGAAGAGAAGAAACATCCCAGTTTCGTGTGATTCACATCAGCAAGCCCCGCACGCGGTGCTTTGGGGCAGAGAGGTCACCATCTGCAGAGGCTTTTTTTTTTTTCGGCTCCCTGCTTCCTTGACATCCAGGCGCAGAACTGCAGCGGCCGGATCAGGAAAGGGCTTTGGGATGACCGTAGCCAAAGGCTCCCTTAACAGACACCACAAGCAGCTTCGCCCTGTCCTCCCAAAACCCAAGCCAGTTGGTGCATTCCTACCATTCTTCTCCCCGAAACAGTTTCTTTCTGTTCACTGGATCAAGAAGACAAAGCAGCTGCTCTGAGAGTCTGAGATTTTTTTTTTTTTTTAATTGGGAACTTTAAGTGGAAAGGGATGGGATCAGAAGATTTATTTTTATCAGAGTGGGGCGGTACCCTGGCATCCCTGAGATTACACGCCAGCCGATACCGGGAAAGCCTGAAGCAGGAACCGCGGGGAGGAGATCTATGCTCGCCCGATGGTTTCTTTGGGAGAGCAGCAAAGAGTCAAAAATAGGCAACTGCTGGCTGCCTTCCCGCGGCAGAACGCGGCTCTCGGGTTGTGAAGCCCTTTGGGCTGCTTTGGCCTCATCCTTAAATCGGGGAGGACCAGCCTTAGACTTGACAGCTGCTGATTAGAGTCCCAAATCTAAAACTGAGCCATAAAACCTCTCTTTAGACCTCATAAGTCTTATGAAAAATCTGTAAATAAATATTTGCTTTAGATACACTCAGCGAAATTCCTCGCCGGTTTTATTCCCTGTAATTTCTCAGGGGGTTTCCCCCAATCCTTTCTGATCTAGGTACCGTTGTCTCCGTCCCAGGCTACGCACCTCTAATAGAAACCAAGAAATGTGGCTTTACTGCTTGTCATCGAGAAATTACGCCCAAGTTTCCCCCCAGGGCAGTTATTCTTTTGAAGCCTGGTGGGCTTCAGTTAACCGTATCGCCGTCTGCCTCGTCCAGAAGTTGGTATCGCTTCCGGAGGGAGGAAAGCAATAAAACTTTAAGCATGTCTGCTGAAGGCTATTAAAATATTTTCTTTATCATTGATTCCTAGTTTGTGGGCAGCAGGAGTGCATCTAGTTAAACGCTGGTCTTTAAAATGGAAACGTTCACAAGATATTTGGTACTTTTGTTCCTAGCGAGTTAGGCAAGATTGCAATGGAGGGAATATACAGTAAAAAATGCTGTCTGAACGTAAAGCACTTTGGCAACCCATGCAAACAACCAGGGGACTTTGCTTTTGTGCCTGGCACATATGCATCAGGGGGACTGAAAACTGAAACGTTTTACGTAACCCAATTTTTTTTTTTTTATTTTTTCCACGTGCATCTCAAAAAACGCAGGAGGGATCAAATACGTTGAAGAACCTGCAAAGCCTCACGCTTACGAAGAGAGGCCAGGCCCTTTCATACAACAGCATTGAGCAGGGAGCAGTTGTGATTCCTCATCCGTTCTTTTTTTTTTTTTTTTTAAATTTATTTTATAAAGACCATCTGCAGGTTGAAAGCTGGAACTTTGGACTCAGCCAAGCGCCAGTATGTAACAGTAAAAAAAACCAAACCAAACAAAACCAGCAAAAAAAAAAAAAAAAAAAGCTCAGTCCCAGAAACGCGGTCTCTGTCTGGATGTCTCTCAGGTCCAGCTGATGCTCGAATGGGAGGTCCAGGCACACTGCTAACAGCAGGTACTAACACCGCGGTACCACCCACCTCCAAAAAACGTATCCACGGCCGCATCCTCCCTCTCCCCTCCCCAAATGGAACTCCCAGAGAGGGAACTGAAGCAGCCGCTTTTGCTGCCCTGAAAACATCCAAGCACGAAACTGTGCCGCTGCAGAAGCTTTGCCTCTCGCTGGGCTCTGGGGGTTTTTACCCCCCGACTCCTCCAGAATGTGCAGTCTTATCCAGAAATCCCCAAACCAGTTATTTTCTTGCCCACAGATCCTTCTTTCTGCCCCAGAGGGCCAAGCCTAGGAGCCGCGTTGTCACAGGCGTAGATCGCTGTCCCTTCCGCGCCGCCTGGCAAACGCAGGCAAGACGAGAGAAAACAAACCCGTTTGGCACCGAGGGCTCATCCGACGCGGCTCATTTATTTTATTTTGTTATTTTTGTGCTGCAGACCCGTGGACTGCATCGCGTAGGTAGAACCGGTGCGTAAGCGGTTTGTCGGCACGCAGACAATCCTGGCGCATCAGGGGTCGTGCTCGCGCGCTGGGAAAATCCTGTCGTGTTTGGTACGGCAGAAACTAGCTCATGCTTTCATGTGGGTATTGGGGCTACGCAGCAAGTCTATTATTTCCCACATTTTAAGTTCGGGGTTTGTTTTTTTTTTTAGTGCTCTAAGACCCATATGCCCTGCCTCCAGGCTTTTCCAGTGCAGACATACTTGACCGATATTCATATTAAAATCTGGGTTTTGGAGCCCAAAGCGTGCTGAGACTGAGGAGGAGCGATGCCAGGCACTGGCTTGTGCTTTCACTCAGAGAAGGATGGCAAAAATTAGCTATTTAAAAAAAAAAAGAAAAAAGAAAGTAAACGGGAGATAAGCCGGGCAAGTTCTGCAGGGAAAAAGTACCACCCTTGATGGGAGCAGAGGATGGGAAGGGAGAGGACCAGGGGACACCCCGAAAGCAGCCATCTCCCCGGGTTTGGACCTGTTTGATGGCCTCCTCCTGCAAAAGGACGGGAGGGGAAGGGCTCGGCACAGGCTCCCGGCGGCGGAGCGCTCCCGCAGCCCCGGGGGGGAGCCGAGCCGAGCCGAGCCGAGCCTCCGGCCAGCCCCCTCCCCGCATCCCCCGCCGGGTGACCCCGGGGGTGTGGGCGGTGCGGGGAGCCGGCGGGGCCGGGAAGGAGGGAGCGGGGAGTTACATGTGCATCCTCGCAGGCGCCCCTGCCTCCCTCCCCGCCGCCTTCCCTCCCCCTCCGTGTGTGTGTGTGTGTGTGTGTGTGTGCCTCTCCCGCTCCCTCTCCAGCCTAGCCTGACGCAGCCGGATCGAAATCGCCCCTAACAACCCGGCTCCGGAGCGCGGTGCCGGCGGCGAGGGGTCCGGCTGCGGCGGGGCCCCGGCGGGTAGCGGGGCCGCGCCGGGCCGGGCCGGGGCCGGAGGGGGCGGCGGAGGCGAAGTTGGCCCAAGTGCGGGGAGGCGGCCCGGGGGGGGTGGGGGGGAAAGTTGCCGGGAGAGGCGAGCGGCGAGCGAGGCGGCAGGACCATGGGCACTTTGCGGGATTTACAGTACGCGCTGCAGGAGAAGATCGAGGAGCTGCGGCAGCGGGATGCTCTCATCGACGAGCTGGAGCTGGAGTTGGACCAGAAGGACGAACTGATCCAGAAGCTGCAGAACGAGCTGGACAAGTACCGCTCCGTGATCCGGCCCGCCACCCAGCAGGCGCAGCAGCAGAGCGCCGGCACCTTGCAGGGGGAGCAGAGGACCAAGCGGCAGGCGATCTCGGCCGAGCCCACCGCCTTTGACATCCAGGATCTCAGCCACGTCACCCTCCCCTTCTACCCCAAGAGCCCGCAGTAAGCAGGGGGTTCACCCCGGGTACCCCCCTCCCGCGGGGAGCGGAGCGCTCCGTGCCTCGCCTCGCCTCTCCATCCGCCGGGCTCAGCCCCTCTCGCCCCCCCCTTCTCCCCTCGCTGCCTGCGGGGCAGCCGGCGGACACCGCTTCCCCTCCATCCCCCGTCCTCGCTGCCGCCGCCCGCCGGGAAGGCACCGGGCCGGGGGGTTGGGGGAAGGGGGGGGAGGAGAGCCCCGAAGCGCGGCCGCCCCGGGTGCCGCCCGCCCCCGCAGCCCTCCCGGGTGGCCCCGCGGGGTGGGAAAGTTGCGAGCTGCGGGCTTGGGGAGGGGGTGTCCGACGGGAGTGAGCGCAGGGAGGGGGCAGAGCCGCGCTCCCCCGCCCCGGCTCCTTTCCCGCCGGGGGAGGCACGGCGGCGAGCTCGGGCAGGGGCGGGCGGCCGCCGGCGGAGTTTCTGCTGCCGGCGGGTTGAACCGGAGCGCATCGCCGTCTCGGGGGCTTCACCGCTGCGGGAGGGGACGGGAGAAACCCGGGGGTCGCTCTCCCCTCCGAGGAGAAGCGGTGTCCCGCAGGGAGCGATTCACGGCGGGGCGGGCAGGGAAACTTGGGAGTCCCACGGTGGCCGGGTCTCCAGCAGCCTCCTCGCCGCCCTGCCCGGCCTCCCCTGCCCGGTGGGTGCGGGTGTTTGGGGGGAGGCAGCGGCAGGGGCTCGTTGCAGTGACCTGGTCCGGCGGAGGGTAGGGAAAGTTGAGGGGAACCGGGGCTCCCAGTACGCCCGGGGGATGCTCTGCCCTGGTTTCACACTTGCCGCAGACTAGGGAAATTACAGCGATTTCATGGAGAAAACGGAGACCTTGCAGGAGAGGGATCGCCCCCCTCCGCCCCAGTATCTTTTCCTGGCCAATAAATTGCAATGCATTTGGTTCAGCATTTCTTAAAGGGGGGGAAAAAAGATATTATGTGCTGCTGAAGCGCCTGGCTTTATGTGCAAGCGTATCGGAGGCGGCGGGGCCGGCCGGGGCTCGGCTGGTCCCTGCCCGCAGCTGCCGGGCTGCGCCCCTCGGCTGGCGGCAACCGGGGCTCGACCTGCCGGTCGGTGGAGAAACCCGCCTCCCCTTTGCGGCCGATGTCTCCCTGGCTGAATTAAACCCCAGGAGCGCTGGGGTCGCGGAGGATCGTTCGAGCCGTGCTGGTATCGGGGTGGTTGTGGGTTTAATTTTGGTTTTCGCCTCCCCGCTCCCGCGTGGGCTTTGGGGTGCAGGTAGACCCCCGCCGCTCGTTAGGGCACACGGCAGACGGGCCCTCGGCCCCTGTTGCTCCAGCCGGGCCGCTCCGGAGCCCCACGCGGGACTCCAGCAGCTCCGCACGGCTGTGGGATTAACTCCCGGGTGGGGCGGCGGCGCAGGTGCTGTGGCTGAGGCCGGGCAGCTGTGAGGGACGATGCCCAGGTGCTCGCCATTGCCCCGGCTGGGGGTGTCGGAGCGGGACCTGCCGCCCCGACTCGCTCGTCTCCCGCGGTGGGTCTTGGGCCGGGGTCGAGCGGTGTCCCCTGCCCTGCCCGCGCAGGCTCGGCCCTTCCCGCCGCCATGGCGGGGCTCCGCCGTCTCCTGGCAACGGCCGCGCCGGGGCCGCCTGCCCAGGGAGGGCGGCCGCCATGGGCCGGGCCCCCCGCCTCGGGACCTTCGGCCGGGCCTGGCCGCCGTGTGGCGGCTCGCCTGCCTGCCCGCCCGCCTGCTTCCCCCCCTCCCCTTCCCGCCTCTTCCCGCCGCCGTTTCTCCACAGATATTTTGCCCTTTTAAGGCGAACGGCTGCGGCTCTGGATCCAAAAGGGCGGTGGGGAGAAACTGGGGTGGACCAAGAAAAAAAAACAACAAACCACCAACCCCCCAAAAAGAAATAAAAAAACACCCCAAAAAGTGGAGACCGGGCTGTGTCAGGAGGGGGGGGATGGTGCGGGCTGCCTGGTGGGTCTGTGCAAGCCGTGGTGCATCTGGTAAACCTCTAAGGTGGGATAAGGCGACCCAGAGGCATTAATTTCCTCAATTAAGCTGTAGGACAGAGTATCGCATCCAAAAATACTTATTTTTCTGTCAGGGACATGCGCGCGTTTTTGCCCCTTGGTGCCCTGAAAGTGCGAATCGAGCTTCCCCAGGGCTGGGGGCAGTGCTTCAGGTTTCAGCAGAACAAGCCTGGAACCTCTGCCCCGTACGGTGAAATACGTAGGAAGCCTGAGGAAGCCTTGAATTAACGTTTTCCAGCTTGAATTTTAATTGCTCGTTGCGTACGTGCCTGGCCGCAGTCTCACGTGAGGTGTAATGCGTGCCACCCATCAGTATTTCATATTGACCTTCCTTGGTCAATACTCCAATACTATTTACAATATTTAGGTCAACCTGCAGCTTCAGACTTTAATCGCTGGGGTGGAAAAGATACTTGTTAATGACTTCAGGAGCGCACGTTGCCCTGGGAAGCGTTCGCTGTTCAGCTTCAGCCATGTTATATTACGGTGACGAAAAGCCTGACGCCCGAGGATGGACACCTGCTGAGGCAACCCGACGTCTTCTGGAGATAGATGGTCATCTCGGGTGCTTGCCTAAATCCATAACTGCACTGATGAGCGCGTTTAATTTGTGCATTCCAATGGAAAGGAAGATACAGCTGCATAAATAAAGGAAAACTTGAGCCATGTATTTTGCTTACCTGTAGTTCTCATGACTAAAATGCAATAGAGATGACCTGCTCTGTTAGTGGTGGATGTTCCTGGGAGACTGAGTGAGGAAGCACAAGTGGTCTAGTTTATTTGGGATCATTAATCCCTGAATTTGGATTTTTTTTTTTTTTACAGTTTTTCTATGTGCTGCCTCAAATATGGCTTAGACAGTGCTTGTGAGTGGATGAGGGGAGGTCCTCGTCTTGATTAAACAAGCGTGATGCAATCTTGATGACATTCTGATGTTCGAGATAGCCGTTTGTGGTGGTACTGGGGGTTAAGGTGGAGAGGACCTGGACACAGAAGAGGAACTACCAAAATAAACAAAGGTTGACTTTTTTGGCCCGTTCGTGCCAAACCTCAATGACTCTTGAGGTAGTGGCATCCAACCTTTGGTTTGGATGAGCCACCAAGGGTAGCAGCCTGTTTTCCAGCATTATAGAGGAGTAGGAGCGCCAAGAGGACGCACAGGAAATCTTCAGTCTTGGTGGCCTGTGGGGTTTTTTTGCAGTTAAGTGGTGCTGGTTCTGTCCTCCTGATCTTGTGGAGCACCTCAGGCGGCTGGAGATTGGTAGGATCAGTAGTAGTAGTAAGTTCGTTAGAAACGAGGAGGTGTGATCCCAAGGGCCGTGGTAGACTTCTGATACCTGTGGGTCTGACTCTGTGGTCAAGCGTCTTTGGAAATTGCTGTGATGCCACGTAGGGTTAGAAAATGGTTAAACCCTGACTGGCTTTTAAGCGTGAAAGTAAATTTAATTGCCTCGTACGGAAAAATGCCATGAAATTTCCTGCAAGATCTTACCTTGCATGCAAACCCCACCGTTTAAGATGTGTATAGTTTTAAAAAAATCTGTTTCAGAGTGTTAAGAGTTTTAGTTGCTGTTGCAGGGTTGGCCTTATCTCACCTCTAAAATTTTTTTTTAAAAAATGTGAAACGGGACCTTGTGGGTTCACATGAGGAGTTTATAGCTAAAATCCGTGGAGGGACACATTGTGCCGTTTTCTTCCAAGTTACGAGACCAGTGAGAGAACTCAGGCATTGGCATCTTTGTCAGGCTTCCTATTGAAGTAACTAGAAGCCGGTTGTCTAAAATAAGTGGCTTTTTCTTTCTGCCCGCAAAGGAAATAACTTGACTGGAGTAAGTGGGCCCAGACTGTGGAGAAAGCTAGATGGTTTTCCATGGTAGAAAAATGCCGTGACAAATCCTTATCTCCTCTTCATCTTCTAAAATCACTGCTCTGTTTGTTTTTCCACACCTTTGACCTCTTGCAGGATATATCCTGGCTGCTAACAGCCTGTCAGCATGAAAAGAATACCGCGAGACCGAATTTGTCCCGACTGTTATTCCAATTAAGATCTTACAGAGCTGCAAAACAAAGAGCCTTTTTAACTAGGAAGCTCTAACTGTCATCTCTTTGCTTTTCGTTATTTTGTACTTGCCATGGGAAAATACCCAGGACTTTTTATTTTAAAAGGCTGTTTTGTTTGGTGATTGGCAACAGATGTATGCTTTTTTGGAAGACTCTGTAATCAGCATATTTTGTTTTCCAGAAGGGAAAAAAAATAATTGTAGAAGTGGAATGTAAAGCAAAGCGGAGAGCTCGTGAGCATGAAGAAATGTATAGGGCCTGATCTTCTCTTCTCAGAGGTGGTGCATGTCCTGTCATTGCCTTAACTGAGATAACGGCAAAATGCTGCGTCATTTATAGAAACTGTTGAGTAAGGCGAAAAATGACTTGGTTTTGTGAGTTAACAGACTTAGGAATGCTTTGAATGTAAAGTTGGGGAATCTGCCAGAATCCTAGAGATCCATTTTTGGGGGGGAGGAGCAGTCTGTGAGTCGTATTTAAGAGTTCTGGTTTTAAAAAACCGAAATACTTGGTTGCATAGCCTTAGGGAAAGTACAACGTACATACAAGAGATTTAACAAAATCTCTTCAGCAGACAAATTGGTTCTTTGAAGGCAAATGTGGACTAGAGGCATATTTTTAAGTGATCATAATAATAATAATAAAACCCCCAGAAATATTTGAAAAGCACTTCATATTTAGAGTGTTTGCATAAAATTATCTGCTGGTATTTGTAAATGATGTGTATGCTGCGATACCCAGGAGCCGTTCATTAATTAAAACTCTCAAACTGTAGTTCTAAAAAACCCAAACCAACCAAAACCCGTCAACCTCTTTTCTTAAACCCGATGCTTTCCTCTTTCTAAAATAATTTGGAGGACGGTCGCAACATAATTTTACTGCTAGAAACTGATGGTTGAGATGATTGGAGGGACCTGTGATTGGGAACTGAGACAACCCTCTCGCTGTGATTGCCTCCCGAAATGCCGGACAGGAGCTGTGAAATTGCACGAGGAATGGTGGCCTCTTCAGCCCTGTTACGTTCTGGTTTTGATGTCGTGCTGCAGAAAACAACAGATCGAAAGCAGTCAGCAGCGATGGATGTAGGGGCGCAACCTTAATTGTTTTTCAGTATCGAGATGTAATTCAGTATGATGTGTCCAGCAACCAATTGAAATGTGTTTATGGTTTGTTTGAGCGTAATTAACTTCTGCGGTTGCTTTTATATGCTACATGATACAGCATTGAATCCATCTGAATGTAGTTTAATGTTGTTCTGAAGAAGAATTTATGTGCCTGGAAGGATCTGCTAATTCTTGGTTAAATGCTGACATACACTGATGTCAGTGGTTGGTTTTTTCTCTTGGTATGCAGAATTTAGGGGGTTAAGACTTTAGGGCTAGGACTTTACTGATATGCGTTGAGTGGTGATGGGGCAGTATCTTTCCACTGGTAGGAGGTCTGTGAGAAAGGATGACGTGTCCACCCATACGAGATGTGGCCAAGAGCATCGTCTTGGGTAATGACCTCCCTGAGGCCCAGGCTGATTAGCTTTCCACTCATCTTGACGGCTATCAAGGGGACGGATCAACTTGTCTCCTGCCTCTCCAGCAGCGTGGTGCCACTCCAACCCTATCGTGGGTTTTGTGTTTGGCTTCAGCTGGCTGATTTGCACGGACAAGCTCTCGGATGCTGTGAAGGACAGCTCACTGCTGAATCTGGGTACGTGGGACTTGTTGCCTGCCCAGCAGCCCTGTCCTAAACTTACCTCATCTATACGGCTGGCCAAGGCAGCTTGGCAGAGTTGCCTTATGAGTCGTCTCCTCTCTTGACTCCCCAAACACCTAGCTTGCTCCGCTTCCGTTCCCACAGCAGGGCTGGGAGCGGGGATGAGTTTTTATTGTGAAGGATGATATGCTTCCTGACAGAAGTTTTAACATGCGGCGTGTCAAGGATAGTGGCGAATGCAAGTCAGTCAAATGTTATTTTCCTCTGTTTTGACAGGTCTGGCTTGGCGCCGGTGGTGGTGTGGTGGATGGGGCTTTCCTGTTCGCAAGAGGCATACGCGTGACTCACGCCACAGAGTCCGTGCCGCTTACTGCCTTGTGAAGTGGCAAGCGTGAGATTGCTGGTAGTTTGGCTCTTTGTATAATTCAGCCTTCTGAGGCTTTGGTTACTAGTGGGGGTAAGGAATAACTGTATTGTATTTAGTTGTCAGGCAGAGGACAAAGATTTTTCTCCGTTGGCAGGTAGCGTTCCGGGTCATCCCTGAAGTACGCTTGTTTAATCAGGTAATGTTTATGCTGAATGTAAAGTCTAAGGACCAGAGGTGTTTTATTCAAAGGAAGGTAGAAAACCAATTCACCGGACATAAAGCCACATAGTTGTTTTGTCATTTTCTGTCTGATTCTTGCTTTGATGAGTGACGACAAGATCAATTATTTTTAGTTCTGCTTAGTAGCAATAAGCAACACATACTTCTCTGATTTTCTGCTGCTTTCGGATATTAATTTTAGCAGTATAGTGTAGATACACTAGGTTTTAAAGCAAAGTAGTTCTGTTCAGAAACTATATTGAAATCTTTATGGTGATTGTATGCAAAACAAAACTATTCAGCAAGTACAGTAGTTTTAAGCAAACTGGTAGCACTTAAATGAAGGCGATCATTAACATGGAAACTATTTTTAAAATTGTAATACATCTCCATAAATTAATTTTCTAAAGAATTAACTTTTTTCCTCTTATTCGTATTATTGGGTGGATAGTTTTAAAGTACATCAGCTGAAAATGAGGTCCTAGACCATGCCTTCTCTGCAGACTCGCTGTGAAAGTAGTCCTGAGCTTTAGCATCCTCTGTTCCTAAACACAATATGCAACTTACACATCTGAAACGAGTCCAATCCCTGCCGTCTCCCAGATCAGAGCGCTGATATTGGGCCAAAATGTACGTAGTAGCACAAAATTCAGACTAGCCAGCTGCTTGCAGTGACCTGTGTTGCAGACTCGCTGGGAAGGTGAGCGGACTCCATGCCTTTACTAAACACTGTCTCACTGGGCACCAGGTGCAAAACAGGAGTCGAGGGGAAAAAAATCACTCCTTTAGAGAGGTAAAAAGGACAGTGAGTTGATACGTACCTGTTTCTTTGGTTATCCTGCATGGGATGGCCACTGTGGGATGCTAGGATTTTGGAAGTCGTGGAATACACGCCTTATCTTAAGGTTAGGGATCCTGGGAAGCTGTGCTTTTTGAACTGGAGATGGTGGTGCTTTAAATGCCACTTACTGTCATAAATGATACTCCTTACTGCCTGCACTGCTCGTATTTCTTCTCTTTTGGCTTTTCCTGGTGCCAAAATACTTGCATTTATAGCAGGGTAAAGGATAAATATTTGTATAAATGTTTTTCATCTGCTGCTTTGCCATTTCTAGGGGGTACGTGCAGGCAGAGAAGTCCCTGACATTCACAGTTTGTGTAGCTTGTCTTTGTTTTGAAGGGCTGACAGAACATGAAAAAACAAAAATATTTGCCACATTGGAGCCTAAAACAACGCAAAGAATTCCTTTCTCCTTCTTGCAACGTCTACAGAAAGTGGTTTGGTTGCAAGTGTGCAACGTTGCTCGGATATTTACTGTGTATACTGACATCCTGAACATCGGAAATTATATTAAGTTCTTTGAGAAACAGTGGTAAAGCACCTACCTGGAAGGGTTTGTGTCACGGAGACAGCTACAGTGTACTTGTGAACCGGCGAGCACAGGACTTGCATTTTGCAATGCTCATGCAGTCACTGGTTTCCTTGGAAACTGGTGCCTGAGCACGTATAGCCAAACTTGAGCAGCGGTGCCTGGTTTCAAAGTAGAAAATGGTCTCCCAGACTTTAAAATTGCAGAGCAGGATTGGGATATTTGCACTGTACTTGGTGCTTGTTCATTAGGAGCAATCTTGAAGTAAGGTATCACTGAAAAAAAGCCCCTCATCATACTGCATCACTTTTCCTAGCCGGAGCTGTGTTTCTTTCTCCAAAATTGCCTTTTTTGCTTCAGTTTGTGAGCATATTTATTGGAGGTGTTTCCTGTTAAACACACAAACTGTGTCAGGAAAGCTGTGGACCGGCACCGCGATGGGGGCTTGAAGTGGATTTGAGAACTACCCAGCCAGGCCAGCTCATTTTGTTCACTTATTTAATATTCTGTGAGGTGGTGATCGTGGGGGATCTGAACAAACAGGAGAAATCATAACGTAGATGTCTGGGTTGACCAAAACTGAAACTGGGGTCTTGTAAATATACTTTGTGGTAAATGTGATATCCTAGTTTCAAGAGAAATATATATATGTATATATATGACAATTGTGTGTGTGTGCATGTATATACTTATCCACATGTATAGGAGTATTGCATTGACACCAATATCCTACGAGATCAACTTTTATTAGGATAGAAAACAATCCGGCTTTAATATCAGTGGTGTATGTGGATTTTTGTCCGGTATCAAATGGGCTCTGGGAATGCCGAAATGCTGTTGGCTTCTGCGGCTTAGCAGCCACAGAGTGTCGTTCAGATGCAGGAGCAAAAGAGTAAATAACTGGTGACATGGCTGTGATGAGAATCCAAAGCCTTTGCTCCCTGCCCCCAGTGTAAGTGGGTCCCTGGGATCTGTCAGTGCTTGTTACTATTTCAGCTGCCTATTTGATGTCAATTGTGCGCAAGGATCCACCGGGTGAGGGGAATTCATTAGTGCTCTTGTAGTCCACTGGCTAAATGAGGAAAATAACTTTCTTGGCGGGTAACATTTCTGATGAATAGAAGAAATCAATTGTCATATGACTCTAGCAACAGCACATCAAGGCGACAGCCAAGCACTTAAGAAAGGTGTAGATAAACCAAATGCGACGCAAATAATGCCATTCAGCTATACCTTTATGTGATCTTAGTAGCTACAGAGATGCTTTGAAAATCATGACTCTTAAAAACCTGCGAAATTCCTTTAGGTAAAAGGGAAGATCAGGCATCCTCCTTTCTGAGGTGGAAATACGTACGCGGTGGACTTAGCGTCCACCTCTTTGCCTGGAAGTTTCAGTATTGTTTAAATTGGTGAAAGTCTCTAAAGGGTTACGCGAGAGGTGTAAGGGTGGGTAAACTTGGTCACCTACAGGAGAATACACATCTGTTGTCAGCTGCTGTGTTTTGTAGTTTGATATATATATATATATTTAATGAACGAAACAAAAAAATGATTTTGACACGCGGTCTTCAGCAGGGTTGTTCGACGTAGCTGCCACGGAGCCCACGTCTGCGCTAACGGCAGCTCGCTGCTGCCGTCTTTGGCTGGGCAGCTGGATCCCGGCTCCGGAGGCTGCAGAGGGGTGCGGAGCCAACGGCTGCAAGGACGCGGGGAAGCGGCTGGAAGAGGCGGACGAGGCAGTAGGGTTTCTTTTCACTCTCTTCCCACTTTAAGAAGCGAGGGAGGAAAAAAACGGAGCATTCAAGCATTGTGGAAGAGGGGGCTGGGGAGGAGAGAAATGATACTGTTCCTTTCCAGTTTTCTGCAGTGACCTGCAGCTGGGTACGAATCTGCAGGGTGGGATTGTACAACGCAGGAATGTTGCGATTTGCAGTTTCTGTGGGCTGAATCCATCGCATCTGTTCCCTTCCTCTTGGCTGCCAGGTTCCCACCGGGGTCCTTCGCGTGTCTTCTCTGTCCCCTTTGCAGCACGTGCTGGCGCTGTGCTCCCAGAGCCCTCTGCCTTCACACCACTGTGCCTTCTGCCCACCACGGCAGGGCAGACTGCTCTTCCCCAGAAAGGCCTCACCGTCCTCTTCTCC
This sequence comes from Balearica regulorum gibbericeps, assembly GCF_011004875.1. NCBI lineage: Eukaryota > Metazoa > Chordata > Aves > Gruiformes > Gruidae > Balearica > Balearica regulorum. Next base: position 39,959,008 of record NC_046190.1, on the reverse strand, counting down.
CTTCTCTTCCGAGCCCTCAGTTACTTCCCTCGGTCTCATGTTCCTGCTCCCTCTTCTTCTGCTGACGATTCTTCTCTCTTCCTATGGATGCTTGCCCTTCTCTTCCCTCTCCAACCCCAAAGCTCTTCCTTCTACAAAGCTGTTCCATCTGATCGGGTCAAGACTTTACATTTCCCTGAAAAACCTGCCTTGTTTCCTCTGTATATCAGGAGACAGAGAGCCTCCAGTGGCTGTAGCACAAGATACCACAGGAGGCTTGATTTTCCTGCCAATCCAGCTTTTCTCGCGTGCCAGTTTGTACAAAATCAGTTGACTCACGACTGATCAGATGTGACATCCCGTGGGCCTCCTGTTAGGGGCAAACAGCAGTCCTGTCACGTTGGCTGCCTGCACCTTGCTCGACTCAGCCGAAAGACAGATAATGCACAGCCCCTAAAGAACCGGCACCGAAAAGGGCACAAAGCGGGAGAGCGGCCGGTTCGCTCCGCATCGGGGCGTTTAGCGGTAATGGCCTTGAGTTGTATTGACAAAACATCACGGCGCACGCCGTGCGATGGCTGAATGTCATCCTGCAGTGACTCAATACGTCGTCGTGCGCCACTTGATGAAGTGGTGCTCCAGCTCCGGGAGGCTGCGTTTTAGCGTTTATCGCTACTTGTCCTCATCGCTGCCCTGCCTACGGCCCAAATAACAGCGACGTCTCACTGGCGGGGAGCGTACAGTGTACAGGCAGAAGAGTGGGCTAAATCTCGGTTCGAAATGTGGGGGTGCGCGTACACCTTCACGCATAACTTGTGTCTGAGCGCTCCAATGGTGCTGTTTATCTAAACCTGCTAGGTATTTACAAACTAGTTGAACTGGAGCGTGCGCATATATGTGTACGTATATATGTATATATAAAAGCTTTTTTCCCTTACAGATCTTTGCACATTTAAATCCTGTTAAGACAGCAATTGCACGAAGGGGAGAACACATCTCCTGCTCATCAGATACTTGATTGCTTTCTGTTTTCCCAGTAGAAGCCTAGCTCTAGAGAGAGGCACGGGAGAGAAATGAAGTGTGGAGAAGCGACGCCTTTTCTCTATTAGCAGCCTACCCAAACACAGATGTACTCAGATACCGTGATAACGAGTACGTTGGGAGAGCTTAAGTAAGGCAGATACTCTGGTTTTACTTGGTTCAGGGCATTGCTGAAAGGAAGACGCAGCCTCTGACTCACCACTTGGAGTTAGACTTGTTGCTGCTGGAAGATAATTGAAGTTTTGCGACGCTTCTGCTTGGAGAAGGGCCGCAGGTGGTGCAACTCTCTTACTTTGCTGCTTCTTAACCGACTCTGACAGGGTATCTCGGAGTCGCAGCTTGCCTTGGCAGGAGGAGCTCACGTGGCCTTTTTTTGGCGGCGGCGATCTGTTGCGGGCTGGATATTGTGTTGCGGCCCAGCAGTCTTTCATTAGAAGAGTCCCAAGGGACCGCTAACTATCCATCTTATTTCCCTCCATTCATTTACTAGATTTATTAATGTGCCTGCAGGAGGGCACGCACTGTCAAGGAGCGTTTTCTGCAGGCATGGCAAGCCTGAATACCAGAGCACGTTAGGCAGGCATTGTGAGTGCAGGTATGTTATGTGTGCCACCCCAGTTTGGTAGGGATTATGGCGTTGGGCTCTGTACGGCGGCGGACCTGACCTCTGCTCCTGCCGTGCAGAAAGCAGCTGCTCTACCTTCTGCTTTGCAAGTGGTGTTATTTTCTCATCAACCATCGTGGCAGGTACTTCAAGACCATGTGTTATCTGTGACTAGGAACAAATTATTACGTCCCTCTTAAATCCCCGACTTTTTTTTTTTTTCCTTCGGACTTTGTACAAGGATGACTGTTACCGTTATTTAGGTGGGCAAAACAAGTCCAAAAGAGACATCATCAAGCAAATCTCAGCTTTCTGATTATGTGCTGTTACCCTTGCACAGACTCAACAGGTGGATTTTTAAAAATTTTTTTTTTTATTTGAAAGCCAAAAAGAACTTACAACCGCTAGCCTGATATTTAGAGCCTCGGTTAGGATATATACACCTGGGTTGAGGCATGATCCTGGTGTTCGCAGGTACAAATGGAAAGGCTTTCACAGAGGGTGAGGCTGCCCCATCGGCACAGCGATGAACACTGGTGACACTTGACTGAAATTGGGCAGAGCCAGGGACGTGCGTCCATGTCACTCAGATTTCACCTCTGGAGCACGGTGGCTCTTTTCTCTCTCCTTGGTTTGACCAGAAATTCCATCCGTGAGCCACACAGGACTCTTCTATTGCAGGCTTAATAAAATTGAGCCTGTATCCACTTGGGTTTTATTCACTTTTTTCCACCGCAAAAGATTCTTGATGTGATTTGGGACGGGCAAACGTTATAAATTGGAGGCGCGTTATTTGATTAAGCTCCCTGGATTTAATGACCCCAAAAATTTTGGCTGCCGGGACAGTGCTGAAGAAGGCTGCAGTTTAAACGGAGCCAAATAATCTTCCATTGTGGCAGCGTTATTAAATTGGTGCAAAATTTATGAATACGTAGCAAACAAAATGTAAAGCTTCGTGAACTTGTACCCTGTTTGCATAGTATAGGATTTGGAAGCATAGGTGTAAGTTAGGACAAGCTGATTGATTTATGCACTGAAGTAAAGCCGATGTCTTAAGGATGGTCAGGACAGCGATGGAAAACATAGATGCTTGTGTAACGTACCAAGAAGGTAGGATCTTTACAGGTATTTGAAGTTTTAATGTATGTTGGAGGAGCCTTATAAGACTGAGATGCTATTCCTGAATAGTGCCTGGCGTTTAAAAAAATTACATATTGCACTTGCGTAGTTGGAAGCCTTCACCTCCATTACCTATTCTCATTTCGTTGTTCAGCAGTTGAAATATTTTTTGACTTTGTTGATACTGAAGAAATGATATATTATGGGGAGATAATATTCCATTCTGAGCCTCTTAATGGAATTTTTATCAATTCAGTTGAAGAATATGATGCAGAAAAAAGCTAACTTGCTGTCAGATTGTTTACTCTGTAGCTCCTTCAGAGTTGCCTTGGCTCTGCGTTTGACTGCCCAGTACAAGCTGTGAGAGGGGCCGTGGCACCCCAAATCACAAGTCTCTGCAGCCTGACACCCAGTCGCTCGGGTCACCGAGGACAGGTTGGGCAGAACTGGAGGCTGCCGGGTCCTGAGCCTGGGCATCAACCATCGAGGCTTCGGATCCATCGCCGGGAGACGAGCAGCGCTACGCCTGTCTCGCTCACGCTGCTCTACGGGTTTTCTTCCTTCCGCCAACATCATCTGCTTGTTTGAAACCTTTTCTGTGCTCTGCACGTTTTCGGAAGACCTAAAAGTCTGGGGGTTTTATCTGTTTGTGTTGACGATCCCGAGATTGCTCAGACACGGCCGCTGAATGCCTTGATACCATTTTCTCTGGATTGCTTTGTAGACTCAAGTGCACTTTCCTCCAGTACGTACATTGAGAATAAAAGACAGCTACCTCAGCAAATTAGCGTGAAAGCATTGGAGAAAAAATTGTAGACTATGGGTGGTTTTTTGAGTAAAAAGCTCTCCTTTTGTTGCCCGTGGCCTATGCTTTTTAAAAGGTATCTGTTGTGCAGGGAAGGATTCTGAGAAGTTAAATCAATTGTCTATTTGTGCGCTCATCTAAGGGAAATCAGATGCCATGTTGACAGAGATGTGTCTGTACGATACAACTTCAGCAGACGAGGTTCGATTGAAGTGTTTATGGGGGAAAAAAATAATTATGTAGCCCTAAGCCTAATGTACGGTAATTTTCATCACAAAAAAAGTTTTCTTCTGCATGCTACAGATGTGCAATCCTATTTATAAAAAAAAAAAAAAGGCAAAAATAGTCTGAAGGTTTATAATGCTTTTTAACCAGGAATCTCAAAATACCAAAACTTTTTTTTATTTACTGTCTGAAAAGGTTTTTCTTAGAAGCAGCCTCTGTTCTGAACGCAGTTGGTCGAAACCTGTGTTTTACTGGCAGCTGAGTCTTGCTGAATGAAAGAACTAATCAACCTGCGGCCGACCTGGAATAGCAGCCTGGCGATGTGTCCTCTTTGATTATTAGAGGCTTGGTTCGCAGCCAGGCATAGCTGAGCAGAGCTCCTTCGTGTAAGGCTAAGGTTAAGAGCTCATCCTTACGGCTGGTGCTTCAGCTGAAAACTTAATTTTTCTACCCGAGACTCAGGTGAGTGGTCATGGTCACTTAGCGGCAAAGATTTGTTCTGGGGAACGAAACCAAATTCCCCATCAGTGAATGTAATAAAATGGTGATGCTACAGCTGGTTCCTTACAGCCTCTAAATATAGACAAAATAGCATGTAGTAGAGAAAAAATGTTTGCTGAGTTAACTGGGCTATATTTAGGTGCCAAATAAACAGATTTCTGCTTTTGACCCTCCCCCTCACACCCTCAAAACCGCTTTTTATACTGTCTGCAAATGTCTTGGCTGTTCAAGGCTTCTGTTCTTTGCAAAAAGAGAAATTCTGAGTGGTAGGGAAAGGACATCTGTCACAGCTGAGAAAAGAAAAAAAAAAAGAAAAAAAAAAGGCCAGCTCTTTGGCACACAGCCCCAGTGTCCAGGCTTGTCCTCTCTCCTCCATCCTTCCGTAGCGCACTACATCCATAGGCTGTTGTAGTTACAAAACAGTTAGTGCTTTCAAAAAAACCCAAACCCCTAAATCCCCCCAAACTCTTCTCCATGACCAAGGCCTAACTGATCTACATAAAAAGTATGAGCCAAAAAATCATCCTTATATGATGCATTTCACATCATATTTTTATCTTGCAGCAGGCTCTTCTCCTGGCGCTACTGTTGCTACTGATTGTACGGTTAGCCCTTTATTCGTGTATGCATAAATTTTATTTTTTTTATAAAGGAAGCAAATAGCGTAGTCATCTTGCCAGAACAGATTAGCGGAGGGAGCCTGCGGATCCGCAACGATCCTCTTCCACGTTTGACGAGGAGGATTTCATCTGCCTGCGTAAAGTGCTGCTTGCAACCTCAAGGGTGGCCAGAGTATGAAGTTAGTTCATTCCTTTGTTTTTTTTTTTTCCTTTTCCGAGATATTTGTGCTGTTTATATATTTTGCCTCTTAATTTACAAGAAGATGGGCAGCTTGGGGCACCTGGTGTCGTACCCGGGAGGGAGAGAGTTGTGGCCGGCGCACGCTTTGGTCTGCCCCACCACTGCAGGCTTTGATCTATCTGCCTTTCGATGCTGATTAACCAGCATTTGTAAAGTCTTAATTTTTATATCCCAGAGAATATGTAAACTATAATTCCTTCGTAAGCGTGAGTGCTCGGTGATTAGAAATTAAGTTTCATTCCTAATTAAATAGCCAACTATGAGGCATAGTCTTCAACAAAAGCAGGACACTTAAAATTCCAGTGCTCTCATTTAAGAGGCAGTGATTTTCACAGGCAGAGCAGCTTTCCCCAAGTTTCCTCCTAAATAATAAAACTTAACCCAGATATAGGTTAACGACAGATTTATTTAAGGTTTTCTTTTCCTACTAACCTGAGAGTAAATTCCACAACAATCTTTAAAAGTGGGTTTATTGTTATTAGAGATGTGCCAGGAGTGTGAAGAGCTGACAGTTTTTAATAGTTAAAATTCAGGCTAGAAACATTCTGTATGCTTTTTTTTTTTTTTTTTTTTTCTTTTCCCCTCCGTAGTCTAAAAGCTACATGGAGCCCAGCTTGGTTCTTGCAAGGTACAGCTGGTCACTTGGGATTTCTGCTGCTTAACTTCCAGCTGGGTATGCTGGGCATATCTATCAAAAAAAAAAAAAAAGAAATTAGAGCACCTGCAAGTAGTAATTCTGCCTGGCACTTCTTTGTTCTCCTTGACCTCTCTTGCCTTTACAGACTTCTCTGAACTGCTTGGGAGAGAAATATGACAACTGTAAAACTGAAACTCGGGGAGCTATCTTCCTCAGCTGCAGTTTTGATTGCACTCGTGTTCTTTGATGTTGGCCCGATGGCACAGGACAGCCCTCAGCTCTCAGGCGTTCACTGAACCTTAGAGGCCGTGGTAGGAGAATATCAAAGATGAAATGTCACCAGGAATTCAATTTCCTAACCAGGTTCAGTTGAGGAGTTTCTTACGTATTGTGCTTTCAAGGCAAGTCGCAGCATTTAACTGTAAATGCTGTAATTGGGATAGGTTTCGATGGGATTTCTATGTTTGCTCGTTCATTTACTGCCTTCCTCAGAGTCTTGGATGGGCTTTTTGCAGTGCTAGCATCTCCATAGGTACTATTAGCTGTGTAACTTAAGTGGTCTTACATGCAGGCCTCTGCGTTTTACTGTGGCATAATCAGCAGCGTGATCATAAAACCCGTTTATTTTGGAATTGTTGTTCACTGGCTAAAGATCAAAAACCGCCTTGCTGGTTCTAACAAAGTAAGGAAGATCTGAGCATCGTCAGCTCCCCGTGTTGCTGAATCCTTGTCTGACCTCCTCAACAATTCCTGTGAAAGTATTGCTCACTGGGGCGTCCTTCTGGTACGGGAAGATGGCAGACGTGTGGCTGGGGGCAACGATTTTGTTCCGGGGACCCAGGTTAGGCACGTTAAACCCTGTTTAACCCCCTTCTCGCCCCCAACCCCCTTCGCTGTTCTTGGCAGTTCATTTCCTTGCCCACAAGATAATGCAAAGCTTTCTCCTTGCTTGACAGCTGGGCAGGATTTATAGCTGTGGCTTATCCAAACAACCTGTAAAAATGTTAATAGAGTGTTTAAAAAATAATAGTTGTTATAATTCAAGTGAAGAACAAATAAACATTCATGTTCCTGTTCTCCTCAGTGTGCACAGAATTGCGTAGGTGCCTTAACTCAGATTGGAGGGGGAAAGGCATTATTCTGAGATTTTTTTTTTTTTCTCTCTGAAGGGGGCTGTCTAAATAAAATATTCTGTTTTAATAATCCAGAGATGTTAGGGCACCATAGACTGCATACAATTTACTTGACCTTTATAAATAGAACGGCATTGTATCTCTATTGCAAAAAAGAACTAGAAAGTAGCATGCAGATTTATTAACCACCACATATAGGAATTGTTAGATTTTATTTTTTTTTTATTCCTTGAGCAGAAAGGCTAATTGTCCAAGTAGGGTTTGGACAGAATAGCACCGTATATACCAGCTCTCTTGGATCACTGCCAGCAAATGCAGACACGTATACATAAAACGGGCAGATGAAAATGGTCTGTTGTATTCCTAAGGTCTCTTGCCTTGGATTTGAGCAAGAGTACTACTCATGGGTTACAGTATGGTGGGAAGGAAATGCTGTGATTTGTTGAGCGCCTTGTAAAGTTAATGCTGCCAACGACCGAAATCATACAGTGTGGAGCAACAAATCTCGGTGTTGCTTTTAGCATCTATTTAGAAACGTTACACCTAATAATTTAGAGAGCTTTTGTCTTAAGGGTCACCAGGGTTAAAGATGAGTAAATAACTGGTAATTTTATTATTGTAATAGAGGGGGAAAATTGACACAAGCAAGTGAAAACTGAGTAACTACTGTAGCTGGAAGAGATGGACGTCTGTTCTCAGTCTTTCCTAGTGGAGAAACTTCAGGAGTTTTCATTTCTAGAGTGAATCCGTCTCATAAGGACACAGGTAAAATTGAAGTGCATTTCCAAAGATGGGTCCGTGTATCATAGCTAGCTAAAAATGTTTTGTTTGGTGAGCAGAGGTTAAGATCGGGGAATCTTGCATGACCCAGTGGGTGACCCACGCAGCGTGTGGGTAAGTAAACTGAAGTCCATTGAAAATAAAGGATGTTTCAAACTTGCTTGAGAGGCAGGTGTGAATGTGCAGGTCTCCATGCGAACAACGTGCTGCTGCGGTTTCTTGGTATTGTCACAGGGTTTTCTTTTCGCTCTGGTTGCTGTTTGCTAGCAGAGAGGAGATAATAGGCTGAATTTAGATTTAAAATAAATAATACTGAAAGGTCTGCTATTTGCTCACTGACTTCAAAGGTTTGTATGGTTTTGTTCCATAAACTCAGTAAGGGGAGGTGGTTTTTTTAGGAGTTGCAGTGCCAGTTACTTTCATTGCTCGTTGATTTAACACACATTTGGGCTGCTCTTTCCAATCATGTTCTGCTCGTGAATGTGCAATGTATTGGCATATATGCAAAGAGCTTGTATCTGCTTTTGACTTTGAAGCAAGGAACTGTCTGAGCATCTTTAAAGTGCTCTTAAATGTCTTTCAAGTAACACTCTTTAGGTCTGTCGGGGTTAACTGGATCTGAAATTGTTTCAGCTCACTCCAGTAGTTCCTGTTTCCTATACCAAAATAACTCAGCTCCTTGGCACGCACATTTTCTCCATCTCTTGTTAGCTCTTTCTGTGTATTCCTTCATGTAAATATTTCCTAAACGCAGCCTGCAGAGCGTGGATCAAACTCAAAATGTGGAAGAGTTGTAGCGGTGCTTTTCAGAAAGTGAACAAAACCGCATTCCTAGTCCTGTAAAATATTTGGGACAGAGGAAACAAACTGTTTCCCCAGAGACCCACGTGTGCTGTGTTGGAAGGACCACTGTTTCCGTCTTGCTGTGATACACCGATTTACTGTTCTGCTTTTTTGTGTGTGGATTTTCCCCCCCTTTTCCACAAATCTGATGCAAGTACCTCTGCTACTTCTTTCGTCCTTTCCTGTTTTTCCACGTTACTTCCTCAGGGGCCTTCCAGCTCCTTGCAGCCCCGTTTCCAAGCCAGCCATGTCTTCCTTCAGACCTTTGCCTCCTCGCCTGGGGCTCGGCTTTCTGCTCCTCTCCTGTTGCAGGCTGCGGTTTCTGGTTTGCTTTGGCTGCTGTTTGCTTGCTCGACTGCCCCATGTAAGGGGAAGGAACTTGCAGGGGGAGCGGGAGGGGAGAAACTATTTGGGAAGGTGGTGGAAGGAAAGAGAAAAGGAAACGATGGTGCGATGCACTGGGAATTTCAAGTAAGGTACTCGGACGAAAAAGGAAGGTGACCCAGAGTCGTCGTAATGGGAGCAAGCGTTTCTGAGTTCAAAGATGGTGTGGGGAGGTGATGAGACATAAGGGTGGTGGGAAATTGGAGAGTAAGTATGGGATAGTAATGCAAGGAAAGGAAAGTAATCATTAAGTACCTTCGGCATGTGAACCAACTTGCTTTTCTGCTCATATGGTGCAGATAAAAGTAACTGAATTCTGTGCGCTCTTCTGGCTTATCTTTTCTGTCGCAGTTCTCAGCCTTCAGACCTGTTTCTTCTCTCCAGTGTTGCTGTTTAGAGCCTTCCTAGGAACAAATGGTTTTCTATTAAGGAGCTGGGCAGCAAACTGGCACCGCTTGTTTTATTCTAACTTACGGGGAGCAGGGGCATTGATAACTGCCCATTGCTATAGGATATGATGTAACAGGTGCTCTCAAATAGGTACACAGCAGTTTGATCTGCCACGCGTCACACATATTAAAAATATCTGGGGAGAAACGTGTATGACTGAGTTCTTGTTAGCACTCTTGCAGCAGTGAAGTGTGGGATGGCGATGGCCAAGTGGTGTCTTCATTTGGATTTCACCTGGTGCAACAAATCCTCGATCCAGGGCACCTTTGGTAAGGGTGGGCTGGTTTTCCAGCCCCTACCACGTGTGGTTGTGTAAGGTGACCATCCCAGAGGCTTGAGGATTAAAGACACAATCCTTCCTAAAGCTTTTGAAGCTGTCTTGCATTCTTCTCAGTGGGATTTGAGTAATCTTGATCTTTTCTCTAATGTGTGATTCCTTGCTCTTTCAAATCCTCATTGCTGTGTGCATTCATGGACTTATCTACCAGCAAATCAGTATGTGCCTGTCTCCTTCCCTGTTAGGCTCGTGCCATCCCATCCCACGTTCACCCATAGTCTTTGCGTTTGCCGTGGTTGAAAGGGAATCCCCTCATCCCCTGATGCGACAGCGACAAGCTGTTTCATGCACCCCGTCTCTGAGAACGGAGCCTTGTTCGCTGTCTGCAGAGCCTGTCCCGTGGTGGCAAGTATGTACGCTTCCCATCACTCACGTGTCAACAGAATGAATCCGGAGTATTCCTGTCTTGTTAAAGGAATGGCTTTCTTGGCTTGCTGAAGCAGGTAGAATAGCAATCTGCTTAATGCATGTTGCTCTCTATCCTCAAGAAACAAGCAGTGCTCTTGTTTCCCGTTGAAATGCTCCTGTTTGTAACGAGGAGAGCTTTTCCTCGGGAATACCTCAGCATCTGCCGCGCTGGGCTTGCTAGGCTGTAACACCAACAGGTTACAACTGCTCACAGGGGCAGGTTGCCTTACTGAGTGACCTCCAAGTCTTGCTCGGCAGGATCATTTCCCTCTGCTTTACCTGGGCAGGACGCGTTTGTGTGCTGCATCCTTCTTTTACCTTCGTATGTCCGTTCCCATTAGCGTTCCCTGAAGACAAGGGATGCCAGGAAACGTGACATTACTAGTGTGCTGCTTGTGCAAAAATATCCTCCCATTTGCAAGAAATACGATGTTTCCCCTTCAATATCCTTTTGGGATGAAATTCCTGGAAGCATTCAACTCCTCTGGAGGACAGTTATTCTGATGAAAGAAGGGCCATTTCCTAAAATCCTTAAAAGCTCTTCATCTTCTCCTTGCCTTCCATCTGAATTTGGTGCCCTTCTTCTGACATGATATTTGTCACTCTTATTGTTCGAAACAATTCTTTTAAGTTCTTTCTGACTTGCGTTTATATGTGGCAGAATGGGGTGGAACAGGTTGCAGGTATCCCTAGCGTTTGTGGCGTATAGTTCTTGGGAATTAGGGAAATTTCTCTGAATCCCCAGCACGTCTCCTCTTGCCTCCTGTAGATTGTTCTTTACTAGGTAGTCCGAGACTGTATGAACACTTTGCCCCGAGGCTGCAATTTTCCAGGCTTGGGGTCGTGCTGGGTTTTTTGTGAGGAGTCTGTTTCTCCGGAGGCGGTGGCCGTGTGCTGCTCTCGTGCCTGCTTCGTAGCTGGGCATCCTTGCCGTGGCCGCTGGACCGCAGTCCCACCCGCAGCACCCCTCCCTGAGGACACCACCGTAGTCTGCGTCCTTCCACTTTGGAGTTTCTGTCCCTTGTTTTGGTCACAGCCAAAGGCAGCATCACAAGCCTGGGATTCTTAATATGCTCCCTAAAACAAGTCAATACTCATGCAGGGGAAATACGAGTGAAAGGTAGTATTTCGACTGTGACAGTCCCTCCCTGGTCTGACTTTGAAGGGACAGAAACTCAGTAGTGTTGCCCTGCTACGAGCGCCAGCCTCCCTGCTTTTCCGCAGACACCTTCTGAGCTTCCTGCTGCTGTCCCTTCTCCATTTAAACATTATCGAGTTGTATGGTTGTTCAGAGTTCATATCGTCTGCCAAAAGGTGCTTGCCCAGCTGTAATCTGGTTTATTAGCAGACTAGGCAGAGCCTGCGTGATGGTGCTCCCACAGCTCCGCTCAGGGTTGCTGTATCCCAAAGCGACCCTTCTGTACGCAGTGCTTGCCTTAAAATCCCCGCAGGCTGCTCCTTGGCTCTTGGCAGGGGGGTATATTATTTAGATAATCCTATAGGTCTTTCAAATATTTGTGTCTCAAAGCACGGCTGCTAAAGTCAGTCCTTTTACTGACTTGTAAAGCAGGAAGAAATATTTCTCCCTAAAATCCCCAAGAATATTTACTGAAAGACTAAGGCTCCGAGCGCTTGTCTGCGTTCTGCTGTTGTACACCTATGGCATTTAAGCTGGGGACTTCTCCAGGCGGCTGAAAAGCAAAAGAGCTGAAGCAACTTTCCTGGTGACAGTAACATCCATCAGAAGTGTTAGGTGAATCAGAGTAAGTGACGTTAAATCTCTGTCACTCCCCCCCCCCCGCCCGTATATCACACTTTCTGTGAAACCCCATCCTAAACTCACACTGGAAGCAGCTATGTATTTACGCTGTCGTGACAGCGTTCGCTTTTGATGTCGTTATGCCAAGGAGGAGCAAAGTGCTTTTGCGGAGCACATTCGTTTTGCCTGGACCACAGCGCATTTAGAAAAGCTTGCGACGTGTTAGTAGCCTCTAACCCAAGAGATGAGAATGAGCTGTCTCTGCTCAGAGGATCTCTAATTGGATTTCTGCATCTATTTAAATTAGGTTATCATCCACTTGGCAGATTTCCTGCTTATTCCACCAGGGCGAAGGCCATCTCCGTAGCGGCTATCAGTAACTCTCTTCTCCAGGGCATCTGAATGCAGTTCTCTGTCCACATGTTCATTTATCACTGTGAAGCCACGCAGACCTCAAAATACGCTAATAAACTTGGGGGAACTGGTTTAGTTGCCATTTAGTTGGCCTCCTCGTACCTGCCTCCAGTCAGAGTTCACTGCGCGGAGCTGCCAAGAGCGGAAGCGTACGTGGATAGTTGTTTGATTGATGGAGAAACTCTTGCCTTTCAAGTAGGTGGTTCTTTTCAAGATGTATCGTCGTGACCTTCAGGATGTGTTGTCTGGATCTCCGCAACTCAATCTCGCTAACTGAACTCCTCCTGGAGGAGTTGGGATTGTTTCTGGATCCCTCGGTGTTGCGACATATGGGTACATATGTTTTCTCTGCTATTTCTGTCGGTGCAAAAAGTGTCCAGCTCAGTCGCGCTGGATGTGAGCACCAAAACTGTGAGGTGCGCTGGGATAACGCCCTTCAAGAGACCAATGTGGGTTTTTTTGGCTTGGTGTCTCTGAGAGACACCCCATTCCTCCTTCACCATGACTCTCCTACATGGTTTCACCTATAATTAGCTGCTCAAAGCTTCTGCTCTTTGCTTCGGGTAATCAAGTACCCGCTCGATCCTGTTTGGAGGTTTTGGTAGTGGTTTCTCAAAATGAAGCTCGTGTGGGAGTTCCTCGGAGGTGTCAGATATTTCAGAAGTAGGCAAATTGTGTTGGCAAGAGCCAACTTTTTTTTTTTTTTTTTTTTTTTTTACTGAGCTTGCCAACATTTCCAGTATCTAAACCTGGGTTTTTGTAGGATGCAAAATACTAGCCTAGAAAAGGGTGGTAAATTAAGATCTGTGGGATAAGGCATGTTAAAATGCAAGAGTTAACCAGCTCTTCCCTACAGTATTTTTATACCAACAACAATTTTCAGCATAGGTGAAAGGAGATTTTATCATTTTTTTCCTTCAATTGTTTTGCTTTTTAAATGTCGAATGCCAAAATATGATATAATGAACAGCAGTGTAAATGAACTGCGTGTTTTACCGATATATTTAAAAATCCTAAGTGGAGCTGTCTGATCAACACATTCTCTACAGAGCGACTCGATTCTGCAGCTGTAACTTGTATTTAAGTACAAGAAAAATGAAAATGGAGGAGGGTATTTTGCTTTTTTACAGGTTTAGATCAGGGCACAGTTAACTTTCCCTGTTGCTTGTCTTTTTAATCAGAATGTTAGTTTAAAAAAATTTTAGTGTACTCTTCTGAAGAACGTATTCTTTCCATCCAACTGTGCAGTAACAATCTCGGCTGAGGATGCTCAAGATCCTGCTAAGAAATTTCCTCTTGCAACTTGAAGACACGCTGTGGGTTGTATGTTGGGGAAAGGCAAGCATTGTAAAGAAAATCCACAAGTACGTTTAAGGGCCTTCGTGTTATTCAGTCCCGGACTTGAATCCTACTCTTATTCCCAGTTAATGAGACAAGAATAGCTGTCGGGAGTTATATTTAAAATTCCCTTTAAGAAACATTCAGAGCGGTCTTTATCCATAGCCAAAACAAACAGCTAATGTAGAGTTATCAACTATTAATGGCATTGCAGTCCAAACAAGACCCAGATTTTACCGAAAGGTCTGGGCTTTTCTGTACTGTTCTGCTCCTAGTAGTAAGTTGTAAAAGAAGATCCATTTGTTCGCTTGCAGGCTTTAGTATTTAAAGACATTATCCAGTATTACGCACTCCAGAAAGCCACAGTTCCTATTGCGTTGCTGTCATGCAAAGAGTATATACTGCCCTACGCTGCGGACGTTTGTTACTGCCTTTAATGCAAAGCCTCTCCTTGGGGAGGACCCTCCACCTTTCCGTGACTGACTCGGCACAAATAATTGGTTTCTAACAACATGAATGCTTTGTTTGCAAAAGCAGCTTTTCCCTTTTTTTTATGAACTTCAAGTTGGTGGTTGAGGGATCAAGTAATCATCTCGGAAAGTTCTGCTTTCTGCCTCTATTTCCTACGTAAGAGATAACCACAATATGTAACGCAACCTGTAGAGAAGGGATGAACGCAAGGAAGAGCTTTTGACTGCTGTCTCTCGTTCACAGTCGTTTTGATATCACTGAAGGCTTTATCTGTTATTTTTGAACCTCTCTATGTTTGGCCAGGCCACAGTATTCATAAACAGAGCCAAGAAGATACAGTATGCAGATAAACACATGTAGGATCTATGGGCCATTTGGTGGATGGAATAGTTTTATAGTAAGCAATAGCAATTTTTTAGTAAGGCTTCTGTATCTATGTATTTACTGCTTTTTAGAAGGTGGGGGCTTTTCTGTGCGGAAGGGAGCATCTCTATAGAGAATTTTTAAAACACCTTATTCAAATTATTTAACTTGTCCATTCTTGATACCGCTCTTGTCGGTGATTAAATATACATCCTTCCATCAGAGATTTTCTTTAGTTTTGTTGGTTAGAAAGATTCATCATTGGTAACTGCAGTGATTTGGTGTTAACTAGACTGGGAACCGAAATACTGAGGTCCTGTTCCAGAGCAGCGTGAGTATATTTTCTAGTCTTACCTATTCTTTTAAGTACATGAGAGCTTAAAAACATAGTTAAAAGCTCTGTGAATGTGGGCTTTGAGCAAAGACCTTCCCCAACCCTCTAGAAACTTGCTTTTTGTGTTACTTGGAATGGGTGCCCCCTTATGAAAGGGAGGTATGTCTAGGTACAACTTAAAAACAAGTCTGTTTAACACTTTTCGCAGTGTGTTCATATCCTGCTGAATAGTTTCTGGAAATCTGGAGCAGGCATAATACTTGGCCATATTTTCTCTTTTTAAAGAAGGTTTGTTTGGGTTTTTTTTCCCCATGGCCACATTTTGTACAAGTAAACACTTTTAAACATTTCACGGTGTGGATTTTAAACAGATGGTTGTTGTAGGGATTGTCTGGACTCTTGTATCGCTCGTCATATTCTGGGTCAGAGGCTGCAAATTTATTTCCATGTTTCTTATCTACTGAAATCGGCTTAATTCCTTGTGGAGGGATATGGATATGGAAGCTCCCAAACAAGCAGTGCTTGGGCATGAGTTTCTACAAATACGCTTGATAGGTTTAGTTGGTGGATAGATGTAAAGGATGTACGTGCGTATTTAATTTGGATTTTTACAGCAATGATGAAACGGCACAAAAAAGATGCAGCTGGTGGTAGTAGCTTTGAGCAAGGTTTATCATATGAGTAAATAAGGAGTTCTCATTTCCCAGGGAGCTGCATTTTTACTGCTTTAAACTTCAGCCCTGGCAGCGAGCACTGTCTCTCTGCTTGGTCGCATTCCTGGAGATGTTTCCCTCTGAAAATACAGGGCTTTCGGTCATTAGTAGTAGTTGGCAGACTCTTGATGGGGGAGGCTCTAGAAAAAATACTCCTTCCTCCCCCATTAGTAGGAGCATAAAAGTTCGTATTGAAAAGTTTGATTTAAAGTTTGGAGAGAGGAAAGGCTAAAGAAAAAGTCTTGTGCATTTTTTTTTTTCCTTCTTCTTGACTATTAATACAAAAAGTGCTTTTTCTTTCCCTTTTTTGAGGTGTCCTCCAGCCTGTCTGCCTGGGACATTGCTTTTCATTTTTCTTATGAAAGTTTAAAATGGTTTTGGTACATAGCTATGGTGGTATACTTATGAACACCATAAAATTCAGATCTGCTTCCGACTGCTCTGTGTCGGTGCTGCTTTTATTGAATTCTTAATTTCTTTTATTTGTCTTGATCCACCTCTGTTTAATCTGCTCTTGCCAGCAGTAGATCACCTGGAGAGTGATACCGGTTTAGCCATGAGGTTCCTGCAAACCCCACTGCAAAGTGATGCCGTACCAGCGTGCTCCGTGGCAAGGAAGGCTTCGCGTTTCCGTAAGCGTCCCTACATGTATACGGCAGTCGTCTTTCCATCTGCACGTAAAATCTTCCCTTCCTTAAACTCAGCAAATGGCTTTTCCGACGTTGAAATAAGACCCGTTGGGACGAAGATTATCTTTTTGTTTTACTATTTATCGTACGTGCCGGAAGGTACAAATCTAGCCTAGAGAACGTGGGGGTTTTTGCTGTGGGTGAAGAGCCTGAGATGACTGTTCATTCTGCTCTTCGTAAAATGTAAATTACTGTCAGGATAACGACAGGCAGCAATACAGGGTTTGGTATTTTACTATGTACGTAGCAAACCACCATAGCATTAACTTTGCTTCTTATCTGGGGCTGCGTGACATCTCAGGTTGTGTTTTCACATCTGCTACAAACCAAAATTTTTATCTTCTGCCTTCACGCTTGTTTGAGTAGCCAGCGGATGTTAGCGGCAGGGTTTTGAGCAAAACGCTCGGCCAAATTCTGCATTTTATGCCCGGTGCAATAAGGCCAACCTTTAACAGGAGCCTTTTCCAGCACAGCCGAAACACGGCTTCTGTGCAGAGCCCCTGTCTGCTCAGACAGAAAGCGTGGCTGATTTTTTGCCAGGCGTTTTGCAGCTCCCGAGCTGTCACGCTGGCTTGTTGGGCGTTGGCGGCTGGCTCTGATCTGGCAGGAGCACCAGAGCAGCCCCCGCTACAGGATTAGGAGGTGCGCGAAGAAACGCCCGTTTATATGCTTTGTTCTGAGCGGCGTTCACAACCAGGACTTTATGTATTAGGTGTATTTTTAGCAAACTTCTTAAGGTGTTTTTTGCATGACTTCTGCGAATTAGAATGCAATTAGCTTGTCCCTACTGTTGCCTTATTAATTACCATGATGGACTTAAACTGATTTGGGAAAGGATGTATCGCAGAGGATTGTGCCCTTTTTTTTTTTTGAACCGTTCATCAAGTCGCCGTCACATTTGATCATTAATCTTTCAGAAAAATAGTAGTGGCTTAGTGCCAGGTTCCTACTTCCGGAGAGTAAAGATGACAACAACTACTTTCTGCTCTGAATAACCCTCTGCATTAGGAGCCGTTCAATTTGGCGCTGAGGAAATATTCATGAAAATACCTTCTTCTTAAAAAAGTCATTTGGAAATACAAGTTTCCTTACAAATATTGTAGTTGATTGTGTTTGCAGATTGTTTCTGTTAGAAACTTGAATCACAAAATACAGAATAAATGCTGTTTGAAAATAAGAGGTAATGAAACAGCTGTATGTTCTTTAAACCACTTGCAATAGCAGGAGTGAGTTTTTGAGCATTTTAAATACCTTTTTTTCTATTACTAGGTAGATTTGTGCATTCACACATCTGGGATAGACGCTGTTTGAAAATACTGATGGTGATGATTAAGGAATGGATGGTTTAGAAAAGCATTTGTTATGGAATAATTGTGAACTATGAGTTAATTTATATGCTTCGCGTTTCATTTCATGTAAAAATAAATATAAAAGAAAAGCAAATTCTATTTACCTGAAATTGCACCTGTGAATTACACTGAAAGAAAACCATGTAATAAAATAATGTAGAAGTTGCTGAAGGCCTGGCATGTGCAAGTATGTGGGAATGGTAATCTACATTGCATGAATAATTTTTTTGAATTATTAGAGTGACGAATATTCTTTTGCAGGGAACAATAGAGTAACACTTATTGTAGCCATGACAATGTATTTTTAGTATCAGCTAATTTTCAAATATGTCAAACTAAGCTTCTTATTTATTTTTTTTAAAGGCGGATGGAATATTTCCTGATGAGAAGGGTTGTAGCGTACGAACTATGAAGTGTGGTTTAGTCTGATGCAAATACACCCGTAAATACGCAGTTGGGTCACAAGGTGCTTGTTCCTGCAGCCAGCACTGTTTACGGGCAGCCCGAGGTGTTTTTCTCCCTTTGTAGTTGAAGTCTCATTTTAGCTAATTATCTTTAAATAATAATATCTATTTTGGCTACATCGAAGCGCGACTGAGTTATTATCCAGACCGTTCTATGGAGATACTTAATTTTAAGATGCTTAGATGTGGCAGAGATGAAACCGCGTTATTGATGTCCCGGCCGGCGCGTTTTTCCTCTTAATGGATGTATTTCTCATTGTCGTTAAAAGGGTTTGAATGGCTCGGTGGGCGTCGGAGCTTTAACTTCTCTGATACCTCTACGTTGAAGGGCAGAGGCTGTGAATCGGTTGGTTCGGATGTGCTCTTAGACGCCAGTAATACTGCTGAGCTCATAAATTCCCTAAGTTTCTTCATGTTGTGTGTATGCTTTGCCGCTTCTCCCCAAAATAAACTTCTAATGGATTTACCTACCCCCTGCGCCACTCCTTTGCTGTTGTTTAGACCAAGTTTCCCGGATCCTTTTCAAATCATTTGCTGTGCTCCGATTCTGACAAAAAAAGCATTGTTTTTTTGCAGAGGGCCTCTAAATTACCAGGGGAAGTCTGACAGGAACCACGTCTGAATTCCCTCTTGTCTTTTGTGGGTATTCTTACAAACCCTCTGCTTGAAAGGCTGACTTTATTTTATCAAGGAGAAAGCCTCCTTTTGAGCCTTGGAATGAAAGAAATGGCTGAAATTGTAATGTTAGTCGACGTGACTAATGCGAAAGCTTTTATTATGCTTTCTTCTTCGGCAGGCAGCTTGAGTAATGGTAATAATTAGTGCCTTTGTTAGGCGGGTTTTGGGGACCTGTGGGGGTGGCTAGGACCAAAAGAGCAGTACTGAGTCAAGGCATAGCATCGAAAGCGTAGTCTCGCTCCAGGGAATGAGGAAAGCGGGTTATCTGTCATCTGGTCAGCCTTACAAATTACCAGCTCCTTGCGTTACTGAAAGGAAGAAGCAACACAGATGTAGGGTTTTTTTCTGGCGGTTTTTATTTGCATGCACAAGGAAATGGAGTGACAGTACGTGAAGTCAAATTAAATTTCTCAGGAGCGAAAGGGTTTTGTAGCGGTCTGAGTCTGTGTCGTCTTGCAGACGGTACTTGAGAGGTCTGGGCTGCTTCCCGTCCTGCGCTTCAGCTGGGTCAGCAGTGACGGCCTCTGATGTAAAATAGCGCGTTTTGTTGAAATAACCTCAAAACAATCAAAAGCATAAAGAGCACCTTAAACGTTAACAAATGGAATCCGTGCTGCATATAACCTTGAGGTGTATTTTGAAAGGACTACTGCACCGGCATAGTATCTCCAAGGCTGTCTGGCTGGTTTTGGACTTCTGAAGTCCCAATTTGGCTCTTTTTTAAGAAGACACGATCCATTAACGCATCTTTCTTGTTTTCATGTTCCTATTTCAAAAAGTTAAGACTCTTTTGAATGAATAAGCTCTGAAGGTAGCTGCCATCTGCCTGGGCTGTGTTCACATTAGCAAATAGTTCGGCCCTTGGAAGTGGAGCTGCAGAATGAGAAATGAAGGGCTGAGGACCTGGTGTCCAGCCTGTGGGTGTTTTAGGGGCTTTAGTTTTGGTCTAGACACAGATTTAACGTCCACAGTTGTTTGTTTGCACAAGTTGCTTTAGGAGGTTTTTTTGCAAAATGTCGTAACGTGGTGGTTACGCTGCATTAGCAGATAGATGAAGTTGAACCTGACAGCCTGGAGGGAAGATTGGAGGGTTCACCTGAGTGTGGTGAGCACTTCACTTGTAGAAATGGAAAGAATCTCCGGAAAATCAGGAGAAACACGTCAGTGGTTTTGTTGCACGTTTTCTGTCATAACATGACACTGGCAGAGGCACTTCTATAGAGGGAGCAGGTTGTGTTACGTACCCATTTGGGTAGTCTCCCAGAGAACACGTCAACTTTGAGTTCTGAAATCTGGATCTTCAGAAACAACTCCTTCCTTACTCAGCTTTGCAAAGTGGCTACTAAGAACTCCGGACTTCCAACCCGATTGCGTGCCAAACCAAAACCGCACGTATAATTCTATGCGCACTAATATAACCTTGGAATTTTCCATTTAGTCATCAAAGAAATGAATTAGTGGTGGTGGTATCCCTACCACGGTGCTGCCTCCTCTCGTGAATATAATGGCCTTTGGTATTTGATTATTACTCAAAGAATCAGTGCGGTATCACGCTTTCATGTGCTCCAGTTTGTGTAACTTCATAGAAAATATAATAAACTAAGTCATAAATCCTTTAACTTCTTGTTTGTATTTCCTTTTGGGTTTGTATGTGGAAGTATTTTAAGTAGCTATGTTATTCGCTGGTGTTATTATAGATGTGAAACTTGTAGCTAAAAGAGGATCTTGCTATCACATGAAATCTATTTTTATTTCAATACTTGATGTATCTAAAACTTATTTACAAAAAATAATTACAAGTTAACATTTCTGTAATTATTTTTTTTTACTTCTCTGCAGATGGACTTTTATCAGATTTTTAGGGAAAATATTGATTTTTTTTCCTGAGGAAATACTCACTGGGGCACCGTACAGTTGTGCTAAAGTTCACATGCTATTAATGAGCTTGGTGATGGACAGGTGGATAAATCTTGTCTTTTGTTTCCGCAGGTCCAAGGAACTAATAAAGGAAGCGATCCTTGACAATGACTTCATGAAGAATCTGGAACTGTCTCAGATCCAGGAGATTGTGGATTGTATGTATCCCGTGGAGTATGGCAAAGACAGCTGCATCATCAAGGAAGGAGATGTGGGTTCCCTGGTGTATGTCATGGAAGGTACGGTTTAAAAAGCTAATATTTATTTCCCTTTTTCAACACATACAGAGACAAAAACTTTATTTCATAAGAAAAATAATTTTTAAAAAAAAGAGGTTAAAGACATTGCCTAAATATGGCTGTTGAAAAATTGTGTGGACTACTTTTGCCTGGAAAATTTCCGACTAGATTTGTGTGCCTCCCTATATAAAGAAAGAGGGTGAAAGCTGTTAACCTTGCACTGAGAGCCGTTGGAATAAACCTCCACTAAATATAGTTCTTTGGCTTTGAGGCAATACCAATGGTTTGCTATATAAATGAGGGGCTTAACAGAAAGAATGGTGTTATGGAAATGGGAAATGACCGTAAAACAAGGAGAATATGGTCACGGCTCGCTGCCTTACAGGGCATCGTGAGGACAAGCTTATAAATGTTGATAAAGCACATGGGGGTCTCTGCAGAAGCAACACATTGTGTAACAGAAAATGGTATTTTTCTGTCCTGTGCACAAAATAAGCGTAGCATCTGCAGTTTAGCACATCTGATTTGTAACAGTATGTGTTGTGGCAGGGTTTTGTTTTCTTGGTGGAACATGAGAGCAGTGGATATTCTTGTGTTCTTGGGAGCTGTCAGGTTTCTGAAAATCTTTCAACGGGATCGGTGTTGCCAGTGCTCTGCTTCTCCAAAATGTCAGCTATTTGCATTTTGTATCTTATTCTTTCCAAGTTCTCTAACTCCTCACATGTCAAATTGAGCATATTTTATATATGTGAGGTTTTTTTCTAAAGGAAGTGCATGTTCATCTCTAGGAGTTACTAAGCGTGATGAAGCCTTGTGTCCATCTACTGCAGCATCCCTCTTCTGAGAGTGACTGATAATGAGTTCTGATGCAAATCTCACTGTTTTAATTCGGATAACGCAGCAAGCAAATTCTCAGTTTGACTTGGTACAATGCAAATGGACAGATGCTTACAAAATTCTTCTTGCTTCTTACCAGAGCCATCTGGTAGACTCACAAGCATTTTGGCCAGATAACATCTAAGGGAAATGGAGGTTTCTTGCTTGCCCACATCTTTTGAGCAAATAAGGGAAAACTACAGGTTATGTATAACTCATGTGTTTACATGTACGTGTACATGCGCAAATTCATTTCTTAAATTGTTCTTTTGAACAAAAATATTTTCAAGGCAGTAAGCCATCCTTTAAACATGGTTTCCTGCCAAATTCTTAATGTCGTATAGTTGCGAATGCTCTTCAATAGTTTCCCATAACAGCTTTAATATTCTGTCCTTTTAAGGTTAAGTCCTTTTTCAAGCCACAGGTTTAATTCCTTTGGCTTTTAATATTTTTCAATTTTGCACATTCAAATGGTATTTTGCGTTATGAAGTAGTTAGTGGGGGATGCCAAAGCAAACGATATGTTTCCACACCCGGCGTTACATGGAAAGATTTAGGTTTTTCAGTCCTCCGTTTGAATACAGAAACTACTTTGATGAGGTGCAGGATCTGTTCTATCGATAGTAAAAAAAAACGGCTTTAAAATAATATTTGAATAATATTTTTTTCATAGTAAAAAATGTGGAGGTTTTTCGCTGCACAGCTCTGTGCTTTCTTCCCAAAACACCACCACATCACAGGTATGCTCACTGTATTTTTGCTGCGTGGTTGGTTTTGCATGTTGCGTTCAGTGTTGTCCCTTGAAAAACCCTGTAACAACAGGACACCGTCAAAATCAGCATATGCTTATCTCCTGCTTAGCCTCTTCGTATTCTTTGGAGAGGCTTTTGAGGGAATTTATGGGCAGAACTGTCTCCACCACAGTTTGGAGTACTGAACACGGCTTGGTACTCAAATGACCTTTATTTGATACATCTGATGATGATGTGCTATTACTGTCACACCCTTGAATTTACCAGATGTTTCTAATTGTTGGTCCAAACTCTATCCCTGAATTCTTGATTCCTGTCTTCTAAAACAAATGTGTGTCAAAGAAAACTTTTGTGTCTTTTGGGCATTTTAGCTTATCCTTGCTCTTCTGGCAGCCTTCTATGTATGAGGGCATGACTTGGCTCTCCCCCAGTCTTCGGCTGGTCTTGTAACTTAATTTAAGATTATTTAGATAGCTCCATAAATATGCATAATGCTTTACAAACAAAATTATGAAGAGTTTATAGTCTATGTTTAGACATAATGCAATGAGTGATGATGAAGTAATGGAAATGGAAGAAGACGTTATCAAATGGGTTGGATTATGGTTATGAGAACAGACACACTGGCTCATTTTGGCTTATCATTCTGTGTCCTCTCAGTTATTAACACTCCCCACGCCCCCCAACTATAAACTTTATTCTTCACAAAACTCTACCAGAGAAATGCATCTTTATGAGTATTACCAAGAGGCATTTTCTTTTCTCAAAAATCAAATAAACACTGCAAGTGTTTCTTCCATTAGTTCCTCCTTCTTTCCTTCCTTGGACTTATAGCCGTGATTAATATGAATAAAAATTACTCATGTAGAGCATTTGATAACCAATACTCTTACGCTTGTTTATGATTTATGATTCAGCCTTGAGATAGAGTTTCTCACCAGAAGTCTGAGTTATATATTGGTGATGCTTCCTTAGACTAATTTTAAATAATAATCTCAGTAAGATGGATTTGAAAACATCCATCATTTTCACTGTTACTTCTGCGTTCCCGTTTATCATGGTGAAGCAGCAGTAGTGTCTGTTTTAATTTCCCCCTCTAGACACAAGGACTCTACTGGTCCTGGTGAGACCTTTATAATTATGATCATTAAGTATTTTGGTTCTTTACCATGGCTGTTAAAATTCATATGTATGTGACACTTGCTGGGCTTGGTGAATCTTAAAAGGCTGGGTAATGATGAGTGGTGACCTGCAGACTCTTTCCTCTTCACTCTGGCTTGATTATGCTTTCTGAAGGTAATTCCAGGTTTCCTATGTTCCTTGGGTGGGAATGGCTGTAGCATTGTACCTCAGCAAAGGGTCAGGAAAAGGCTTGACTCCACTTTTCCACGTTCTCTTTGGTTCTGGCAGAAAAGTAATTCCATGCTGTCTAATACTGGGTTTGCGTGTGCAGTGATTTTTATTCGTGCGTTTGCCCAACCTTACCCACACTAGTAGGCTTGACTCTTTCCCCTCCACTCATGTGCTCCCACGCACACAATGACCGAGTAAACCCTTTGTATTCTTTGTCCTATTATTCCATCTCTTACATCAGATTTCCTGCCCTCCCTGTAATTCTTTTTTTTGTTTTCTTATCAGGAGTGAGAGCAGCGCTGGTACCAACAGGTTGGACTCTAGAGATGAAAAGTTGTTTAGTACAGTGAAGCCTGAGGAAAGACTGAGCTTGTTGAAAACACAAACATAAAATCTTTCATACATTCTCTTATTCAACCTACGATGTGTCAAACTGCAAAGCTGGGCAGGGAGAAGTGAAACACAGTATGGGAAAATAGGAGGATACTGTAAATTGTGATTTAGATGGGGAGAGGAGGAAGCTGAGGGAAATGTTCTTGGAGTAGAAGTGGTGAGGTGCTGTCAGAGGGAAATCAGAATGAGGTTCAGAGTTCAAAAGGAAGATGATCTCTCTATCTGCAGTGTGCTGGACAGAGGCAAGTGTTGAATTTGAGAGGTAAGAGTGTGCCTCTGGCATGTGCCATGCTTCGGCTGGATTGGATTTTGTTCATCAGTCCCAAGAGGAGGGAAATACCCATCAGATGGAGGAGCTCTCCATCTAAACACTCTCTGGCCTGAATGTGCACTGATCTGGGAGCTCACTTTTAAGGGTGTTTGCATAGAGTAGCTCTTAAATTGTGCAAGGCTAAGGGAGATGTGCCGTTAGTGTCATCCTCTAAACCCAGTGACTGCTAATATGCTCAGTCAGCTCTAAAAGAGGAGGCTGCCCCTGGCCTGGTAGACTTCCCTCTCCTTTCTCGCTCCTTCGTTCTCAACAGAAGGAGAGTTATGTTGGTTGGAGAGCCCTTCTGGGTCCCTCTCTCCGGGACAGCCCTGCCGCACTGAGGCACGCAGGGTCCTAGCCATGAGAGCCCAAGGATTGCTGTTTCTATGAGGTCTGGAGCCTTGGAAATACTGATTTGAGCTGAATTTGGGCTCTTGGTCCTCTTTGGGTCAGTAGTGAGAAAACAAAGCTATAAGTCAGGAGCTGAAACTGAAATTTCTCAGCAAGCAGAATCCCAAATTGACAGCTGGTTTCTTTTAATAAGTTTAATAAGCCTTCTTCTGTTTGTTTGTTTTTGTTTTGTTCTGGGCCGACTGTAGCCATAGTCTGTGTCTTGCTGTCCAGATTTCCACCTCTAGGAGAATAAGGGCCCCCATTTCACCTGATTCAGACTTTCGGAACTAGGGCTGGCCCCACTATATCCCAGTCTTTAAAACAAAACTTCATCTCTCTAGCTCCATCCTGCTTGTACTGTCACTTAGTTTAGTCCTCTGGGGTAACTGGGTCTGATGGGTTCGTGGCACAGACCACCTTAGAAACGCCTCATGGATTAAATGCAGCTAGCCAATGTTCAATTAACAAAATTCATTTGCTAGATGCCGATGTATTTCTTCCAGAGAGGAGGGAGACCCTAGCAGGAGGTGCCCATAGCGAGGCACAACAACCCGCAGGGCTCCATAGAAGGCACTGTTAGATAGGTGCCAGGGTGGCAGAGAAGGTAGCATCGCAATCGGAGCCCAGTGAGATCTCCTTACGGCTTTCTGCCTTACCTGCCTTCAGGCAGGGGTTTTGCTATTTACAGCCTGTACTTTGCATTTTAAATATTTGTCTGTTCCTTAGCAGCGGTGCTGTCATCAGGTATCTGTGTGAGTGTTAAATGGGAACACAAACTAGGTCCTGTGCCTGTGAAAGACTTCTTAGGACAGAGACCTCGAGCAGGGTGTGGAGAGCCATTGGATTTGGGTGGTTGTAGCGCCCCGTGTTTCCTGGGTAGGGTTTTGTACACGTTGAGTGGTTCTCTTCCCCTCCAAAGCTTTCCCTTAAGCCCTACGGAAGGAAGCTGGTTATAGTGGACTCTTGAGGCAAATGGCACGTGTCCATTTGTCTTGGATGGCTCTCGAAGAAGGATTTATATGAAGCAGCAAGGTATTTCATTAGGTTCTGAAATGGCTTGGGGCAGGGAACACCCCTTAATTCCCCTATGTTCATTAAGCAGCAAGAGAACCCCACAAGTTTTGCCTATTAACTGAATTGGGTAAAGAGATGCCCTTAACCTCTAGCAACACCAAAAAAAATTCCCTTAGAGCTGTGCTTTGAAGGTGGAAATTAATTTATTTGTGATAGAAGCAAGTATTCATTAGGGGCTGAAACTGCTGGAAGCATTGAACGTACGTGCTCTGCCCTCCTACAGCAACAGTTATTCCTCCAGGCTGATGAGACTGGTAAGGAAAGGGGGGACGAGTGATGCTGTGGCTGATACATCTGAACTCGTCTCTACTGGCACTCTTGACTCTGCAAGTAAAACATTTCTGAGAATAAAATAAACTGATCAGAAATATTACCTTTCTTATGAGAAAGTATATTGCTCTAAGAGTGGTTCAACAGATTGTTTGTCTTAAAATTGAAGTTTCTTTTGGAGCTAAAACAGGTTCTTGCTGGTTAATCATATTCTGCCTCTAAAATTAGTCCACCACCTCCAGTTTTGTTTAAGGAAAAAAAAACCCAAACCTTTTCCAAGTTCTAGTTTTGAAGGTTTGCATTCGTTGACTTCTTTGTCGTTATGATTTCGTTGGGCATAACATTTCTTAAAATTTTCTGAAAGCACTTAAAAATGTGAAAACCTGGAAAGGTCTTTTTCAGAGAGATGCATCTAGATCTGTACCGTGTTGACAGGTTTGAGTTATGCGTGGGTGTTACCTCACACTAATGAGGATAAATGTGATATCCCACATCTGAAACCAAATGTTTCCTCTTGTGCTCCCTCTCTGTCTGAGCCTGTCAACTGCAGTATGTCAAATTTGATGGTTGCATTATGAAAGGAAAATACATCAGCAGAGCTGGAGATAAATCAGGTGACGAGGTACAAGTTTCAGGCTTTCATGTGAATAACAGTCACGCTGTTATAAACAGAGGTTCTAATTTTTTTAGAAACTATATTAATAGGTGTAAAGAGTCCTCCTTTTATGTTTGTTGCTATTCCCATAAAGTATGGAAGAAATAATACAGTGAGCCAGGGGGAAAAGGAAGGTAAAACTACTTGGATTAACTATTTTGTCTCTCATGATTTTGTATTGGCAGCGGGTGCTGTAACATCCTCCCTGACTTGTTTGTCCTCCTGCAAATGAATATTGAGGTTGCAACTCTGCACCACAGCTTGAGAACCTGAGGGAAGAAAAATAGCTCCGCCAATACCCCGTGGGCTCCTACTTCTGTAGGCATGAAAAGGGAAGAAGCAGCTTTTTAAGAACCCATGTTGAGAAACAGCCTACACTTCCCCAGCCCTTGTTTTAGTAGTTTTTCTCTTGTCTTAAATTTTGTTTTATTTTTGTCTTCAGTCATGGAGATTTTCCTTTTATTTTTAAAGGAGACTTTGTTTCTTGCTTCATTCTTGGTAGCTTCTCCAATGCAATGAAGCATCTAATTGTGACTTCCCATGGGAATGTGGTTTTTTGGGAATCAGAGATGCCTTGGGAAGGAATGCATTCCTAGAAACTGCAGGATTTGCCAGGATGTCAAGCTTGGTGTTGATAAGGGAAGGCAAACAAAGTCTCTGTAGCCATTTGAACTACAGAGAGAAATGCAAGAGGCCGTAGAAGACCTCTCCTCTCAGATGGGTGAAATCCTCAAAGCAGCTCCTCAGTCTCTGGGGATTTTTGCTGTTGAATCAAACCCAAAGCAGGCATATAGTATGCCTGTGTTCCTTAAGACGTCACCTTCCTGCCTCCTGTGGGTTATCACAGCCTTTGCCCAAGTTTTGTGACACCGTAAGATTTTATCATCAATCTGTTGGCCAATGCACTTATACTTGTTCTTGCTTCTGAAGGTGTGCTGGACTGCATCACCCTTTTCTCTCCTGTTTGCTTTTTCTTAGCTGTGCAGTTACGGGGTTTTTTTTCCCCTAACCGGACAATGATCACTGCAGACTCTCGGATGCTATGTGCAGTCATCCACAGATGCTGCATTCAGTCTGTGTCCCTCTCCCCCGACCCCTCTTCTGTCTCTTTTTATGGGCTACTCTCATAAGGATCTGATTTAATAGGATGTAATTGCTCTTCTAGCCCAAGGGTCTCCTGAGTCAGTTCCTTGTCTTCTTGGAGAAAGGATTTGGTAGGACTGATTCTTCTAAGTGCAAGAGAAATGGAGAACAGAGACCCATTTTGGATTTAAGTAGGCTAAACGACTTTGTTCCCAAGTGCAAGTCTAGAATAGCAAAATGGGGGCAGTAGTACTGCCACCTCAGTGGAGACAGTGCATCCTGTCTCTTGACCTGCACCACATTTATTTTTGTGTTGCTCTACACCGTACTTGCAAGAGGTCCCTTGCTTTATTACGGCCTGCTGCTATTCTCATGGCAAAGTCCAAACACACGAGCTGCTCCTTGGTGGCACTCACCAACACTGATGGTGATCATCATTCATCTCAAAGAAAAACATATTGAGGGGTTTGTTGGGTTTATTCCCCCAGCTTTGGTGAAAGGATGCTGGCTGGAACAAACTTCATAAACTCTTTAGTCTGTTTTTAATTTGTTTAGTCTCTGGGGCTAAGAGTGAATGTGGTTCAGTCAATTAAATCCAGAGATGTTGGCTGAGCTCTGCATCTGCCAGGGCATTTCAGGTCAGTGTCATGCTCTGAGATCATACCCGGAGAGAGAGTTGAGCCCGTGCAGGTAGGGATTTGCCTGGCAGCACACTGTGGTTTGTCACATATGCCCAAGCAGTATCCTCGCTAGACTTCCTCCTTCAGGCCACCATGAAGTTCCTGCCTTTTTGGTGTAGGACCAGGCAGTTTTGAGTGCTTTTTCAAAATATATTCCTAATAATGTGGCTAGGTCCTCTGATATATGTTCCCACCATTCTGCATCTCCCAAGGACGCTCGGAAGGTAATAATAGCTGCATCCATTGCAGTCAGGGCTTTTCGAACGCAACTGAGGCCGTTCTGCTTCTAAGACTTGTTCTGACTTTCAGTACGAGTGTTTTGGGCCCTACCTGAGACTCCAAACCTCTTCTTGAGGGGTTTGGATCTGCCTTCCCAAGCAAACGTCAAAAAATAGCATCTCATTGCACAAGTGTTCGATGGCTCTTGAGATTGGAGAGCAGTTACTCAGTGTCCGTAAGAAGCACTGTGTAGGAAGGAATCAATTAGACATTTACGGCAAAGTGGGATTTTCTGCACAGCCTGCCAACAAATCACTAGTCTCTGAAGAACCTGCCTTTCACAGGACTTTCCATTAGTTCTCTGAAAATGTACTTTGGCGGCAGTTTCTTCTTTGCACTCCTCTGTTTAATGTTTCCAGGTGTCATTCCAGGTGTGCAAGATATCTCAGTGGCTGCCTGTTGGAAACTGGAGCCAGCATTTTTGTGGGGCTTGAGGACTGTCCCTTGGGCAATGCAGTGGCATTAAAAGAGGATTCCTGGAGCTTCTTGTGCTACAAACGTGCATATGGGCCAAAGGAGCAAGGGAGGTTATCAACCAGGTTCCTTAAAATGCGCTCTCAGTATATGTTTTCACATCGGGCACTGCACCCCCCCTATCTCACAAGCCCTGGGGAAGAGTCTGCGGGGCAGAGGAGTGAAGGGTTGAGGTCTCGAAATATTTCTGGTTGCTTCTCTTTCGTTACACACTCACCTTTTGGTTGGTATGTCTTTTGAGGATTTCTCTGGAGTTTAGCACACCTCCTTTGGAGAAGATCAGGTTTGTTTCCAACCCTTAGTTGATGCTTTGAGACTGTTTTATGTCTAGCCTGAATATTTGCAAGAAGCTTGGCAATTTTACTTCGAGACTTGCTTATTTTTAAGGTAACAATTTTATTATTTTTGGCATTGTTTAGTAATCACACTTTGCTATCACTTGCCCATAATTCCACTCATGCCCCTGACTAGGCACGTGTTGAAAAAAGACAATACGTATGTTTATATCGACTGTGTCTTGATCTACTTGGAAACACTTGGAGCACCTCACTGTAGTTGCCTGAAGTGGTATTAGTACCCTGAGAGTGTACCTAGGAACTGGCAGCATAAGAACAGAGAACACTTCCATGACTTTGGCAGCCGCACACTTTTTATGGATGCGGCATGAAAACTTGGCGAACTCAAAAAATCACCATCACTTACGCACTGGCTCAAAGAAGCAACTGTACGTTCGCTGCGGCAGTCAGGGTCTGCATCTAAATCTGCTTCAGGACTTAACCCAGGGCTTCGTGCATCTTCTTAGGCTTTTGTGAACTGTAAAAGTTACAAAATCTGTCAGTGTAAGGTTGGAGCAGAAACCCGTTGGTTAATCTTCAGGGATTCCATTACAGAAATTGGGTGCTATTCCAACGGCTTCCTTTTGGAGTTCCTACAATTCATACTGAAATTTGATTTGTCTCCCCTCTTTTTTTTTTTTTTTTTTTTTTTCTTCTTCTGGAAGTCAAAACTGTGGTTATTTCTTGGTTATAAAAATCCACAAGTATTTCTCGCTAAGTATTTTTACATAAATAGGTAAAGTGGGGACTTCTCTGTGTGGCTGCAGT
The DNA here is from genome assembly GCF_011004875.1 of Balearica regulorum gibbericeps. NCBI lineage: Eukaryota > Metazoa > Chordata > Aves > Gruiformes > Gruidae > Balearica > Balearica regulorum. Next base: position 39,928,478 of record NC_046190.1, on the reverse strand, counting down.
ATTGAGAAGGCTTGGGTTTGCAATATAGAGGCCCAGCCTGTGTGGGCACCCTTACAAGTGCTTGTTTCTGTATTTTTCCAAATTTTTATCAACTTAAAACCTGTTTGTAGCTGTCTTCCAGGATATGATGAATTGAACATTCGGGTGCTGTGCTCGTTTACTGTGTCGGTGTTAGAGAGCCTTGTGTATGGCCTGTCTCTTGGAGAAACTGAGCTGCATGCTGTTGTTTTCATATACAGGACAACAGAATGGAAATCTTCCACTCTTACCATCTAGTTATTTTAATTTTACAGTGTCTTAACAATTAACTCTTCTAAGAGTCATTATTTACTCATGCTAGTGATGGAGAAGTAAATATTTCTTGTACTTATGTCATAAAATGGTCGTGAGATGCAACAGGATATGAAATTATGATGATCACAGTGGCAGTGTTTTATTGGCAGCGATTGAGCTCATGATAGAAATATATTGATAGATTGATAGTTGTTCTGTAGAAAGCAATTCTTTTTTAAAGCTGCAGAACTAAATCTTAGCACTTTAAATGCAATAAGAACACTAGAGGTATATAAACATGGCATGGTAATACTGCTGCAACATGTTATGGGAGATATTCTTACTTACCCTTTCTCCTAAAAACAGCTCCAACCAAACTGCAAGCTGGTATATATTTTTTGTAATAACTCATATGAACCTATCGGGCTTTATTAGCAAGATTGCTGAATCGAAGGAAAACGGTTTACAGAAGGGAAGAGGATAGTGTTTTATAGGGGCAGTGGGAACATTCATTGTCACCCGAGCCGGGATTTAGGAAAGCAAGCCTGTATAAATCTCACAGGTATTAGAACAGGAGCTTGCGAAGCAGAAATCCAGCCCAGCGGTGTTCAGAGAGGAGTAACGTGACGCTGTCTGTGCCCGCTGTCCTGCGGCCTCCCTCTCTGCTCGGCTCAGACCCTGCGTGGGGGGCAAATAACCTGTAGCCCACCTCTGCTGATTTTACAGACTGACCTCTTGTTAAAGAACAAAGCCCCAAGCCCTATAGAATTTTTGTTAAGGAATGGCAAGAGGATGTACGTATATTCCAAGGATTTTATTTGATTAAATAATTCCTCTTCAGTAATGAAAACCTAACCTCTGGTTGGTCTAAGCCAGTATTTGGTTGGGGGGGGGGGAGGAGAAAACGCAATCAAAGCTGGGAGCTAATGGCTTCAGACCTATCAAATATAATTTCTTGTAGCTATCCAAATCATCATCATCATCACCATCAACCAACCTCAGGTTTCTCAAGGCGTTGCCAAACTCTGATCGGTGGAGAGAGGGACTGTACAGTATCAAATGCCTTTATAGGAGTGCTGCCAAGCACCCGCGGAGCTGAGTCTCCTACCTCTGTCCTCCCTCCAGTCCTGCCGTCAGCACGAGCTTCCCCAATAGCTTTGGGTAAGAGAGGACTGCGGGCAGGTTCTTGAGCAATGCTGTCAAAGTTTTAGTGTCGAGATGACCTAAAAATATTTTCCTTTTCAAAATGAATGCCCAGCTTTCTTTGGGATCTGCTCACATTCACTCATATTCACTGCTCTTGCCATTTCGTTCATCATTATCTCAGCTTCTCCGAACCTAAAGAGCCCGTTCTCTTTGCAGAGTAGTATTGAACCAGGCCAGAGCAGATTTAGCAAAAGCTCTAGTCTTCATTGCGAGGGAGGGGTGTTCAGAGGTTATCACATAGATAGATCGTTCTGTAAATGCATTCGTGCAACCTGGTTTATCTCCAGGCAGCCAAATATTCATCTTCCCCTCTTCAGGGAAGAAAATGTATAGGTGTGACCTCTTTAAAAAGATTCCCAATGTATGGGAAACATAATGAGTGCATATTTTTTTCCCCTCACATAAGATCATAGCTGATGTGCTTTTTTTTTTTTTTTATTTCTCGGCAGTTATGCAAAGACTGCTTTGTCGTTAAGGGGGTTTTATTTACAAAATAAATTGGTGAGATAAAGCCTCATTCATTTTATTAATAGCAGCTGAAAAGGGAGGCACAAATGTCTTTCTTGTCTCCCCCACCGTTCCACGACTCCCTTTTATTGAAACTCCCACAACTGAAATGTAAAATAAAAGGACTTTTCATCATAATAGTATACATGAAAGCGCCTGGATTTTGACCTTTATTTCTGCCCATTAAAATACATGGCTATATAATTTAGTCAGTGTATGCAGATAGAAAGTCTCTAGTATTAGCAATCCAAACTATTATTAAAGGAACATTAGAGGCAAAGTGTTCCCTTTTGTTAGGCTTGATTCGCTTTGGACTGCTTGTTTACCGTTGAAAGCTGATCGGCAAAAAAAATAATCAAACCATGGGAGCCCCGTGCCCTTTCTCACTGCTCTAGGTTGTACAGAGAGAGCTCAAAATAAACAGTTTGAGGAAGGGGAAGGAGAGAAAGGCTTCCTGCTTCTTGCTTAAACTGGAAAGTCACATCATTTCTACCTTGTAAGATTTATTTTTTTTTTTAATCTGTAGTGGAAAATGAGAGAGTGAAACCAGGAAAACTGAGAAAGGGCCATCTAGTCCATAGATATCCAAGGTCTCCAGTACTCCTAATTGGGAAGTGCACCACATCGATCAGTTGAAATGGAGACGAAGAAGTTGTTTTAAGCCGTCTCGGTGTCCCTCTGCTTGATGGGGCGCCGACTCAGCCTCTTGAACCCAATCTCCGGTTTATATTTGGCATGTACGATATGATCACTGGGTGCTCAGGACCACTTCTCGGAGGGGTAAAGCATTGCAAACACCACCCGTTTTAGGTCTCCGGTCCTGCCACTTGTTCTGGGTTTGGTTGGAGCGGCGACTTAGTCATTGCTATCTCATGCAGCAGTGGGTGAGATGGGGAAATCCAAGAGCCTCTTGGCAAGTCACAGAGCCAAAATTTCTGTATATACCCATGTGCCTTAAACGCTTCACCTTGATTGAACATCTCTTTGACCCAGGGGAAATACAGGGGAGATTTCATCTCTCTCCTCTTATCAGCGGGGAAAAACTCCCACGGATTGTATGGCCAAGGCTCTCTGCAGACCAGAAGTTTGACAGGGAGAAATCCGAGAACAAGTAAAACATCAGGGAATAAAGCCAGGGAGGTGGGGAGATTTGTTGATTGCATTTTTCAGCAAAGTTTTCTTATTTTTCTTTTGGTTTAATATGTTGGTCCTGATCTCAAACTTCTGCGTAGCCCTCACAGATGAGTTTTGGGGAAAAATGAGAATTTTGCTCTTAGGAAACAAATCTTTAAGATATCAAAATGTCAGATCAATGTTTGCACTGTCTTCTTCTAAAATAATGGAAATGACAGTGTATCCCAGCAGCTGCTATTCCTAGCACATCTAGGCACAGATGATAATTAAATGCAATCTGAATATATAGGATTTTCAGATTGAAAAACTAATAAATATGTTTGCCATCCTTGTGCTAAATATTTTTATAACCTCTTGGTTCTGACTGGAAACAGCTATTTTGTGAAATGACTAGAACATGAAATAACGCTGGATAGGCTTTCTCATATTATAAATAAAAGCAGCAGCTGAGGTTTGAGATGATGCAGATCTTGAAAAGTAATAATCCTGTTGTAGTTATGCAGTCACATCCTTCTAGTAGAGATTCACCAGAGACTGTTTATCACTGCTGAAACGATATAAACTCTTATCTTGAAGTAGGAGGAAACTTGAAGTTATTTTCTGGCTGGATTGTGAGATTTTTTTATTTTTTTCTCTTCTGGTAATGATGTATAACTTCACAGGTTTCTTAAAGTGAATCGTATTTTGTGTTGCCTGTTGTTCTTCATCTGCTTCCACTTCTTTTCTGTCATTGCTCTTGGGGGGAGGATGGAGAGGTCCAGGAGCTTGTAAAGGGACTTTGTTCATACCTAGGTGAAATCTTACTTAAATGAGCTTTTTCAGGGCTTTCAGCCCAAAACGTTGTGTGCTCTGCCATGTCCTTTTGTGGCGGTTGTTTCCACTGGAAAGGCGAGGTCAAGTTGTAATATTGATAAAAGATCTTCAGCGGGAGATAAAGAACTGCCTGTGGCAAAGCCCTGCTGACTTCACCAGTGCAAGATGGTGAACGACTTGTGAATTTTAGTGCAGACATCCCTGGGAAAATACTCCCAAGGATGGCGGGGTGATTTTTGCCCCTAAACCTGGTAGTTTTCCGATGATCCATTCGGGTTGGTAGTAATCCATGGGGTAGATGCTCCACAGTGGCTGAGAAACTCTTAGGTCCCAGTATGGACTTTAATTCGAGCCAAGTGGTCAACATGCCCTGCAATGAGAACTATCTCCAGAGATCTCCTTTAAACACTGGTTTCCTGTGTTGAAATTTGGACTGAACTTAAATCCATGGAAGATTTTTTAACCAAGGAATGTGTTTGTTCCCAGTCGGTACAAGATAAGAAAAGAAGGAGGTGTCCTTGGTAATGTTTGTCTGGAGGGAACAACTGGACCTCATGCATGATGAATGAAAAGCAAGGAAGTTTATTTTCTGCTTTTCATCAGCAGCTCCTGCTTGTTATCATTTGTCAGCTATCTCCAGTACCTTGTTTTTCTTCTTGGAAAAAACAAACCTTTTTCACAGACCTCACTTAGCTGAAAATATTTAACGCTGCACAACGAACCTTGCTTATAACTGCTGCTCGGAGGATAATTTATTTCCCAGTCTTGCGCTCCGTCGGCCGAACAGATCGTGATCATCAGAGAGTTGAAGCATTTGGGTTTTCTGTAGGTGTTTTTGGTTGTGGTTGGGAATACCGAAGCGCTGGGGAGTGCTGAGATGTCCCAGCAGCTTCTGTGCTGCTTTGCCCCTTTAAATTTTAACAGTAATCTCAGTTTTCCATCTTACTTTTGCAAAATAAATGTGTCTTATTTAACTGTCAGTATAAGCAAGGCTGCGTTTTCTTGGTGGAAACATGCAGGGGAGGAGGTCGGGGAATCAAAGAGCCAAGTATATATCCTCAGTCACTTCTATTTTTATTTTTATTTTTTCAAAAGTCCGGAGAATTTGGGACCTCAAAGTACATACTTTGCAGCATCTGTTCCTGATATTAGGGAAACCGTAGCGTCTGTCTTTCCCGGTTTGTAACTGTGCCCAGCGGGATGGAAAGGACAGGTGACGGGTCAGAGCGCCTTGTCTCGGTGCAGGGTAACTGAGACTTCTGCCATGGTGGCACAAGGGTTTGGGGGGATGATTATCCCTAGGGCTTGCTTTCCTCTGCAGGTGGTGAGAGTTGTCACCAGAAGGTTTTTTTGCTAGATCTTCCCGAAAGTTTGCCATGGGTATTTTGGGGGTCTGATTCTTTACAGTTTCTGTCACTGGATCATCTGCAAGAAAAATCTGAAAAAACCCATCTTACTAATCTTTTTGAAGGAAAAAAGGAATCTGGTCCCATTTTTTTTACGTTGTTATTTACCATATTAAGACAATCAGTAAGTTAAACCTTTGCTTAATATTTTGTCCTCAAAAAAGGCAGCTTAACAAGAGAATGAAAGCTTATGTGAAAGCAAACCAAAAAAATGCTCATAGTAAATGAAAGCTAATGGGAGTAAATGTACTGTAGAATAGTATATTTATATGTGGACTTTCAGAGATGATTTTTCGATGCTAATCAGGCCAAGTCAGTAAGAAGCAGAAAGGGTTTATTAAGATAAATGACATTCCTTAGCGTGACTAGTGTCTAAACAGGTTAGGGGTTAAAAACTCTCGCTGGGCTTTTGTTAACCCCAAGTCAGTGACAAGAATGATATGTTTTATAATCTAGTTTTAATTTTCCAATACCTACGAGTTAGAATTGGCACTCAGTAGGCATTTGCCATAAATCTTGCATTGTACTGCAGCGCACAGAAAAAGAGATGTACTGAAGGCTTATTTCGCTGCCTTGAGATTTGTTATACGCTGTACTCACAATATTATGCAGATCAGCTGTCAAACCGTGGGGTATCTGAGTTAAGAATCACTCTGATCCAAGAATAGAAATCAGTAAGTATTCGCTCTAATATTACAAATTAGTGATTTTTAAGAGCTCCATAAGGAGTAGAAAGAATCATCATTTATAAAAGCTTACCATAAACAACTTAATTCTGTTGCAGAGCTGTGGTTGTCATAAATGTCAGTGTTAGGTTTTCTTATAGTCCCGACAGAGACTTATTTAGCTTGTCCTGTGTTTATTCGGGGTGTTATTTCCCGTAACCTCATTTTACAGAGCTATTAGCGCGGGGGGAGCCCACTGCTGACCAGCAAGAAGCCTCGCAAATTGGATCCTCGCTAAGTGCAATGTGCTTTAGCCTTCAGGCTTTCCCATAAACTTGGCATAGTTTCCTAAACCTGAAGAAATCCACCTTTAAAGTACGTAGAAAACAAAGTCCTGCTTCCCTCCTCAGGTTAGGGGACTTTGCCTCACTGACTCGTTTGGATAGATCGTGGTGGGGTAACTGGGATTTTCAAAATGCATATCCATGTGTACCTGTAGGGAAGGGCAGGAAATCTTTCCCTAGATTTCTTGAAGTTGTTTATAAAGATTGAAAGACTCAGTTACACAGAAAGCAAAAAACTGTGAGCGAACCATTGTAAATCCACCAAAATAATCCCATTAGTACAAACAGTATCTAAATAAGAAAAAAAAAAAGAGTAGAATTTACATTTTTCATATGAAGTCACCTCTAGGAGAAATTTGCAAATAAATTTAATCTGGCAGTCTGAGAACAGAACTGTTCCAAGGTGCGCTGCAGTGAATTGAATTAAACCCACGCTATTATTCAATTAGCAAATGACTATTCCTAAATTACCCTCCTCTCCCTCTTAGAAGCAGCAGCATCTACAGCGGCCAATGTCAGTGGGTAGGGAGGTGTTATCTCCTCTGCACGGCAGAGGAGGAATGAAGCCTGCTTGCCCGTGCTGGCTCCGTAGTTTCTTCTCAGATGTGCTTGGGGGGGACCCTTGCAGTTGGGTTTCGATAGTGGGTCATCGTGCTTCTCATTTTGCTGTTACAAAGTGGGAAATGGAGCGTATTGCAGTCCTGCTGTCAATTGATGAAGAGCTTCGTAGATTAAGATTAATGATTTCTTAGCAGAAACCCCTCACTTCTGCAAATAAAATCAAGAAGGGAAAGCAAATAACTATGCAAAGCTGTGGTAGTGATTTAAAAATGATCACAGAAGAGAAAATTTCATTACATAAACCAGGGCAGGCTAAAAAAGGCGCAACCATAGCTCACTTGTCACTTCTAAAATTTCTAACTAATACATGTGAGTGCTGAATGTGTTGACTTTGTAAATCCTGTGCTGGTGGAAGAGTTTTGTGCTAGCTGGCTAACGGCAGTGAGCTTCGGGATAAGACAGCACTTTTTACTAAGTATGTTTTTTAGGTCATCTGCTTGCTTTGCCGACAAAAACAAGCTTTGCCTGTATTTGCTCACCAAAGTTTTGTGAGCAGAGAAGCAGCTCGGTTCCACCTTGTCTTCTGCAGCCTCAGCAAAGCCACCCGCTGGCGTCCACTTACAGCTGAGTATGGTCCCAAGCTGGGGAAAATGCAGTGATTTTTTTTTAACTATTATTATTTTTAAGATCCTGGATCGAGTTTTACTTAATTTGGCATTAAAGAAAATAGTTTCGGCATGTGTTAACCGCACACATGTACTATATACGAGTCCTCGGGAATAAATCTGGGAATGCTCGCACTTCACAGTGTAACACTTTAAAGAGTGCCCTAGGCAAAAGGTCCGGTTTGTTTTCCTGAGCGCCTGTTTGTACAAATTAATTAGGCTTTTATATGTCCCACACAAGATACATATATAGGAGGTGACTGGATGATTGAAAAGGTGAAGCTTGATGTCAGTAACTGCAGAGGAGCAGCTCCAGTGGTTACACACAGTGATGGGATTTAAATTGGCTGCTGCATTCGGGAGAGAAAAGTTGGAGTTGTCCTTCCTGTTTGCCCTGGCTGTGCCTCCTCGTGTCCAGCAGCGAGCAAAGAAACCCCAAAGAAACAGTGGGTTTAGTTTTGCTGAGAAAGGAGTTGAAAGTAAACCAAAAAACATCGGCACAGCATGGCATAGGATCTTGGTTTGTCCTCACGTTAAGTGGTCCGTGCAATGCTGATCCCCTATGAAAAAGGTACAGTGAAAGATCAAAATGTTGTAGAGAAAGGGATGCTCGGAGATGTAAAATAGCTCCAGTGTGAGAAAACTCTAAGAAAGAGGCAGTGAAAGAGCAAGGAGGTGATAAAGATTAAAAATACTGTAGAGAAGGTGAATATGAAATGAAAAAATGCCAGGGGTGGGGTGGGGGGTTTCCACCATCCAGGGAACAGGAGGTACCAACAGACCTGAACAGGCTTCAGCAGCAAAAATCCATTTTTTAATGGTCAAAGTCACGCTAACAGGATGTAAGAAGGCCAGAAACATGAATGGGCTAGAAAGGGGATTAGGTATATCTAAGCAGAGCAGTTCCACTCTTCTGTTGCAACCCACGGTCTTTGTTTTGTAGCGGAACGAAATCCGGCTGGGAGCGGGCGCAGGGTGTGAAATGCTGCCTCTGCTGAAAGGCGGCAGGGCAGCAAGGCCACGGCTGACCTGCGAACTGGGGATGCGCAGGCAAGCGCTGGAAACACTTACACTCCCTGCTGTTCAAACCCAATAGTACGAGAGAAATGGAAGTTTGCTCTAGAAGTCGAAGCAATTCGGTGTGGTTTATGCTTAAGAAAACATCAGTCAGAATTCGTACACAAATTTCACGTAAGCAATTCTTTACGAAGTGTTGAAATACTTTTCAGTTTCAAGTATGAATATATCCTTAAGGGAATATGCATTCTGGAAATCTGTAATTTTACTAATTTGACTTAGTTATTTCCTTCTCTGGCATTTTACTATCTTTGCTGTGCGCAGGATATTTAGACTGTATCATTGATGGCTTCTGAGACTGCATCGTTGCTCGTCAATGGATGTCCTTCCTGCTCCCTTGAAAATTTCCAAGCGTGGGCTTCTGAAAAGGGCAACGCTTTAAGAACCAGAAGGGCAATACATTTCATCTGCTCTTGCTGTGGATTAATAGTTGCTGTTTCTTTTGAAATAAGTGTTTTACCAACATTTTCCCCCTAATTTGCCCCCCCGCTGGTTAAGCCTAATGATTACCACGTAAAGTTGACCAGAACGGGTTGGGAGCAGGTGTGAACTGAACTGTTCAACATCATGGCTTCATCTCAGGCTATAATGAGAACAAAATTAGCTTTCCCTATGGCAGACGATTGCTAATGTGCTAAAATATTACTGCTGATATCTCCAGACTGCTTTGAATACTAACATCATTCTGTCATGCAGTCAGGACGTAAAGCTGTGAAAAACGCCCTGGTTTTCCTACTGATGTTGAAGTTCTCCATGTCATGAAAGTCAAACAGAGCAGAATGAAGAAAAGAGGACTGAGCTGATTTTTCTAAACTTGATCGTTGCTACCATGTGCCACAGCTTCATTAGTTTAATTGGCAGCCGTCTCACCCCATGAAGGGAGTGTTGCTTGCCGGAAGACCATGACTTGCATCTGCTTTACAGGTCAAGCTAAATGAAATTCTCTGAGGGCTTAACACGCGTCAGCTCTCCGAGTTGCACCTTCCCTGTTCCAGATGGTGAGCTTTGCATAGTTTGGCTGGGATGCTGACTTCACCCAGCGTATCTTGGTGCTATCTGGAGGAACGGACAACCCAGTTGCAAAAACTATTCTTTGCTGGTAGGGAGAAAACAACTTCTAAGCTTATCATCTGGTGAAGAACTTAAACTTTTGCTTCACAAACCTGACTGCCAGGTTGTTAATGAAAGACCGTGATGGTTTAAGCAATGTGCCTCAGCTTTCTCGTTGCTTATTCTGCGGTGGGAAAGGACATACAGGTGGAGCATGGCTTTAAACTAAAAGAGAGGAGATGGAGATGAGATGTGAGCCAGAAATCCTTCCCTGTGAGGGTGCTGAGGCCCTGGCCCAGGTTGCCCAGAGAAGCTGTGGCTGCCCCTGGCTCCCTGGCAGTGTTCAAGGCCAGGTTGGATGGGGCTTTGGGCAACCTGGGCTAGTGGAGGCAGATATCTTGGGGAGCAGTCTACAGCACCCACAAATCTCCAGGCAGTCGTGTTTCTCGTGGGCTAAAAATTCTGCTCCGTAGCCCTGCAATGCTCACGGGTTTCCTGTAAAAACCAACCCAGGTTTTTAGGCAGGGTACCCTGTCTGTGAGTTGGATCTGCTGCATTTAATTCTGCTTTCTGCGAGCGGTATTTGTACCAGTGATGCAGACCTAGGGTTTCTCTCACCCCAGAAAAGGTAGGTATTTTGGAGCAATAATAATTTTTTACTTTGAAGTGAACTTTGGGCCACAGTTTTCAAACCCGAATGCCTGAACTGAGGTGCCTGAATATCTGCATAAGCGCTGTAGGGATCCCGATGCGTCTCTCCAGCCTTATCCCCACCGCTCACCCTGCTACCCAGCTGGCAGCAAGGACTCCCGGCATCGCCCCTTCTTGTCATCTTGGCAATACAGATCTCCCTCTGTACTCAGAGCCTCAAAAACACAGTGTGTCCTAAACTGCTGTTATTTTGAAGCCAGCTGGAGAGAGAGGAAAGGACTTCAGGATCCATGACACGGCACTAAAACAGCAGCTTGCACTTCCGAGTCCTACCCGGTTTTCCTGCCCTTGCCCGGTGGTATTTACCAAAGTTAAGCCTAAATCTTACAGCACGAGAGCAGCCAGATAATGTTGTTGACAAGTTTTAACAAAGATCTCGCAGGAGATTTTTTTAAAATCCTTTCTATTTTCTTCCTTCTGTAATTGTAATAGTTCCCCCTTTAGCTGTTGTTGCTAAGCTGCCCTAAGAATTTGCATTTCAAGGCAATCTGAAACTGTCTTAATTTAAAGAACAACGTCAGCAAAAGCAATTCCATAACCTAAAACGGGAACGGAGCTGAAACAATCGCCTGTATGTTCAGTGTATTAATCATGCCAATGAACAGCTCTTTGGGCTGCTATGTGAACCAGAGGAATCCATTTGATAAGAAGTGCAAAATTCCCCCATCAGCTATCCAGCACAGGTTAATAACCTCCCAGATTATTTTGTTTCGCAGCCAACACAGCTAAGGCTTGCAGGGAGGGGAAGGTAACGCCGGCTTCAGAAAAAGGCAGTTTAAGTTTGTCTTTCAAAAGGTATCGATTCTGTCACTGTGGGAGCCTGCACAATGGTGTAAGCCGATGTGGGACGTGTCTTCTGAATGAACGGGGAAAACCAAGATCAGTAAACAGATAAAGCAGTTGAGGAAAAATGACGAAGACGGACAGAAAGGGTCTTACTGAATACTGTAATTGACTGGCAGACTGGTGTTAGTAATAAAGGCATTTTACTTGCTTTAGTCTAAAAGGAAGGCGAGGCTCGCAGGAGGAGAAATTCCTTGTTCGATCGGCTGATACGGTTTGAAAGAGGAGCTTGGGGTATGGAGCCTCTGGACCGCGTAGATGCCCGGTCAGCCTTGGGACCAACAGAAAATACAATAAACACGCACAAAACCGTGCAAGTGAGTAAACAGTAAGCAGGGTGGAGGAGTAGGTCTCAGTGGCACGAGCAAGCCAATACTGCCTTGGCAAGGAAGTTGGAACTGTCTCCAAGGCTGAGCCCAACGTGATTCAGCAGAATGACGACGGTGCCGTAAATCTGAGGGTTTACGTGCTGTAAATCCAGGGTCTCACCAGCACCCTCAGACTGGTGTTCCCAGAAAGCACTTTCCTAAAGAGCCAAGGGGATTATAGTTAATCTTACAAGGAACAAACCAAAACCCAATTGTCTTGGTCGGGGAAAGACAATTATTTTTAGAAGCCAACAGGTTTCCTGCAGACAGTTGAATTAATACGCTCAGGTTATAAGTATTCAAAGCATCTGTTCTGAGTGATCTGCAGACCAAGAATTAGTCAACGGCACCCTTTGTGAATAATCCTGAGTAAGTGCATATTAGGCAACTTCACAATCTTTTTTATCAGTAATCCAGGTAAAAATCATCCAATTTGTTTTGGCACGCGTTATTGACCAAACCCTTATGGAAGGACCGCTTGGCTGAAGATTTTATTGTACTTTCAAGTTTCTTTTCCTCGGCAAGAAATCGCATTTTCTCCTGCGGACTTGCACTCCATTATCTTGGCTTCCTTTTATGCGTGACAGACCGTATGCCAAGTCTTGTTTATAGTACATTTGGGTGCTGGTACACCCATCTGACAGCGTAAATCAGCTCTTCTCTAGAACAGGCGTCGCAGGGAACGGCTGCCCTGAAACAGCGAGGTCTGCATCAGCGTGCCTGCGCTCTACAGGAGTCGCATAAAAGCCATATACAGAAATAAGCCTCAGGCTTGTCATTCACCTCTGTTCACCTCTTTTTATTACTTAGCTTAATCTGCTGCGGCTGCAGGGCTGCGGTGGCTCTCGGCGCTCGGTTTGCGGGTGAACGGGACCAAGGATGATGTGGCTGGCAAGGCCTCGTGGGGCTGCGAAGCCTTTCTCTATCCCATTCCTCACACCATCCCCTTGCCTGAAATCTCTTCTTCTTTTCTTCAGTTTAGGCTGCGATGTGGGAAGGTGGTCCCCCCTCGGTGACGCTCCCATCCCTCCCACCAGACCTGCTGTGCCGTGGGAGGATGGTGGGCCACCTTGGGTTGCGCAGGTGCTGCTAAGGGGACCTCGGGGGCACCTCCGGTGCTTCACATCCAAGGCTTGGAAGGTGGCTGTGGCCGGCATGCTCCTCTCCTCTCCTGTAAAGGACAGTGTGTGCGCTTGCGTGCAAGGAATCCAAGGCATCTTCCTTGTTTTATGCATTTCTGCATCATCCTTCCTTCCCGTTTCGCTCTCACCTCGTGGAGCATGGGTGTCTCAATGGGGGAGTAACTCTAGAGGAGATGCAGATCCCAGTTTTCTACAGCAAACAAGCAGGTGACAACATCCGCTTCACTTTTTGGACATACTAATATGTATCATACCTGCTGTTTCAGGAACTGGTGTGATCAAGTAACGCCCCATTTATTCCTGATCCAGTCTTCCATCCCCACATCAGATGAATTACATTTGCCCATGGGGTCCCTTTTTCTTAGTCCGAAAACGCTTTTGTTTCTGTCATTCATTATCCACTTCATATTTTTCAGTGGGTCAGGAAACAACCATTTCATTTAGAGGGAGGAAAAAAACAGACGCAGAAAGGCAGTTTCGTTTCTTCTAGCTATTTGCAGGCGATACAGGAGAAGGGCTTTGAAAATATTGGTAGGCTTAAAAATGCCTCCATCTTTCTTGTGTTAGAAAGAAAATGGTCTCTGACCTTTTAAGTACTTTCGTCTACTTTTTGGAGAGTACTTTGAAGAAAAAGAAACCGAGATTTAAGAGGAGTTTGCTACTTAATGGGCAGATAAAGTAGCTGATGAGCTGAGAATGTTGCTTTCTCAGCCAAAAAATAAATTGCACTACTCACCAGCTTTACACCTGAAAAGCTCTCAAGAGCAGCTACCAAAAAAAATATGTATCGGTGAGTGATTGTTCTGGGACATCTGATAACGTCACCTAATCATGACTGCATCTTTTCAACCATAACAGGAACGTCACCGCTGTGATTCATCCCGTATCCCCTAACATTTCTGGCTAGGGTGGGTGGTTTGTTTTCTTCAGACATCAAGGTAATTTGTAGAGGTGTTTAATAGCTGATTCAGATTCAAGTTGGCAGCCATTTCATCCTTTCAGAAGGTGTTCAGTACTGCTCTTCTGTGCCCTTTAAAACAAACCCAACAAACCCAAACAAAACCAACCCCCCAAAACTTGTGGCAAGCTGTAACCATACGTTTACGACTTCAGGTTTTTAAGTGGATTTGTGTATTGAGTAGATGTAGCAGAAAATCTCTGCTTTGCTTATGTGCGATGGAGATAAAGTGCGCAGGCGTTATTAGGCTGTTGATTATGGTTTTGTTTTTCTGGAAGATGCTCTTTTCCAGTTTTTCAGAAAACACAGACTTCTGACTTGCATATTAACTGAAGTGTGTTGGCTTTTCCTGCAAGGAGAACTGCTGGTGAGCTCTCTGCAGGTCTGGGGGTAGTGATGGCAAATGGCTGTACATCATCTTGGAGAGCACTTGCGGTCGTAGGTCCCGAAGGAGGGACAGAGGAAGCTGAGCTGGTGTTTGCGTAGTGAAATAGTTATCCCCTCTCTTCTGTATTGCTCTTAAATAGTCATGACTTTTTATCATTTGTGATAAATACTTGGCTACTGAATATGACATGAGGAAACAAGGTCGACACGCCTGCCAAACGGAGCTTCCCAGAATCCCCCCAAAGGGATGGAGCGCAAGTTTCCTAAATCACTGCGATGTGTCCCCTTGATGGGGCACTTCCCGCCTGGGGTGCTCCACAGCATCGCGGGCATGCCCGACCCCGGAGGCAGGTCTGCGTGTCAGCGCAGTTAAACCTGTCAGACTTGTAAAACTCACGTTCTCTCCTGGTTGTGCTTCAGGATGTGTACACTGTGGTGGGTTGTATCGGTTTTTTTACGGACTGGTAGGGAAAATCATGGAATTTGGAAGGAAAACAAACTGAGTACAGTCTGACGTCATGAGAGGATATACTGGGTTTGTCAGCTGAGAAGCGTTTGCTTTGCCAGGAATGAAATGCAAGTCTTTGTACAAGAGCGAAGCAAGGAGCTCTGTTATCTTTTTGATGATGCCAACTTTTATTTTAACTTCCCTCCTACTTCTCTGAGGTGTCAGAAGTCTTGGTGGAGCCAGGCATTACTTTGTCACCTGAAATCGTTCTGGGACGCTTGTGCCAAGTGGTTTTGATGAACTGAAGGACAAGTGTGGATTTGGATCATCTTCACGCTACTGTGAATAACACCTCCTGTGTTAAGTCATCTTACATTTCAGGCTATATTTGTGAAACCTCAAAGTTTCCAAACTTTGAGGATGAGGCATATGAGGAGCTAGCTGTCCTTCCCATCACCAGCGGCTCTTTCGGATGGGAGGTACCGCAGCCCCGAAGCCAGCCAGCCACTGGCTGACGTTAGCATGCAAGTGCAGCAGTCGTGGCTGGAAATTGATATGTTGTTCACTTCTCGGAGCACTCAAGACAATGACCTCATCAAGCTTCAGGAGGATGAACGAGGCATTGTGAGGAGAGACGGAGCTGCTAGTCCAAAATTGCATCTTCGCTCCCGAAGGACAGCCGGCAATGGTATTGATAACCCCGAAGCGGGGGAGAGCAGAAAACCAACCAGATGGAGAACTCCTGCAATGCAGAGGCATTATGCTGATGTAAATCTCACCAATTCAGACTTATTTTGTTTGAGAAAAGCGATAGCTTGCCTTGCTAAATGTCTAAAGTGTTCCCAGTGAGAGAGGGTTTGTGTAGAGGTGCACAGAAAATCTCTAGAGGTGCACAGAAACAGTTTTCTAATTGGGATAAACCCCGAGAGAGTGAACGCGTGGCCCAAGTCTTGCATTTCACCTTCATGCCAGGTGTCTGGTGAGGCTTTATATTAAGTATTTAGTTCCTGATTGTTTTGTAAAGCAGGTTTATTGAAATTTCTGACATCAGGTTTTGAACCAGGTTGCTCAGTTATTTGTCTGTTCTGACACCTCCTTTAATGAATTTTTTGTTGTAATTCAGTGTCCATGTGTTGAATTTCATTGTCTTTGCACCAAGCTGCTGGTATTTGCATTTGAATTGCTTTCCTGGGTCTGCCCAAACTTTAATTTTCAGTTTCACAATTCTTTTGCAGGTAGAGATGGTCAAATGAATAAAAGATGAAAAATTTGCTGGCTCTGGTTTTTACCCTTACGAATACTGCATTTCTGAAGACTTTCAGAAGAACAATTAGCTGTGTTTGTGCACCTTGATTTGTGCTCTTCAAAGAACTCGAGAGTCCAGAAATGACAGTAGAAGGCAGAAGGTAATGGCCAACACTGAGGACAGCAGGGAGTACATAAGATGATAGATTACAAATTTCGGGGCAAAGATCACTCTTCTGTCTGCGTCTCTGCCTTTTGTGCTGAAGGTGGGGTGTTGTGTTGCATAAAGGTCCAAGTCAAACAGCTTCTGTTTCTCCGGCATGTTTTAGAGGGTTTGAATGACACCAGCTTCCCCCCCCCCCCCCCCCCCATTCAATAATGATGCTGTCAGATTTGGAGGAAGAAAGCAAAGGGAAGATTTTGGTACTGCTGAGTACAAGCATGTGCTCCAGACTGCTCCTGTCCTTGGAGCTTCAGACTGCTCCTGTCCTTGGAGCTTCAGATGGGAGCTGAATGCATGAAGTATTTCAGTAACCCGTAGGAGATGCGTTTGTTTAATGGGAGAAAAGGAGACTACCGGACATCGGGTAAAAAAGTCATGGTGCAAAAAAAGAGGCTTCCTGCTGCCCTCCGTATGTATTGTGTTTGCGGCCAGACTTTGCCAGCTGAGTGGCACTGGGAATTTACAGGAAAGCAAGTTCGATGCATCAGTGAAAATTCAGCACAGCAGTCAGTAATTCGGCTGGTTAAGTAATGGTAATGTGGTCTCAAATGGCCAGAGTGGCTGTTTGGCGAGTTAGCTTTATTGATATGTCTCCCCAAATGCTCCCATTACTTCTTGTACCATTTTCCTTCATTCAGAATAACTTGCCATTTGACTTCCTTAAGTAAATGCGGGCGTTGATTAAATGACCTCCTACCTAAGTCCATTTTTTGGCAGAAACGGGGGTTATCGATGTACCTGTTATAGTCTTACTCTTTTAAGTGAAGGTTTTCAGAGGGTGCGTCTCCTCCCCCCGCTGTGTTCTGCGAGGCAACGTTTAGTAATTCACAGTGGCCCCTGCTAATTTAACAGGGGAGCGTGACTGTGGATATCTAACTGCAACAGCTTCGGGTGGAGGGACGCGGGAGATGATACCGCCTCTTCTCGTCTCTTCTTTTTCTTCATTTAATTTACATAGGACGGATCTATTGACCAGAAGAAAGCACGACAATGAACAGAGGTAAACTCTGTATCTTGGATTTTTGGAAAAGTTTTTAGATCCTCAGGTTCTGGTTTTCCCACTGTTCTTTGTTGTTGCTTTTTTTTTTTTTTTTCTTTCAAAACAGTTTCGTATCAGTAAGTGGTGTTTAATTCCTCAAAGGATTAGCTTTTTATAGGCTCAGGACTTTCTGAAAGGTGTGCTTGTGTGCAGGATAGATGCAACATATTCTCTCCATGTTGTATTTATCCCTAACGTGTGCTGGGGCTCCTGCTGCTGGGCATCAGCATCACCCCAGGACCCGTCCCGCGGGGCGGCTTTCCACCTGGGGCAGGGGTACCAGGGTCTTGCTCCGGGGGAGCACGTCACTTAAAAGCAACAGTTTCCTCCCTTTTTACCTCTCCATTTGCCTTCTCCTCGAGAATTTGAGAAAACCTTGATCCACCCCGAATGGCAGTTACATTTTTTGGGTTGTCATCTTTGGGATTTTTATTTTCCCCAGGAATAAAAATGAATGCCCTTTGCATGAAATGAAAGCAGGCTCATTTTCCACAGGACCTAAAATCATTTCCCCACTAGTTCCAATTAAGCAGTGTTTGCACTTGAAATCAGGACTGTTTATATGAAATTAATGTTTTCAAATGTGATTAAAAAGCAAATAGTTGAATATAATCTCTGCAAACTAATGAAAAAGGATAAAGTGGAATGTTTAAACCAGCTTTGTTTACACTCCAGAGTTACTTTGTATGCATATTCACTGCTGGCTACACTTTTCCAAATCTAATTGCTCTTTTTCTGCTGAAGCAGCTGATAATCAGATTTACATGTTCAGTTTAAAGAAACAAAATATTTTATTAAAAAAAAAAAAAAATGCTCACCCCAACCTTGTTTTTTACTTTCTGTCCTTCCAAGTTTGAGCCCGGGGTGAAGAAGCAGGAGGGCGAGGGTTGTGTTAGGAATGAGAGTTATGAAAACCTGCTTTCTCATCACGGCACCGTCTCGCTGACAGCAAAATGATTCCTGCTTTTACTGAAATGCAGCCAGACCCACGTGTCCGCAGCCCGAGAGAAGCCGAAGCGCGGTAATTGTCTTACTGGGGTTAATGTTACGAGACCCTGCAAAGAAACTGTGCTAATTCACTTAGTCCTTTTATTTTTTTTCCCTTCCTGGAACAGAAGGAGCAACAGTTTGGCTTCTTGTAGGGGAAAAAACAGAGACATGCTCATCTCCTGCAGTTTATATTTTTGTTTGGCTGGGTTTGCAGACCTCGAGTGTTTGCTGCATTCCTCTGCCCTCGCGTTTTGCAGCTCCGAAGAGCCTTTTGGCGGAGCATCGCCAGCATCCCAAGCCCCAAATTTGCGACAGTGCTCTGTCAGCGACGAGCTGAACGGCTCTGTTAGGTTTGGGGTGGGACACCGAGGCACATAATTACACATATATTATCTTAGATTTATTTATTAGTGCGTGCGGTGTGCTCTGTCCTTGGGAACGAGGGTCACTGTTCGTGGAGGAGGCACGGACAATCAGCTTGCCAGTACTTGAGCTACTTGAGCAATATTGGTTACACCAGGGTTTTCTTGCTGAGAGTTCATTTTCATGGTAATCTGCATGAAAGGAGCTTTTTAATTCTCTCTCTTTGAAATCAATCTGCACTTGATGCCTTTTATTGGAAAAAGGAGAGCAGCCAGTAGTGGGGAGAGGGTATGGTCGCAGTGATAATATGAAGAGGATGAACTTTTTCAGGAATTGGCAGATACTTCTATTTTCTTCTTGAGCTGAATAAAACAGAAGAGGCCTCTGCAAGAAGCTGCAGGTTCCCTGG
Organism: Balearica regulorum gibbericeps; assembly: GCF_011004875.1. NCBI lineage: Eukaryota > Metazoa > Chordata > Aves > Gruiformes > Gruidae > Balearica > Balearica regulorum. Next base: position 39,909,651 of record NC_046190.1, on the reverse strand, counting down.
CAATTATTACAGTAACAGTGACCATCCGGGAGCCGTAATGTTTCATAACAATAAATAATTAACTCCAGCAAATTAACTCAAATTCTCATTCATCAGAACAACAGAGAAGAAAAGTGTTATTGAATAATCCTGAAATCAAATTTTTCAGCATCCTCCTTGCAGGGGCACTTTCTGAATTTATTTCCCCCTTTATATTAAGTGCAAAAAGTCCTTAGTTTCCAAGCACTAAAGGAAAAGTTTTTTTTTCTCTTGCTCGCCCAGGGGTGTATGTGCCAGTGCCTGAGGTCATCAGTCTCTCCTCTTCTTGTCACCTCATTGAGACAAGTCTTACGTGAAAGATTTCCTTGGACTAATTTTGACTGGAGTATTTCGCTCCTCCTCAGGATGTCTCATGCCATGACTTCTGACTGCTAAGCCAAATAAATGGCGTGCAAGTGAAAATAGTTTCCTGCGATACGCAGGCAGCAACCAGAGACCTCAAAATCCTGTCGGCGTGTGCGGGGTGTGCAGATGTAGCAGGGAGGTGCCTGGTTTTTGATGTCCTTGTGAAAGGTCTACCGACCACTGATGGTACGGTTCTGCTTCTTTATTAAAATGTCTACTTCAGATTTACAAGTGGGATGGCTTTGTTTGCTCTAATGCTACGTTATGTGTAGAAGTAATGTAGATGTAAGGAATCGTTAGTCTCGCGATGGTGGTGGTGTCAGCTGGGAAGTGCTGGCATCCCTGATCTGAGAAGCATCTGAAGGGCAAGAGATGATACAGTAAATGTGACCTCAGCCCGGTCCTTTTCAGAAGCAAAACTAGGGAGAAGGGGAAGAAAATACCATTGAACTTTGGGGTTATAGAGATATATCTGGGTTAGAGTATAGAACTTTGGGGTTCTATGCACCAGCGTGATCGCTCTCAGGATGCAAACACTGACTACTGCACAAAGGTGACGCAGCATTTGGGTTGCAGGTATCAGGTTGCCCTAGCCGACAGAAGAGCCTGTTCGTGCAAACACATCTATAGACTTGCAGCCAGCAGTACTTTGTATTTATTCGCCTTTTGCCTTTCAGTTTTATATGAACCTTTGGCTTTCTGGTATTTTTTTTCTCTCCATTTTTGTAGTCTGTCCGTTTGTGCTCAAGATTTCCTGGCCTCGGTCTCTCTCGATAGATGGCTGATGGGAAGGCCCCTTTTCTGTTAGCAGCTCTCTCGCAGAAGGCACTTCAGATGGGAGCAGAGCATACGTCAAACCCAAACCTTGCCGTCAGCCCGCAGCACCAAGGGAAGCAGCTGAAATAGTGTTTTTTCAGACTCTGTGGCAATTTTGGGGTTTTTTTTGTTTGCTTGCTTGCTTGCTTTCAGTGGTCGGGACTGTTACTCGTGCCTGTTCTTCATTCAGCCTTGGCCAAGGCAACACCCAAATGAAGCCTGCGTGGTTAGGAAGTCTCAAATTGCAGGTGATAAAAAGGAAGAGATAATAAAAACTGGATCTTTATAGCCACTTTCTTCAAAAATTATGGAACGGTTGTGACGTGGACCGCAGAAAAATGAGCAGCAGGCAGGTTCGCGTTTGGGGGGGGCGAAGAAAACTTGAGAAAAGGGTGTGCAGGAAAGATTGCTGCCGCCTGCAAAGGAGAGGGCAGCGACGGGCAGATGACTTTTGGGCAGGCAATGCCTGACGTGGACGGCTGCTCCGTAATTCCTGCGACCTGCCGGACTAAGCAGCCCAAGTGCCTGCCAAACGGATATTTCCCAGTGCCTCGAAACTTGTATTTATTACGGGATTGATCCAGGAGGGCTCAGGTGGGAAGGGGTCTGCACTGGTTGCAGATTTGCAATCTGTGTATTAGTTTATACTGGAAAAACGAGAAGGAGGACCTGATGAGAAGCAGGCTGCTCCCGTGCTCCTCCTGCACGTTGCGACTCTACTCCACAGCCCAGGTGTAATTTTTGCAGCACGGCTTCTTATTACCGTCCTAGTAATCTGAATAGTAAATTGCTGACAGGTAAAATAATACAGGGAAAAATGAGTCAGCTATTCTATTAAAAAATCACAGGGTTTGATCTACTTACTGCTTGAAGAAACGTTAGGGGAATTTGGAATACGCTAAATAATTATGGCAGTTAAGGTTATGATTGTGGCTGGATTGCACCAAATGGAGGTTTTCATTTTATTTCATTTCTACTTAACTCAGAGTATTAAATTGTGCAAGAATTATGCGGTTTGCAAGTGGTGTTTTACTTTGGAATTTCCTTCACATTTTTTTTCTGTCCTGAAGGCGTGTTAATCTATTTTTTTTGGTGCGTGGGCAAAGCTTTGAATGCAGGGCCTGGAAATTGTGTGTGCTTTCTAACCTGGGAGCGAGGCAGCTGTAGAGAAGAGGATGTCAGCATTGTACAAGCTTTTTTTGCTCCTCCTTCTGCGTAAGGAGCATTATGTTGTGCTGTCAGAATAAAAGATTGCCTTTGTACTTGGTGGAGTTGTTTACTTTTTGTTCGTGCAGCGCTTCTAGAAATAAATATTAAATTTTTCATTTTTTTCCCCCCTACTGCCATGTACTAGAAAATCCATGAAATGCGTGTTTCTGAGTGTCATCTTCTGGAGTAAACTAATCTGTAGTTATAAGATAATACAAGGCTGCTAAGATGTTACTTTTGAGGGAAAACTGGATCCTGCCCCAGGCTTTATGCTTACATCTTCCTGCATGACTGTGCTTTCTGTTTGCAGCTGCATACGTTTGCAGCCAGTGTTAGTGTAAGACTGATTACAAAGGGCACTTAATGAGTCTGTGCCTGTTCGTAATGATCTTGAAAATAAAAATGGCTTTTATATTACAAAAAAGGGGGGGGAAGGTTACTGCTAATATTAATGAGGAAACCATCGCAGTATTTTTATTTGCTCTAAATTTCACTGCTAGAATAACACAGATGTTTTTAAATTTGATCACCTTTTCCAAATTAAACCACGGAACCCCTTTCCCAGCTACGTGTTTTGCGGAATCCACTTTACGGTGTCGCCACGATGCGCGGTTCCCAAACTGTGGGGCATGGATGTGACACCTCTAGATGAAAAGACGCTCAGGCTGTGAACACAGAAGTTAAGCAAGCAAAGGGTAAAAGGTCAGAGTATTTCTGTTCCCTTCCTCTCCCTCCGGGCCCTGGATGGAGGGATTTGCAGTGACAAGCCCAGCTAGTTCATTCAGTAAGTGTGTATTGCTGCTAGGATAAATTTTAGCCTTGATTACTGCTTGGCTCGGAGAACCTGCCTGTTTGTGGTGAGCTGCAGGGTTACACAAAAAGCAGGATGGGAAATGCTCAAAAGCAGTACAAGTTTTTGCTCTCCTCGACGTCTTCCTCCATCCGCACAGCAAGGTTTTGTCATGTCAAGGTCTGCAAAATAGCAGCCACCAACGAACTGCAGAGTCCAGGCGGTCTGGAGGTCTGTCGACCTTGAGGGACTTAGGGATATGCAAGAGGCAGAGGGACCTTCTGCGAGATCTCCTACTGCTTCCAAGGTAAGGCGGCACAGACCGGGTGGTTCAGCGGTGCCGGAGTCATCTGCGGAGGGGAGACTTCAACCTGTTTCTACTTTATCCTGTACCAGTGTTGCAGCGTGCACGGTAGTGGCTCCAGAGTAAGTGTTCTACCTCACTTTAAGCGTATGGCTCGTGTCTGCGCATCGACGAGGCAAGTTTGGGCTTTTCTGGGTACAAATAATTCATCTCGCGTCCCACGCGTGAATCGGTGCACCCCTTTGCTGTTCATTTACAGGGGAAGCGGTGATGTGGTCTGGTTTGGGGTCTTTCTGGTTTGGGCTTGGCACAGGCACCCTACTTCTAGTTTTAGGCCTATTATTAACCTCGTCTTTCTAATTGTTTAAATTACTGAGTTAATACTAGAGCTTGGGAGCTTGACTTCATTTTTATTGACCTGACTTCATCTAAGCCAGGCCTGAATCCCCAGAGGACACATTAAATATCAAACTCAGGGTCGTTCAGGACTGAGCTTGTCTTTGCCTCCTGTTTGGATGGTCTGGCTCAGCCTGTCCTAAATCTCTTCCAGTTTGTACAAATATTTGTTAACGCCAGGGAGGAGGGAGACAGACCTCCCCTTCCACCCACTAAAATCCTCTGTCTCGCTAATATGTGTCACCTTCCACTCGTCACCGTTGCTGTTGATCCCTGGTGTTTTTTCTGATATTTAAAAGCCAAACCTGTGCCGAGCGACCTTCAGCACGCAGCACGCTGCAGCCCAGTCCTGCCTCAGCATCGCCGATCTACGGCTTTGCTTTTACTTTGCTTTCTATTTGCACTGAAAATAAGTCTGTAATTTGAATTTTCTTTTTTCAAGTGATCCCTTTCAGGAAGAATTCTGCAAATTATAATTGTGAAAAATCAGATGGCCAGGTTTTTTTAGCAGCAAAGAATTACCTTTAAATCTGAAAGCTGAATAAATATATTTCCTACCTCGCTTTCAGTAGGAAATGCATACGAACCTGCTGCTTTGCAGCCCTCGTGCGAGTGGTATATTCGTACCACTGCTTCGCGTTGCTCCAGGCTTGTTGAAAGGGTTGCAAAGAAACTTGTTGTAGTTGTGTGTTGCTAAACGTCATGCTTTCAGTGATAAAGTTAAGAAAAGCCCCCAAACCTTAATCATTATCGTGAAATATTTTGAAACCAGTGGAAGAAGCTTAACTGAAGATCAGTGTCTGTGTGTTTTCCTTTGTGCAGTCAGGAGTTTTAGCACTACGTGATGTTAACAATGACTTTGGAGCCTGTTGAATAGGAGTAGCATTTCCTATCGGGTCAGATGAGCGCTCATTTAAGATGACGAGCTCTGGTGCTGTGATGTAGTACTTCACAGGCTCAGTTAGCAGCAGGTCAAAGAAAACTTCAAGACCAAAATTCTGATTTTTATGCCTGATGTCTTCTTTTCTGGAGAAAAGATACAGTAAGTACAGTATGCTAAAACACACAGCCAGGTTTTTTAATGTGTTGTTCTTGTTTAGGTCTCATTTCCAGCTAAATATGTTTATTCCAAGACATTAAGTATTCCCCAAGTGACTCTCGTTCTTAAAATACACTTAAGCAAAGGTCAGTTTAGCCCCTCACAGCACCATCGTAAAGGATAACATGACCGTGCATTTTTCAGCTTGTCTTCTAAAATAAATTTGGAAGCCTCTCCAAGCAGATCATCGGCTTAACATGTGAAAATATGTCCCAAGGTTCCCTGAGGATTTTGACTAATGCATTTTCACTGACACAGAGGGAAATTTTTGGCTGGGGCCAGAGCTGATATAAATCAGCAGAACTTCATTGGCTCCAGCCGAGCCTCTCAAATTTATACTAGTTGAGGATCCAGGCTATATGGAGAAAATTATTTCACCGAATTGACTACTTTACTTTGTCAAAAAGAGTAACCTGAAACATTTCTACCATTTCAGAGCGAATATATGTTGATGGCAATGAATAGGGTTTCATTCATCAGGACGTGATTAATGAGGCTTGGCAGCTTTTGACAGGAATCGGTATTTTTTTGTTGTAGAGCTGATTAAGTTTTGCTGCGATATTTTATACACGCGTTTTGGTAGCTGAAAACACTTAGAGTAACTAATTCCTTCAATTGTAGATTTCCTCTTTGAATTTATGATCAGGGAGATTTAACTGGAGCATTTTTAGTTATAGCGCTGCAGAATAAATAAAAACAAAGTAATATATTTAAAAAGCAGTGAAGCTACAGAATTGGTGAGGAGCACTGTGAATGCAAATAACCCGGTGACGTTGCGGCAGCGTTTGCACAGGTACATAGTGCAGATCTAGGTGCCGTTCTAAAACATTTGGTTTGAAATAAACGCCACACTGAACAATTGAACAGCGGTGCTGTTGTGCGAAATCTTGATGCATCGCCCTGAGTCTGAAAGTCTTTGAATGAAATACGATGTTGGTATGTCCATGTAAAAGAGTATATGAGAAGAGAATGTGAATGTCATTGACATCAAAAACATCGCAGTAAAAGCAATACATAATTTGAGTTAAACGAGCAAATTCAATTCCTCAATTTCCTTTTCATTTTTTAGGCCCAATTTTTCCCCTGTAACGTTTAATGTTTCTGGATGGTTTTCATTCACTGGTAAGTGGAGGGAGAATTGATTTCGCCTTCATCTGTGTACCACTAGTTGTTTGTTCGTATGATTATTTCATGTGCTTTCTGGCATACCATATGTGCTGATGGAAGTCAACAGAAAGTGTACTTTTTTTAGAAGTATAAAAAAACCTTTGAAGAAATCTCAGCTACATCTCAGCTCATATAAAGGAGCCATTTAAATTTACCTTGAATGTACAGGTCAGAAATGTATATTTTCTGTCTGTAATTGAATTCCTCTCAGTCTGTCTCCATTTACTAGCTGAAATAGAGCATTTTTATTCCTGTTAGCATGCACCAGTCCAGGCTTGATGCTTTGTCAAGCAGTAAGTGGGAGGGTAATGGAGACACAGTTTGTGAAATGTCACCCTATTGTAAACACATTGTTCTGATCCTCATGCAGAAGAACAGCCGACGTACGTGTTTTCTTTAGGCAAGGGGAGGCTGTTGTATACTTCTAATAGTCAAAATTATTCAAAGAGAACAGAGTTTTCAGTCCAGAGGAGTCCAAAACATACAGCAATGTTTTCTCGGACTTGTAGGCAGGTCTGGTTTATCTTCGCTAGTTGGCCACAAGTTGACCTCTGTGCCCTTATCAATGTGATGCTGTTGACTTCTGACTCGTCGTTAAGCGCTTAATATTCGATTGCTTCTTTTGTTGGCGTCTTAAATCTTGGCCCCTTACTCCTGTTTTAAACTTTTGAAGTCGCTGGGCCACTTCAGTCAGGTTGGAAGTTCAGAATATGCCGACGTGTTACATGAGGCTGCTCCAGTTGGTATATGAAGATGCTCAGATTATGAAGGGAAGAGCTTCTGGGTATTTGTTTTACCTATAGGCAAACAAAATGCAGGTGAAATGCCAAGTGATCTCAGCCTCTGCTGAGAGCTGTAAAACATTTGGCATTTTACAAGCAAAGACCTTAATCGGGAAGCTGAGCTGATCTACTTTCACTGCATAATAAAACTGGAAAGCACAGAGGATGAAGCATCAATCAGAAGTTTGAAATTCACGTCCCTAAAAAGGCACCAAACAAATTTCAGCACTAGAGTTTTGATTTGTTAAAGATTGTGAGAGGCTCTGGGAATTGTCCCTGCTTTAGACATGTAATATTCCTCTCAATATCATGTTAATTAAACTGGTAAAGTGCCTGTTTCAAGGCTACTTTTCTTCAGAAGGTCTAAACAAAAGTCACCATCTGCTACTAAATTATTGCAGAAAAACCAGCCTCCCTCTCATCTTGATTCCTGAGCCTTGAGGTCATTCTGGTAATTGCTGGCATTGCCAGAGCCCATGTGTAAATTTTATATGACCATAATTTCAGCAAAGTTTGTCCAAAATCCCTTGTCGTTAGAAATTGGGAAGGTGGTTGAGAGGAAGGTGTTGAAGCTTCATCTTCCAGTGTGCTTAACGGCGGGGTCACAGAGTCCTTCCACATAAGGAATTTGGTTTTAAAACATAAGGAGAGAAATAAACTGTTCACTGGGGGCAGGACTTGTTGGGCAGTTGTACAGCTCGGGCATCGTCTGCGCCCAGGCGTTCGTGATGGAGTTAATTATCGTTTCCGCAAAGCTGCTCTGCGGTGCCCGAACAAGGGCACTTTATTTAGATTTTGGTGATGTTCATCTGCTTGTGCTTGCGAATATGGGTCTTCTGGCACGTTGAAGCCCATCTCGGCTTGGATATTTACATTATTTTTCAACATTTCTTTTTTTTCTGCTGACCTTCTCAGGGCTGCTTTAAATGAAAAGTCAATCATCTCCCTCTATGCAAGAAAATTAAATGATTGTTTGCCTTAACTGGCAGAGGTTCGTAGCTGGCATTGAAAGCCTGCCGGACTCTGTTACCCACTGCATGCGTATTATTTTTGCTGCTTCTGTGCTGGAAAGCAACTGTGTAGCTGTCATCTAGTTACACTCCTACGTGCTTTTGTGAACTGCTGTGCCAGCTGCCAAGCCTTGACTAGTAATTTTAATTGAATGCTATTTACTTGGCATCAAATTGATACAGAAACAGGGCGGTGACTGAAGGAACATTTTCCAAGGAGAGGTGTAGCAGCCAGATGTGTGAAAGGAAAGCTTTGTCCAGCGAGTAGTCTTCAGAAGGTAAAACAACAGGGTTTACACTATCAACCCAACATTTTTGATGAGTCTTTTAACTGTTTTATGAGCAAAACCCAATGCATACCTCATCAGTCGTCTTACTTGCATATTCATAGATAACACAGCAGAGCAGCTGTAGTGACAAGTCTCCTGGTTTAGGAGAGAATAAGAAATAATGGCGCGTGAGACGGCTGTACGCTACAGGTCTAATCTCACAGCCTGAATATGGCAGGATGAACGCAGGAGGTGTGTTGGACGTGATGAGTGTGACAGGTGGTTTGCTCTTTCAGAATGATGCTTATTAGCACTGGAGAAAGGGTAGACACAATCCATGGGAATCTTTGAGCAGTCCCTGTTGGGTACAAATGCTGCTGTTTCGCAGGAGGTATGGGAGAGGACAGAAACAGCGGTTTGGGGTAATGATAAAGTGGTGCTGAGCTCAGGTCACAGAATAAAATCCACAGTAATGTAGACATTTTCTTTTTTTTTTAAATTCTGTGTACATACTTCCTGTTCTGAGTATTCTTTTTTTATACGTCACTTGACAGAACTAAGAGTGATTCAGAGTAACTGGTGAGTTTAGACTGAATTAAGCTTTAGATAGACAATAAACAATGATGGATTTTCTTTTATCCGCTACACTAGCTATGAGATGTCTGTGTGCAGAACTGCTGGGATAGCCGGAGAAAAGGCTATGACTTCTAGCACCTTCACTGTCCGTGATCTACCTGTTCTGGACAAGGGAAAAAGAAAAACATCTTCCCCTTTATTCCTCCGTCCCCAGCACTCCTCCGGTCACCATGACTGCACTAATTAGTTGATTAGCCATGCAGAAGCAAGGTAAGCTGTTGCAATTCACTTCCAGCCCCTGCCCCTGGGCTCTTGCTCCAGCCATAACCTAACATTGCTGACTGGGGAGGCTGGGGACTCGCCATCCTCAGGGACTTCCAGGGTGTGACTGCTCAGAGCCATGCCTGCTGTGGTTTCCCGGCTTCTGAAGAGAGTTGGACTCAAGTCTATTGCTTCTTTTTAGCCTTTTATTCTCAAAAGCTTTAAAAACTATTATGTGTTATTTTATATTTCTCCTTAGAGTGAAGGCGCCTAGGAGAGAACTGTCTTATTTGGGTAATTCTTAGGAACAGAAACGGTCTTGCAGAGAAATTGTTTTTTACTAAATTATCCTGGGAGACACTCTTAAGAGCCTTTTCCCAAGAGACCCACCAACCAACCATCTCCATTTTTCTTTTAATGTCAGTTCTGATTCGGAACATGGTTGGTGTTCCTCCTGCGCAGGCTGACATGTTTGTAATCAAGTTCCAGGCTATCTTGGTCTGAGAGGGACGGGGAAATATCTGGCTTCCAAAGCCACTATTTTTATAGAATCAGCAGTATACTTTGCAAAGCTGTTCCCAAGAGAAGCAGATACTCGTCCCTGCTAAGGTACCACACTGGGGAACACGATGGATACTGGGTAACACTATGAAAAGTAAACGTGTGTGTATCGCATTTCAAGGTTTCTTGGGAACGTATTCATGTGATACAGGAAAAAATTACGTTTAGCAGGGTGGAGGTTTTTTCCATGTCTCATCTGTTGACATTTCTTCCAAAGTTTGGGTACTGCTAATATCAGCTGTTTCCTATGGGAAAAAATTGAAACAAAACATGCCTATTACATAAGAAAGAAAAATAAAGCACCCTTCAGAGCAACCTCCTTTATTTTTTACTTAGTCTATGAAAATGATTAGTAAGTGAGTACAACTCTCCAGAAAACAAGCATTCTGAAGCCTCGAAAACATCACTTAACTGCAGAATGATTTACCAATTCAGCATAGTAGTTTTCATGCCAGAAATCAAATATTCTACAGGAGTTTTGTCCCTGAACTGGATTTACTGAGCACAATGTATTAAAAAGCTCCAGTCCGAGCATTATCTCGCCCTCGGAGCAAAAAAGCCTTCTATTCTGACTCTATGCCTCCAAGGACCCCTTGCTTCAGTTCATTTTTAAGGTCACTGATATTATTTCATTTGCATTCACAGTCAGAAATGCCATAAATTGTTTGATCAAAACCTTTCTTCTTTTTCAGTTTTTCCACTCATTTTATGTAATCTCAATTTGGTATTTTTTGGAAAGCATGCCTGGCCTGCTGTGCCTTGCACTCAAATCGTCTCACTATGGAAGTCTACAGGGATCCAGGGTCTCAAAAACCTAAAAAAAGGTACATCCAGTGCCCCTAGAGAAACAAGTAGAGGTTTGTGTACGGCGTGTTCCTATGTACCCAAAGGTTAGGGATTTTTATGTTAATTTTGTGTCAGTCTTGGAGAAAGGCATTTACAAATGTTTCTTGTTGATCTCCCTGAAAGCATTAATTTCACCGAAAAATGTGTGCTTTTGTGCAAACCTTGGAGACTAGGATTTAAAAATAATTACTTTAATAAATTGCTTTGCTGAACACCACCTGAAATATTTAAAAAAAAAAATTTGTTAGGAAAAAGCCTTCTCAGAGATACGCAGTTAGAACATAATTGCTAATAGAAAAGATCCCCTTTCTTCCTCTTGTTTTGTAGCCAGAAAGCCTCATCCTGAGACAAATCAATCACCGGGAACTCTAGAAAATAAGAGAAATGCAATTTTAGAGAAGGAAAAAAGCTGGAGAACAAAGTTGCACAGCATTGCCACCAGCCAACAGAAACACAGAGAATAATAGAAGTCACACAAAGGAAATCAAACCCCTCCTTTCCAGAGAGGTATCATTAGTAGAAATACACGCAGAATTGGAACTGAAGGGCTTGGGCTTCTTGCTTACGCAGAAAAGGAACGGCCGTAGAGCTGGATTCCAAACCCCATGGACTCTAATGTATTTAGGCACTTCTGCTGTTGCTTTTCTCTGTCTACATCTGAAAAGCGTGTCTTTGACATTGCAGTCGGGAAGCAATGGTTCATTCTCTCTTTTTTTGACGATTGAAGACTTCTCTCCAGTGGGAGCTGACTGAGAGTGGGCATTGCTTGTCCCCTGTCATCCCTCTCTGCTTGCTACATCACTTGTTATTCCAGGTAGAGAGAAAAATCACCATGGCCTTTTCATGATAATAAAGGCCTGTCTGCATATTTCAGAAGTGACAGCAATGGAAAAGATCCACACTAAATCTTACACCCAAATTCAGTATAATTGTAAATTAAAGAGACTCTCCTGTTAAGGGAACAAATGACTTTGAGCCAGTGATTTCTGGAAGCGCCTGTAACTTTTACGTTCGAGGTATCGGGCTTGTTTTGCAGCTTGTAAATGGAGCGTGGTTACCTTAGGCTGTCCTTTCACTGTGCGGGGCCATGGCAAATACGACCGATCTGATTGCTAGAATTGCAATACCTTTTGTTTCTAGATTAAAGTCTAATAATAGTGTTATTTAAACAGGATTTTGAGATGGATGTCTCGGGTATCCTTCCCTCCTCTGATTTTATACAGAAATTTGTTCTGGCTTGTCCAGGGGAAGAATAGTTTGTCTGCAGCATGAATCAAGAAGCATTTTGGAAGGTGTCTCTGTGAAAAGGGCATTTTAAAATCTGGTCCACTGGAAGTCTTTAAGTATGCGGCTGTTTGAAGTTGTAGAATAGGTTGAATAAAAACTTGTACTTGCAAATTTCCTGACTTAAATAAAAAAGTAGCTTTTGCAAACTGTTTTGTAGACGATATTTTATTCTTGGTTTCACTCTGCATTTTTTATTTTTTTGGAAGAAAGGGTAGAATTTATTGTACTCATGCCTTCACATTCATCTTGTAGAATTCTTTTGTTCTTAGTTCTTAAAGCTACTTGGTAGGCCGTGTATTTCTAAATCTTGCTTTCCTTCTTATATTACATATGCTAGACTTCTCAGTTTAGGAGGAGGACTATATATGGAATATACTTACCAAAAGGAAAATAAACCCAAACTGAAAATCCTTGTATCCCATTTGGCTCTAAATCCTACTTTTAAACTATGTTAGAAAATGTTAAGGTCTGGATCCAAGCTAAACACAGCAGTTACTCTATGAAATGACTGCTATACTGTGAATAATATACACATCCTGGGGTCACCTGGAGGACTATCCTTTGGTTTGCTGCTGCGGAGGAAAATTAATGACAGACAGATGTTTTACCCAAAGTACTTTTAGATCTGGTTCAAAAGCTAAATTTACATTGTTGCTTCTCATTCCTTGAACCAACAGGAATGTGTTTTATATTGGTGCCAAAACTGGTTTCAAAGGCGCCAGTCAGCTCAACTCGCAGAAATCAGATCACATATTGTTCGTTGCCTTTGGCAATGACCTATAGACTTGCCATAATATTTTTGATTGCGATGAAAGGATTTTCAATATTTTTGATATAATCCACTCATAACCTCCCCTTTATGGGTGTATGAAATGGTATTTTTTTAAATAAATGTGCTCTGTGGGGTTTTTTTTGTGCACCAGATGATATCGTCATGTTTTCTCAAACTTGAGCTAAGGGTATGAATAGAGAGAATTTGCTTGTTTGTAAAGTCCCTGTGTCTTGCGCTGTAGAAACAAACAGAGAAAAAAAAAAAGTAATGACTAATTAAAATGCCAATCCAGCACCTAGCAGCACCATCAGTGGAAAGTCTTCCACCTGGGATTAACTTGCCCGGAGAAGATACAAGAGGTATAAAAGAGCTGTTTTTGTAGCAATGATTTTGAGGCTGCTAATGCAATCTTAAAACTTCAGTGCAACATCAATTACGAAGAAAAGAAACAGGCACTGAGCAAGCAAAACATTATTACTTTAAAGCTATTTCATTATGTATTGATCATGCAAAGTCTCTACTGTCATAATTTTCTTCCCGATGAATATGGAGAAATCCAGGAAGATGTCTTCTGCCTAGTCACACTGTTCCCATTGAGAAGCTGAAATTTGCTAGATTAAATCAAGTATCATATTTAGTACTACAATGCAATTAAAGTACACGATTTTCAATTGAATATTGTCATATATTGTAGTATTTCCCCTTGTTTGGTTAAATAATCAAAGCACCGTTTCACCTTTATGTAGCTCTTTCTATGTTGTCAGCTAAACAATTATCTCATTGGCAAACGATACTGAATTTTGGGCTGTGGATGAGCCGGGTGGTATGTTATGTCATCCTCTCTCAGCACAGCCAGCAGCTCCTCTTCATGACCTGCGATGCAGAAGCTGCAACCACGTGTTTATACTGATGGCGATGGTGTGGCTGTGCCCTCTGTGCACAGAGTTTAAGGAGAAAACCAAAGCCAGTTTTATGATGCCTCTTGAGCTTAAACTGCTGTTCCTCTGTACCTGGGTGGAGGAGGGCTCCACAGAAGTTTTGCTTTGCATGCCACATCTGGATGTCTTACGTTAATTTGCTTTAATTCTCCTGAATGTCCCCGTGATGCTAATGGCTTTTTGACAGCGAGAGGAAGATTTAAGCAAGTGTAACTGTATTTCTGTGGAAGCCTATTTGAGGATAGGGGAATGGATATCATTCAGCTGGGAGGTTGTTTAGACTTCACTGGAGGTCTTCAAGCAAAAGACAAGTGTTTCGGCATGTTATGTTCAGAGGTTAGCTGGGAGACAGCCTGCCTGCATGTTGGATTTGGCTTTTATTTTATTGGGAATCCCTCATAAACAACAATTTTATTAAGAAGCTTAAAGCTATGTAACGCAGGCTCAGGTTTTCATAAATGTTTATTGATCTATTTGATGTCTAAAAAGGGAATTGGTTATCAAAGGTGCCGTAGCGATCCGTTGAATACTAGATGTTTTTAAGAAGTCTCCTCAGGTGACATATTGAAAGTCAGGTGATAATTTGGAAAATCTTGGCCAGGTCGTGGCAGAGGTGGAGCACAGTTAACCCAGACCAGTGGGACAGCAGAGTACCTTGGGTCTTGCATGGCTTTTTCTGATGCTTGATGGTTTTGAAGGCTTTTGGTATTTTATTCTGAATTCTAATCCAATCACTCTCTTCTAGCTTTTTTTTTTTTTTTTTTTCCCAATTTCATGCAATACTGAAATGTCTTGTTGGTTTAATAAATTGCCTAAGCGCAAAAGAAAGCCCTGTTTGGATATTTATGTTATCATTTCTCTATGCTTGAGCAAACACTTGCTTCAGCCCCAAAATATGTGGTAATTGGCAAATATACTGAGAAATGTTATAGAAACACAGTGTGTGTTTATTTGTGTGATAGATATGAATGTTTTCTAGAGTTTGCTGGTTCCTCATCGTGTGCTTGCGTTGGTAGGAAATTATATCCTCTCATCTTATTAAAATAATTAAATACAGTTTGCAAAATGAACTGCTGATTGAGTCTATACTGTGTACCTATTGACGTTTTTAATGTGCCTCACTGGTCGTAAGAATGGTGCATTGAAAATAAACAGGTAGAAATATTATCTCTTTAGTGTCTTTTGCATTACATGTAGGTAATTTAAAGAGTTTGAAAACTCTGTTTTTCATTAGAAGGAAAAGAATTTCTAATTTATTGAATCATTTTTGTTTGTAGGTTATGAAATAGCTTCTTTGTTCAATCAAATACCAAGAGGCATCTGCAGTCCTGATAACCCAAGATGTTAACTCTGCTCAGACATTATTTTTGCTTACAGTCAGGAGAATAGAAGTTTGACAGGGAAATAATGTGCTTTAATGAAGTATTCATCACTTCTCCCCATTTTTCATCATTAAAACATCCATTTCAATTTAGAAATGGACCTGAAAAGTCATGAAATCTACCATGCAGAACAGATGGTTTTCACTGCAGATGGAAAAAATTCAAGCTGTTCCTGAACAGCAGTCTACATATTTTAAGCAATTAACTGCTTTTTGGAAGTATAATAGGAGGTCAAGTTTTTTTGTTTTTTTTTTTTTTTTTAAGATGGTAGAGGTTAGTTAGCCATAGTGGTTAACTTCAAAGTTTGTTTTTAAACCAGCTAAACAAAGTTCATATTTAAAATATCATGCTTGATTAAACACAAGGTATACCTTTTTGGTAGGTAGGGGTAGGTAAGAAGACTGTCTTGGTATTTTTGTGGTTTTATCCAGATGCTTTCTACATTCCGAATGAAGAAAAGACACTGTTTTAATCAACAAAATAGGGTTTTTTACAACCAGCAATTGAATTTCAATGTGGGATTTGTAGTCTCTAACATTCCTGGCTGCCCGCAGCTATTTGTTTTGAGCCGACTGGGGTGTGACTGTGCGTGATGACTTCAACATATAATGGGGATTTGTCTGGGACCAGTTCCCTCCTGATGCCTAACCTGTCAGGCTGAAAAGAGTTTTTGCTTTTGCAGCTCTGGCAACAGGAAGCTCTGTCTGGTCTTTCCCACCTCTTTTTGGAAATCATTTTGGTTGTTTCATCACCTGAAGCTTTCTCCTAACTAGTGAGGACTTCTTGAGACACCTCTTCTCTTTGTGGCCAGTCATAGTTGATTTTTCTGTCCAAGCCCCCATTTCTCCGGATCAGATTCTCCTGCTGGTTTCCTACTGCTTCTTCTGGAGGTGGGAGGACTGGTTGTGATTACTCAGTGTTTCTGTAAGACGAGCTTTAATTAGTACATTGTTTATTTGTTGTGATGCTCATTGCAGTTGCATTTACCATATGGTTGTATTTATCAGGAGCATGACCTGCAGGAGATGGTATGTGTATATATATATGGCTTTTATTTTTATCTGTTACAACAAAGCATTTGAGGGTCATTAATGAGATTTCATGAGATGAAATTCAGGCAGGGTGGGCTGGTCTGTCTGATCTGGGCTGGAGAATGGGTCTGAGAGCTGGAGGCACAAAGGCATCCTGTCGCTCATGCTTGGGTCTGTCCCTCTGGTAAAGCTTGTTCAGGCAGGACTGGTCTATACCACAGGTTTTGGGAGGTCTCAAGTTTGCGATGTCAACACCTGCATAGGTCTCGTAGCAAGGACTAGTTAGACAAAGTTTATTTATTTGCCATTGAATTGTAGCCTTTTGTTAGAAACGTAGCTGGTGTTGGCTGTTCGCTTTGCTGCGGAATGGAGCTTTTCAAAGTGGAGATTCCCTTTGCCATTTGTGTGCTTGCCGCGATACAAAGTGCATGATGGGAAACACTTTGTCTTGCATTTTATTCTCCAAGATGCTCCTTTCAGCCTGCAAAGGAGTGTTTCCTAAACGTTTCTGTGAGGCTATAGAGCTTCCTAATAACATGCCTGGGATCTGCTGAGGAATTCCTCTTTTTTAAAAAATTTGTGAGATGTGGGGGCATACTTGTGCACTCTTGCCACACTGCAGCACTGGTGAACCTGATGCATCAGTGCCGATTTTCCCGAGACTGCATCACCAACAGCAAGAAGGGATTTGGCCCAAGATGGTTTTATGCAGGACAAAATCCTTTCTGTTTTGTGAGAGCTACAGATCAGCTTCTAGCTTAGAAAGATTTAAGTGGTGGATGCTGCATCCAGAGCGATTTAAAAGGTTCCAACTCTGGTTATTTTTGAATTGAAAATCTACAGAGGTGCTTTATAGTCCGTGTTCATCAGCTCCCAGAAGATTAAATATGTTTTTGTAGTATTCCAGACAGTGTGACCCCACTGGATTGTGAAATACAGCTAGGGTGCAATATTTAACACAGCGATGCCTTCATTGCAGGCCAAGCACATTTTTCGATTTATAAATAGTGGTGTTTTGTTCTCCCATTGTTTCTGCAGTATCAGCTGTGCTCCAGCCACGTTTGGGGAGCAGACGCATAGCGGTAGCTAATAAAGAAAGTTGACTTGACATCTAACTCTTTCAATATAGCCGAAGCAGCTCTCTGTGAAATCCGGAGACGTTTCATTTGCATTTTTAGGCAAGGCTGGCATCTATTTAACCTATTAAAGCCAACTTTTCAAATGGTTTATTAGATTTCTGTTTTTTTTCCCCAGCAGCACTCCTGTCTGACAGGCTCCAAATCCAAGAGACTTCAGAGGATTTTTGCACGGGTCTGCCTCCCCTCGTGAAAGCCCAGGGCAGAGTAAGGACTGGGGGCTTTGAAGGAGGCTGCTCTCTATGCTGCCCTTCTTGCTCCTCAAGACTCGAAACGTTTCCATTGCAGCTTTCAGGATGCGGGTTTTAGGGGCAGAAGGAAGGATTTGCTAATGTTGTTTGGAGGACACGCGTGAAGGCTGTTAGATTTGGGACAAAAGGGCTGGTTTTGCTTTGGACCTTATGTTTGGTGCTGATTGGATTAATGAAACTAGAGATGGAGGAAACTGAGATTGGACATCCACGCCCCGAGTCGGATAAGCCCGTGCTGCCGCTGCAGTCCTCTGCCCTCGCCACGGGCTTGCTGAGAGAGGAAAAGTTAATCTGGTCTGCAATGGAGGAGGGAATTTTTGTCAAGCATAGAACTTTTCCATTCAAAACATACATTTAATACCAGTAGAAGTCCTACCTAAAATACAAGAATAAGCATTTTAATAGGTTAATAAATCTAAAAGTGCAGATTAGATGAGGTTTTGGGTGTGGTCCAGAGCTGTGGTAGCTGTATGGAATTAAAGTTAAAAACAATAAGGTGCTCTAACCAAAACAGAAGGTCTTACGGTGGTATTTGGTATCCCAGAGAACAAAATTCCACTCCAAAGTTTTTTCCCATTGTACACAGAGAAATGTGAATATTGGTTAAGTGTCAGATCAGACATTCCCATTCTGCTGGCAGCGGTAAGGAGCCCTTAAATTACTACAGGCTTCACTTCTGCTAATAAACAATATATCAGTAGTCAGAAAAAACTGCGTGGAGAGTGCCGATAACTCTTCATGAAAATCAAATTCAGCTTCCCCTTGAATTTCAACTTCCTGAACGCCAGCGCGGCTTATAAGGAAGAAAATGATAGGTCAGTTCTCCAGTTTACATATCGCTGGGATTATTTCAGGTGACATTTGTTTGTTTCGCTTTGAGCATTTTGCTACATTCCTGGACTGCAAATTGCAGCCTATGCAAGAAGAGCTACAGTTGCAAGAAGAGTTGAAAACACATCTGTCTTCTCCAGGGACAAAGAATACTGTGCTTGCCTAATTCTGGAAAGATTTAGGCTTTCCATGTTTTTCTCCTTCCTATTTTTGGGGGAGGTCGATGCTGCTCCTGGGACATGTCTCTACGGATAGTCCTAGAGAGTGATGCCAGACAGCGGTAGGTAAATATATTTCTTTTGTGCAGGGAGTTTCCCTTTCTGCATTTTCTCACAGGCTCTTCACTACTAATAGTTGTGTATGCAGACATTTGTTTAATTTTTTGTTATTTAGCAACCTGAATAGTTAATAAGCTGCACTCAGCTCCTGCAGCACGGTGCCATGGAGTGACCAGCTTATGTGAGTTTTCCTCCTCTGTATACACAGATTGGACGCACTGGCATAGCATCTTAGCAAATAGTCACGACTCTGAATGAAATAAATACCACATCTAAAACACCCATAAAGAGGCGCCAGGTAAACGCTACATTCAGATTCAGTTTACATTTTTTAAATTGCTCCAAGAGGATTAACAAAATCCTGTGAACATGAGGCATAAGGGCCATAAAGAGGCAGGAATCTCGTATCAGTTCTGGATTTTTCTTCTTATGCTAATAAGGCAATAACTGAAATATTATACTGGTACAGCAAATACCCATTTTCAAGCTAATGAAACAAAAGGCATCTGCACCTCCTGACTGCTGTAATCTTGCAAGTTTTGATAAACAGGTGTAGAAAAAGTGCCAACCAAAGAAGGCTCAAGCCCTAACCCTCCTTTTCAATTTACTACACTCGCTCAAAACTTCCTAATAGATTTCAGTTATATAAGCAATATTCAAATAAATGAACTAGGTGGGCATATTTATTCCCAAGAAGCTGGTACCTTCTTGGCAGTTGTTTTCAGTATTTTCACCTGTAAACCTAAAGCATTTCCACATGTTCCTTGCAAACTTTAAAAAACCCAACAGAATTCAGACATCAGCGGACTTGCAAAAAAGAAAAAAAAATTTACTTTTTGAAGTTTAAAGCTAACTAAATTATTCCCACAAGTGCATTTAGTGAGCATAGGGCCTATATTTACCAACAGAGGCATTGAGCCTTGCTGAGGGCAGAGCAGCCCTCCGTTTCTTCTCCACAAGTTTCTGCATTGGATGTTCCTCCAAGGACTGGATGTTGTGCTGGCCCCCTCTTTGCCTCAAGATGTCAATCCCAAATTGCATTATTTAATACTGGACACGGTCATTAAATAAAATTGCAGAACTGTTTGTTTGCTGATGTGTCTCATAGATTGCAATGGAGGACACAAACCTGGTCCTTATCATGGTTTTGTGGGCTCCTGGAGGTTATTGCCGTAGCGTTGTGCTCCTTTCTAATGAAAAATTCTGGCTGGCCAAAATTATTTCTAGACTCGATGAAGTGCTTCAAGCTTAAGGGAAATTGGGACAACAGGCGCTTTTATCTGGGAAGAAAGCGGTTTGAAATAAGAGCTTGAAATTTAGGGAGGAAAATGGCGCCCTCCCTCTGCTCAGGGCTGCCCGCTCCACAAGATGGCGCCCGGGGAACCCTGTTGCTAACCCTGCCGGGCGCCATCTTGTGGGGCGGGCAGTCAGTAGTCGCTGACGAGCTGGCCGGGTCCTGGCTTCTCCTTTAAAGCGTCATAATGACCCATTAATG
The DNA here is from genome assembly GCF_011004875.1 of Balearica regulorum gibbericeps. NCBI lineage: Eukaryota > Metazoa > Chordata > Aves > Gruiformes > Gruidae > Balearica > Balearica regulorum. The sequence continues at coordinate 39,889,780 of NC_046190.1, read as the reverse complement.
CAGAACAGTGACGTGTAAAAGCAAGTGGCCACTGGCTATAAATAGGCGGCAGCTTGTGAGTGGAGTTGTGACTGGAAGGCTGCGGGCCCCTGGGCTGAAGGCTACCTCCACTGCCTGCTGCATCCACTCAGGGCTGAAGGAGTTTTGTGCCTGCACACCGAGCTCAAGGTAGGGTGTTAAAATGAAAGGGTTGTTCAATGCAAGACATCAAAATGAGCAGTTTGGATCGTAGAAGATTACTGCTAAGAATGCAGGGGTTTTTCCTCACAGCCATACAGTGTTTCCTTGAACTGTGCCTTTCTGCTGTTGTTTTAAAACAAGTGGACTTTTCTGGTTCACTGGTTAAAAAGTAATTATTTGAGATGCATCTAAGCATCCTTGCTCTAAACACTTTCCTAATTAAATCATAGTCCCGGGAAGCCAAAAAGAAGGGCAGTGCACTTTCACTGTAGAAAAGCAGCAGGGCTAATGGTTTATTGATAAACAGAGGAGGTCTGGTGTGTGATGGCTGGCTGTGAGGAGGTGCTTTCCCTGTCTCACCTGCTGTGCCCTTTGCTGGAGGGCACCCAGCAACACCCACCAGCTGAGACTTCACCCATTTCCCATACACCAACCTACAGTGAGTACATAATAATAGAATAGTAGAAAGTAATTGTAAAACCACGACAGTAATGAAAAGTATGCTTTATATATACCTGAAATTGGCCTTTTCCTCTTTGTTGTCGTTTCATATTCCTCCAAGACAGTACTTAACCTGAGAGAGTCGTTTTCTGGCACGGTCAGGTTTGGGTTTGCTCATTCAAGATGCACCTGATGATTATTGAGTTTTCTGTGTGCAAATGAAAGTCAAAAGCAGGGCCCAAGCCCCACATCCTCCCTTCCTTGTAGCTAATAACTTCAGTGAAGTACATTGTTTGAGCTGTGTGGGGTGTGCCTGGCATGTAAATGGAGCGGGGCCCAGGTTTGGCTGGTGCCTGATAGACTCAGCTATCCAGATATGCTGATTGCTCATACAAAGCTCATCCTCCTGTCTGGGGAGATAATTGGATTGCCTTCCCTCTCCTTCCCTGAGAAGAGGACTTGCCATATGAATTTCCTCTGTGCTTTGAAACAGCCTGGAGCTTTTCCATTGTTTAAAAAAAAACAAACGCAGAAGTATTGGTGAGGTATTGCAGACAGTCCCACAACTTAAAACATCATTCTGGCCTTCTGAGACCATGGGTGACGTTAATAAAACATGGCTTGGTGTTTGGGTCCCTGCTTTCCCCCTCTATTAGTTTCAGAGGGTTGGTTGGAACAGTGTCTCACTGGAGAGTCAGCAGGTCGTTTAGCACTGTTGCTAGTTACTGGGAGCCTTTCGTTAAAGTAGCACATGTAGGGACGGGGTGATAGACGCCTGGCAGCAGAACTTGTGCTTCAAAGTGAGCATCAGAGAGAATTTCTCTAATTTTCAGTCCTTTTCTGCAAGGTATAGGAAAAGAGACTGACAGGCAAAATCTTGGCTTAGCTCACTGTGGCAGTGAAATGCAGCAGCAGGCTCTAGGTTATCATCCAGGGTTGAAGGACCTGGGGGTGCTTTGGGCTTGATATCAAGTAATTAGTTACACTCCTGTTTGATCTGCAGATCTGGGCTCCTGCATGGTCATGGTCCTCTGTGTGGGCCCAGAAAAATCTCTGTGCTGTTGGATCCTTTAACTTGGGAGGCTAAACCCTATTTTTTGCCAGCTTTTTCTGTAAGATAGAGCAGTCCAGTGCAAGCAATGGCCACATTGTTCGGTGTCCACCACCTCAAACTTTTAATGAGCCAACAACTGTTTTTAATTCTGAGGAACTCTCATAAGCCTCAGTCCTCCCAAGAGAATTTCTTGCCTGCTTGTGTATGTGCAAACTGATCTCTTGGTTGAATTGCTTCCTTGAAATTGTTCATGTCTCTCATTTGCAGCTAAGCTGGAAGTAAAAACACTGAACTGCTGTGAAAAAGGAATAAGCTATTTCCACCTTGGCAAAAATTTAGGAATACAGGAAATCTTGCAAAAGGGCTTTTTCTCTTAGGATTTCCAGTCTGGTGTGTAGATCAAAGGAGCCTTGGTACACAGTTGAACTCTTGGATGCTTATCAGTACAAAACTGAACCTCTAAACCTGTTGAGATTTTCAAAATGCTAGTTCACAGGAAATGTTTATTGTTCTAAGGGGGGAAAAAATCCCCTAGAGTTTACTTGTAAGTGACTCTTTTCCAAAAGAAATGTTCCACAGCTGAAAAAGTGGGGCATGGAAATGACTTCCACGGTAACACATGAGTTCCTTGGGTTTTCCCATCTTCTTTTTAACCCCACAGAGACCTTTTAAGCCAATTACATGCATATTTTTCCTTCCTTTAAAAGCTATGTTAAGGCCCATAATAACGTAGAGCTGGGTAAGAGAACTGCACACTGGAGTTGACTACTGATTGTGAAAATGCAGACACTGTTGCTTGTTGTCTTTGAAAATGCACTGAGAGCAGAAAAAAGCAAGTTGACTCTGGCCCTGCTTTATTCCCCGTAAGTACATGATGGTCAGGGATATCGCTGTGCATTGGCTGACTTTAGGGTTAGGGGGCACAGCATATTTCTGCACTGTAGTTTGCGGGTAGCTCTTAGAAGCGTCATGAATTCTAGATATGAACTCACAAAGCAGAGTAGCTGCAGTACAGCTTTCAGCTGATATGGATGTCCTTTGCTCTGTAGCCCCAGGGTAGTGCAAATTCTTGTGGACTTTTCAACATTGATCGGGGAGCTCAATCCCTCTATTCAGCTGTGGTCTGAAATGCTGATGAAGTTATAAACTTGTGGAGGCAGGAAACTGAAAGGTGTTTAGATCTGATTTAGATTTCCCCTTGTGAATTCTCTGCCCCTGTGGCAAACCTGGCAGCCTTTACGTGGCAAGAGAAATGACTCCCTCTGCATGCACATCTGCAGAGAAGTGTTGGCTCCCCAGCTAGCGCCTTTGATCCAAGCTGCCGGCGGGAACTGCGCACGTGAAATTCTTAATTTCCCTTCTACTCCCAGAAAAACAAGAACCAGAAGCAAAGACCAGGCCTTGGACTGCTTAGGGATTAGAAGATATTAAACAGGATATGAATTTCACACAAGCAGTTTGCTGGAAGCTGGTGGAAAGTGAAACAGGAGTATTAAATGCTGTAGCTCAGCTTCTTCTCTGGCGAACTCAGCTTTGCCTTTAAAATTAGTCCCTAGAAGCATGTTTGTATTTATGTATATTGGAGATGAAGACTTGAGGTCAATGTTTTAAAAATGTACAAATGGTTTGGGAGCGTGAGGGACTTCTTATAAAGTGATTATGTGTGCCAGTCATCTTCAAGGGTGTTTAGGTTGGTAAGCAGCAGCCCCTCACGGGGTTTGTCGCAGCTGCTAATGCCCAGAAAACATGCGAATCCTTTCTTGCTAGAGGACGGTGGTTTGCTCTTGCTATTAGTGCTGGCTCGCTGGGGTTTTTGTTTATGCCATGAAGACTTCTTGATGGTCAGCAAAACGCAAGCTGATTTGTTTTGAAATGTTTGCAGTTGGCTGCCTTGTGACCTTGCGAGATCTTGGATTACAACCCTGGGATGACTCAAGTCTTGAGGGCTTTCAGTACCCTGGCCTAATGTGTGTGATTAGGTTGGGTTTATCTTTCAAGATGCGGCTAGCAGGACTAAACACTATGAATTACTCGTGAAGCTTGTTCAGGCTCAAACCACTTGTTGGACGAGCCTCACTACTGATGTGAGCAGGAGGTCCATTGAAATTTTGTCTGCACATTGTATGCTTATTGTCTGCTCTTTAAAAGCTGTGTGAGGTAATACCAAGCTGAGAATTGGTGTGAGTTTTTTTAGTAGAGCAATAGGATTTATGTCAAGTTTAGTTGCATGAATATGTGTGGTGTTTCTTAAAGAAGGATACTTTTGGTTGATCTAGACAGATCTGTCCCTTATTTGCCTGTAGAGGAAAAGCAGAGAGGTTCTCTAATAAGCATATGTAAGAAATATCTGGAAATGCTATGAGAAGAGTAGGGCATGAAGTGAGCAGTGAGTGTCGAAGCAACCTTTCTTTTGAATAAACTTAACACAAAACTAATGGCAGTAGCTCAAACATAAGCATGTATAATTGAATAAATATTTGAAAGCTAGGTGGGGAGGGTCCCTTATGATAAACTTATGAGGGTCTTTCTTACGATAAACTTTGGAAGGCTTATTAATGCACACTGGGTAAGAGCATCCCAGGAGGAGCCTGTATATGTGGATTCAGCTTTCTGTTGCCATGAATATGTATTGCCATGAAGTCAGCTCTGTTGTGAGGTCCAGCTGCAGGCAGCTCCCCAGAGATCACGGTCGGTCTGTCTGCTTGCATTATTCCTTTCTGTCTCTGCTCCGTGGAGTTGCCGAGTACAGGAGCACTCCCTTGCCCAGATCTTGGCATGGGAGAGAAAACGGAGCAGGTAGGTGCTGGAAGGATAAGGAGCTTTTCTGTGCCGTTGTGCTTTCGTTGTCCATTTTTGCCATGACTTTCCTGTGGTGTTGCCACTGTGCTAGTCTGTAGGGCTGAAATCTAGACATAGTATTCCTTGCACATCAGGAGCTACACAGCTGGTTCAAGCCAAGGTTGGCAGTGCTGTTACTGCCTGGATTCAGTTCAGTCGTCCAATATATACATGAAAATGTACACCACAAATTGTGTAACAGCTTCCCATTTTGCCATGTCATCACTTCCCAAGCTCGTTAAAGCAATTCTCTTAACTTAGCTTGAAATCTACCCAAATATATCGTGCCAGAAGGCTTTGTTTCTCCACTTGGAAACCTCACCAGCAATGTAGGAGAAATGCGTGTCAGAGGAGCTTGGAAGCGTTGCTAGCAGCTGGTAACTGTAATAGCAGCCTGCGCAGGTACGGCTGGCCGCGGCACAGTGATGGCAGCTCCAGAGGTGCTCCAGCTCAGCACCGGACACAGCCTCATCATTGCCAGGTTACAGGTTTCCTGGAAAGGTGCACTGACTTTTTTTGGTCTGTGTTCTTTTTTTAATTATAAAAGGTAGAGCCAAATGCCTCTTGACGTGTAAATACTTGGAAGAACTGTAGCAAGGCAGAGCAGTTTTCTTTCCCTGATGTATGACAGTACAGAAATTCAGTGGCTGCTGAGACACTGCCAGCTAATTACATGTAAAAGGGGACAAGGTTTGTTGGTGTAGTTTCCAGGCCTTTGCATGTAGATGTGTTATTTATCAGTTCAGCAAAGTAGAATAATAATTATATCTGTAGCTGTTAGGTGTCTCTGAAGAAGCCAGGTCACCAGCAATGCTCTCTAAGCATCAGATTAGAGCATAATATCAACTGAGTTGTGTTGCTGTTGATTAGAGCAAAATACTCCTGCAATACAACCTGTGCTATGTGTAGGAGATGACAACATGAATATTTAATCGTGCCACCATTAGCATCTATGTGGAAATGCATGTATACGCACACATAGGCTCTATAATAGTGATAGCAGGGAATTGAGCTTCGTATTTCTCAGAGCTGTTCTCTTTCTCTGCAGGAAATGGTTTATTGCAATGCAAATTGCCTTTCAATTGATTCTCAGCCAAATCAATTTCTGAAGGCAATTTTGTTATTCTGACAGTCTCTAGTACGCATCCGGTATTAAAGGTTGAGAACTTCAGAAAAACCCAGCAAAACTCAGACTGGAGCTCCATTACCATTAAAAGCATGAGTCTTAATGCCTTTTGTTGAGGAGCTGTTTGTGCATTTGTGACTTACAGTACATTGGATTGTAATCAAATAGATTTTCTATTAATGTGTTTTAATTGTCAAGAAAAGCTAATTAGTAAGCTTTTTATCATGTGTCAGACAACGTAGTAGCATCTCTTTTAGTATATGGATCTGTATCACTGAGGAAAGGTTTACAATATGTGACATAGTTATAAATAGCATGTAATCCAGCTTTAAGATATATTAAAGTATTCATTTAAAAAAAAAAAGGCAAAACCAAAACAAAACCCCCAAACATTTTCTAGCAATTCAAACAAATATTTTTTCCAGAGAGCACCTGGAAAATCCAAGAAAAGGATTTATGTAAAAAACCCCACAAAAACAAACACCCCCCCCCCCCGCCTGTCTGAATATGAGGAGTTGTCTGGTTTACCTGTTTTTTTCCCCCAACTCTGATAACCCATGAAGAGTCTTCACTTCTATTACAAGAAGTGTAGGATGTACCAAAACTCATCCTTAATTTTTTTCAGCTGATGAGGGCAGGAATGAGCAAAGCCAGAACTGCTTTGTTACATGGAACGGGCGTCTCTCTCTGCAGGTTGATAAACCTGAGGTAATTCAAGATACTATGGAACCTTCCTTAGCATGTGTTTTCCTTCCCAACAGAATTTGTGAAGAAGCCTCGATTTCAAGGCACTATATGGAAAGGTGCTGTCAGTTGTAAGCAGCATTGGATGTAATTGCTGAAACAGAGCTAGTATTTAACCAAGGGAGCTCCCCAGGCGGGTTCCAAGTGTCAGACCTGCCAAAGCTCATCCGCCGGAATTAGGCTCAGGGATAATTTTTGGCCCCTAGCAAGACCACATGTGACCCGCTGTATCAGCAAGGCACCTCACAACTGTGATGTGGGACTGTTGAACTGCGCGCTGGGAGTGAAAACAGTCTTTTCTGAAATAGTTCCTTTCTTTCAAGCATTGGCATGCAGGAATTTTGTGTGAAAATGTGTTTGTGTTAGAAAGCACAGACGTACATGCTTGTGTGCTGCTCTGATCGAATTGGATTTTCACATGTGGGACTGAAGAATTTGGGTCAGATAAAGTATTGCAGCATGGTGGCATTTAAGAATAATCATGGGATGCATTTCCAGGAATATATTGTCCTCCTTTCCCCCTTCTCTTTTTTTGGATTTTTCTGTGTTCTTCAGTACAGCTCTGGTAATGGTCAGTTTTAAAGTTACTTGGGATGGTTTGATCTGAGTTTTTTGGATTAAAGCTGACTTTTAAAGATGTTTTAAGACAGTTAAGCATCCAGTCCCAAGGAAATTCAAGAGATGAGATATATGCAAAGTTCATATGAACCTAGAATTGTAAAAAGAAATATTTAGAGATTGATTTTTTTTGGGGGGGGGGGGGGGGGGGGGCGGGGCTAATTTAGTAGATGTTAGTAATGTTCAGCTATAAATCTACAGGTTGAAAGTAGCTGGTGCCTGGCCAAGGAGTGAGTTGAGCTGCAGTGGGAGCTCTGGGGAGGAAGACAGGGAGGATGCAGCTGTTTCTCTGGAAAAGCCAGGAGGGGGGTATGCAGCACATGAAACAGGGAAGACAAGTCAGACGAGGCTGCTGAAATGGTGTGGAGGATGGAACAGCTGCCTGGGAATGCCAGGGAGCTCTGCTTGCAAAGTAACAATGCAGTCAGGGTTTATGAAATGTAAATTAAAGCTGTGGATCAAGTGGAGCATGTCAGTGCAGGAAGACCACCAGCAATGGGAGAATGGGGATTGTAGGCAGTTCTGGTCAGGCTGTGGAAGGAGGATCCTCAGTGATTAACATTAGAGGTAACAAGCCAAGAGATCATCTTTTTCATCTCTACTTCCCTCACAAAGTGCTCCCAGCAGTTTGAATTTATAGGGGAGTTTCAAAATAGAAAAAGGGCAGACAAACTGTTAGCACATATTCTTTAGAAGTGAAGTCACTGAGAACTCTTTATTCAGGGGAAGAAAAGGATGGGATAGGGCAGAAGTCAATACATTTCAAATAAGAAAATGCAAAGAGCAATTTCAACAAGTGCAGCCTCATTTAAGCAGGGCAGCCGGGCAGCTGAGGGAGAATCAAAGCTGTATGTGTCCCTGCAGATGAGCCAGAAACCTAAAGAATAGGGCAGTTGAGCAGGCGTGCCTGGCTTTCACTGAGGGACCTTGGTGTGTGAATGGCCTCTCCAAGGTCAGTGACAGGTCGTGGGCTGATAGGAGTGGTGGTGTTACACAGGACTGGTGGAGTTGATTGTGTTGGGGACAGAGTGGCACAGTAAAGAAGTATGTGACTTACCTGTATCAGCAAGTCTCACTGACTCCTGGATTTAAAAAAAAAAAATCAGGACTCTCTGGTGAACCATTCAACCATTGCACGTTACAGTGGCTGTGATATGCCAAGCAAGATTGGAATGGTCATAAGGGCAGAGAACAAAACAATAGTGGGAGGTTTTAATTACCCTCTGTGTACTCTGAGTAAATGTTGCATTAGGGACTACTCATACTGTAATAGCATAATACAGGTTGGAAAGGGACCTCTGTAACTCTCTAGGCTGGAGACTGCTGCTGAAAGCAAGAATGATGCCCATGTGAGGTCAGCTTACTCCCAGCTCTGTTGAATTTTGAGTATCTCCAAGGAGAGAGATCGCCAGCAGGTTCCCTGAAGGATGGACCTTCCCTGCTCTCTCCATGTGCTCAGCAATGCCCTTCATGAGATCTCCGCTTAACCGTGCGCACTTCAGTGCGTTCATAAATGATCTGGAAAAAGGAGTGGGCAGGAGTGAAGTTTGGTCAGATGGTGTGGTAAAAATGGAAGTCTGCAAGAGTCACGGTAGGATACTTTGCAACTGAAATTTTGATGTCAGTCAGCACAAAACAGTATACGTGGAGCAAACAAACCTAACTGCAGATGTATGATAGTAGGCTGCATATTAGCTTTGCCACAAAGAAGGTTTTTTGGCATCACTGCAGATAATTTTTCAGAAAACCATCAATTTAGTGTCCTCTTTCCTCTGTATCAAAGCTGGACACATTTTGTGACAGAGGAGAGGACGCTGCAGGATGCCTGCCTTGCCAGCGTGCGGGATGCGCCACTGCTGCAGCGTTTGGGCTTCGCCTACACCCCGAAAGGCCAAGGTGGCTCTGGGGGAGGAGATAGCACGTCACAAGCTGGAAAGCACTGGGTCAGGACATGCCGAGAGCTCAGTGGCGCAGCTGAAGCCATGTAAATGTGATTTATGACAGTATTGCCGAAGCACCTGAGGCTTTGAATACCAAACCTAAAACTGCACAAATGTTTGCAACAGCCTAGCGATAGCGATCTCCAGTCCCTGTGGGCATTAAGCATTCAAAGGGATGGCTTTTCTCAGGCACAGTGCTCTGTCTTCCATGTTTTGAATTTACTAACAACCGGAAATTTCAGATGTGCTTACTGAAGCTTTTCCAATGGATTTCCTTAGTGTTTTCTATTTTACTGAAACCTATTTTATAACAGCACCCGTAAGACCCATCTTGTAAAAAATCTTCTGAGGGCTAATGCAAAACTAGTTGGTTTTTTTCTTAAAATGAGTGCATTGCATGAGTTTTATGTGGTATGAAAGTGAAATTGTCTTTTGCAGCCTGAAAAGCTGTACCCTGTCACCCAGATCAGCAACTGTTTTGGAATTGCCTTTTTTAAAAACAGACACTGTGTGGGACCTGAAGCCTCAGCATGTCCTTTTATCTGCCCTGCTGTACTTCTGTAGGCTGTTGGTCTTTCATAGCCAAGCTCTAAAATGTGTGTAGGATGGATGCAAGGGAGTGCAATTTGGGTTTCTGGGACTCAAAAAGCATTGAAGTTTTGCTTGCAGGTTTGACAGGCTGGGCTCCATACAGGTCGTGCCTGCTGCTGTGGGAATGGTTAGTGATTTCTGAGAGTGCATTTTTCTTCCTGTGGAGGTACGTGAGCTTGGTTCCCAAGTTTGCCAATTGAGGCAGTTGCAGCAGTGTTTTAGTTTATTAAATTAAATTCATTGTGCTGCTGCTGGCTCAGGTCCTGTATTTCCACAGACTGTACTGCAGGAATCCAGCTCTGCAAACACCAATTAAGGGGGACAGTGGAAAGCGCAGTAATTATATGAATACTCTAAAAAAAACCTTTGGCTTGGCTATTTGCATCTTGCAGGCTTGTAGCTGTCTCCTGTACCCTGCAGACAAATACTGCATGTGGCTATTTAAAAATCAGCAAGCAGAAGTGCAACAGGTTTCAATATTAACAGCTCGTTAAAAGGAAGAACAGTTTACCTGTTTCATATACTGCTGTCTGCAGGCTCCACTTCCCTGTCACCTTCCCCAGCAGCAGCTCTAACCTCTCTGTTGTTCTGTGCCTTCCTGTGAAGGCTCACTTAAAACCAGGCACACAAAAAAACCCTAGCACGGGATTTTGCACTGTAACGTTTTTGCTCACAGAGGCTAAAAGCTTTTTTTACATGACTTAGTGTTTGCAGAGTCAAGATGTGTTTGACTGGGATCGTTAGGGATAGGCTCAGTGCTACAGCATCCTGACTCTTAATTTCCAGCACAGCAGAGCTAAGGAGCGAAGATTCCCCAGGATTTGATTTCTTTTTCAGGAGGGGTAATTGGGATCTGTGAACATCCTTTGCCAGAGCTTTCCTGTCATTAACAGCAGAAGTAGTAACGAGGTGCTCACCTGTGTTAGGTATACAAGCATATTTGAAATGCTGCTGTGAGTGTCCTCTTGAGAACTGGTGAAAGAGATCTTAAAGCACGGCTTTAGCTGCTGCTAACTGCCAAGTAGGCTTGTCGATTTGGCAAAAATTTTGTGTGAATACATTCCATAAGAGCAAAATAATGTTAATTGTTGTTGTTATTATTTTAATTAAATAACAGAATTTAAAATCATCCCAATCCACAGAACTTAACAGTTGAATTTAGACATTCCGATGCTGCTGTGTCAGAATTTTCATGGGAGTTCATGGTCAAATACTCTGACAGAAGGATGCAACTTCTTCTCTTTTCAACTGTTGCATGGAAAACCTCCTTCATTCTGAAAAGCTGCTGTTGTTGCTACGATGTAACACTGCGTGGTTCTGCTCTGCTTCCATGATACTAACACTGATGCACAAATACTAAAGCAATAAAAAGTCCTTGCTAGTATTTAATATGCTTCTAACATTAAAAGAGATACAGTATAAAAGGTTACCAAAATCTATAGAGCTCTCAGTCTTTTTACATAGGGTTTCAAAGCATCCTATTGTATCTCAAATAGGATGCAGGGTAGAATGATTGTGAACATATTGTGGAGACACGTATAAGCCTTTTTTCATTCAGGTAGCTTAAAAGAAAGGATACTGTGAAGAAAATGTCAGGTTAATTGCCGTGCATAATTGTATTATAGTAGAGAAAAGAATTGTAACAAGCCCATGAATTAAAGCTAACTATTTAGCTGGAGGAAGGTCTGATTTCTGTGATTTGTTGAATTAATTTAATTTAGTGTAAAATCTTATTCAGCTTGTAAGAGCTCTCATATTCAGAAAACTTTCTTTGGTGGGGAATGTAAGACAGACAGAGATATTTCTAGCTTAAACAATGGAGATGGTGATTTGTGTGCTGTTCAAGGAGAGCAACTTGACAGCTTTTTAGTTGCAATAAAAGTAGATAAGATCCAGCTGGTACAGCTAATAATAGCAATTTTTTTTAAGGAAGCCAACCCTATCTCTTTGTTTCACTAATGATCTATGCTGCTTAAATACAGTGAGGGGCATGAGCAAAAAGGGCCCATACTGCATATCTTTCCCATCTGTGGCCTCAGCCTGTGGTTCCCCAGCTGCTGGAGATGGTCTTCAACAGCATGGTCTGCTGGCTGCTGCACCACCGCCCTCCTTGGCTGCCCACGTGCTGTCCCGCTCTTCTCCTTATAGAATCACAGAATGGTTGGGTTGGAAGGGACCTCAAAGCCCACCCAGTCCCACCCCCTGCCATGGGCAGGGACACCCTCCACTAGCCCAGGTTGCCCAAAGCCCCATCCAACCTGGCTGTCATGGTTTAGCTCCAGCTGCAGCTGAGCACCATGTGGCTGCTCACTTACCTCCCCTCCCCTGGTGGGATGGGGAGGAGAATGGGAAGACAAAGGGAAAGCCCCGTGGGTTGGGATAAGGACAGTTTACTGGGACAGCAAAGGGAGAGGGAAATAACAACAACATTACTTAACAGAATATACACAGCTGGTGACACAATGCAGTTTCTCACCCAATGACTGTACAAGTCAGACTGCATGCTCAGACCTGTCCTGAAGCCAGACTGTCCCCAAGCCATATGCCCTGGAGCCACACTGCCCCTCCCCGACTAGCCCCCCTTTTATACTGAGCATGATGTCACATGGTATGGAATACTCCCTTTGGCTAGTTTGGGTCATCTGTCCTGGCTGGGTCCCATCCCAGCTTCTGGTGAAAATTAACTCTATCCTAGCTGAACCCGAGAGACTGGCCTTGAACGCTGCCAGGGAGCCAGGGGCAGCCACAGCTTCTCTGGGCAACCTGGGCCAGGGCCTCAGCACCCTCACAGGGAAGGATTTCTGCCTCCCATCCCATCTCCGTCTGCCCTCCTGCAGCTTCAGGCCATTCCCCTTGGCCTGTCACTCCCTGCTCTTGTCACCAGCCCCTCCCCAGCTTTCCTGGAGCCCCTGCAGGGACTGGAAGGGGCTCTAAGGTCTCCCCGCAGCCTTCTCTTCTCCAGGCTGAACAACCCCAACAGTCAGCCTGCCTTCATAGGAGAGGTGTTCCAGCCCTCAGATCCTTTTTGTGATCATGCCATCTCTTCCTTTCCTGAGATTCTTTTTGGGACTGTAGGAAGACTGAGACATAACTGGAAAACCCCTCCCAAACCACAGCATATCTTGATAACGCCAGAAATTGCTCCAGGCTGGGGGCAAAGAGATGCTTCAGGTCAAAGTTGTAGCTACTTCTCATGATTTTCACGTGCATAAATGTTTTGATTATTGTACCAAATCCCATGATATGTTACAACATGGTTCAGTATAGTAAGCATTTTTGATTGGTGGTGTTGTCTATGTCCTGTCCATGTGTGTCTCATCCCTGTCATCCCCCCCCCATTGCGATTATGTCACGTTAAAAGGAGAAATGGGGGTGGGAAAGGAGTGCTGTGCAGGGCTCACGGGCTGGTCCAGCTGTGTTGGTTCCTGCTAGTGGTAGGAGCTGTCATTTTTAAACTCTCTCATTGCCTTTCCTGAGCTCTGGCTTTTGCAAGGTTTTGCAGGTGCTGCCAGCCCAGATGAGGAGCAGCTGTTAAACAGCAAAGCTAATTTTCATGTAGAAGAGCACAGGAATACTTTAACCAAAACAGAGGAGTAAAGCATAGGAAATGATCCCTTTCATGGTGTTATCAGACCCATCCTGCTCTCTGGGATTGTCAGGTAGTTGGACCGTTTTATTTTCCAGGATTATGAGTGTCAGAGGATGGTTGTCTCTTCCTTTGCTCCCTTGAAGTATTTTGCAGAGAGCTCCCCAAAAAGCCCCTAATCATGTTGCTTTATGTCCACCCCGTGCTGTCGATGCTGCTGTTCCCTCTGTTGTGCATGGCCATTTCCATGTACCCTGCCATGGCTCTTTACTCTGTAAGGTTTTCTAAACATTTCTCGTAGGTTTCCTCTGTTCCTGGTTGCTTGACAGGGTGATGTGTGCTCTGACTGTCCCCCGTGCTTCCTGCAGGTACCCGTGATGGGCAGACTCTTGAAAACCTCAGGTGATGATGAAGTCTTTCCCTTTGACATCCCATAACTTTTGCAGATGCACAGTCAATGTACCGAAGGCCATAGCAGACCTCTCTTAGAGCAAAGCGGCTGGTAACAAAGTCGGATTTGTTTTGAAAATCCTTTGGTTTGTCCACCTTAAATTTGGATACTCTTTGAGTTCAGGAAACGCAGAGGCTGTCGCATGTCTCCTTGCTGTGACTTTCCACCTTGCCACTGCCTCTGGGTTGCATGGCTTGGGACAGGAGCCCCTCTGCTTTCTTGATGGTCTTCTGCTTTGGTGATGCCACTTGACAGCCAGGTTTCAAAGACAGTTGTTTTGCTCTAGTGGACTTGGAGGAGCTTTTTTATTTTGGGAACAGTCCAGCAGAGGAGATGGAGAGAAGGACCTCCCTCTCCCACTACGGAGATGGATTCAGCTCAACTATGAAGTTCATCTTCCCTCTCTTTTTGGCATGCTAACATCAGGCCAAACGAAGCCTTCATGGTTTTACCATCTGGTTATGCTAGGACAAGATCTATGCTACCTGTAATCATCTTCAGACCACAGCAAAACTAAACAGCAGCCGAGGGAATCAGCTCTGTTTCATACCATCATGATGAAATACTGTTCTGTTGTGAGGAGATCCCATAATACTTACACTTGAAATTGTTGCCCTCTTAATGCCTTATGCTTTTTCCCCTCTCAAATAGCTTTGGTATGTTTGCATTTTATGTGCTCTTGAATATGTTAGAGTAATAGAAGCATCATTCACTTCCTGATCTGTTTCTCTCCTTGTCCCTGTGAAATGAAGAAGAAAATATTTTATCTTCCTAGTAGCATTTACTCTCTGTTGCTGAATTTGTGACAGTTTCTTTCAAGGACCTGGTATTTTCACTCAATGAATATTTCTTTGTTTCAATTCTCCTTCCACCATGTAATCTTTCTCCCTTTTTTGATGTCCTGCAGAACAGTCACATCTCTCCTTTACTTAATCACTGTCTTTGCTTAAAAGCAAGAACAATATCATATTCTCTTCCAGCTTTGTTTTTTATTATTTTTCCCCTGTTTTTCCTTTCTCCTCAGCTAAACTATCCCTTCCCTTCATTCTTTTCTGTTTGCCCTTGACATTTGGTTTTCTTTCCTTTTAGTACTTCTCCCATTTGTGCTGGGTGGTGGTCAGCAGCTCTTGGACTAGTACTGGAATATTTTGGGGTAGTAAACAGGTTTTTGCACCATGGCCACGAAAGTTATCCATCTCTGTGTCATAAGACTGTCACAAACATGGTCTGTTTGTTTTCAACCCCACTGTCTCTGGGTGTGTCAAAGTTGTAGTGCAATAATGCTGCCCTTTTTTACTTTGTGTACGTGATTCCAGTTAGTGTGTTGCTATTTGAAGGTAAATGTGTGTAGGTGCATCTTGCACTCCCATCCAGAGTTGCATCATCTTTCATCTTCACTTGCCATACTTAATGTTGCAATCCACACACGGTTCAAATTTACTTTATTGAAGCAACCTTTATAATTTCTCTGCTGTTGTGTAGGACTCTACCATATAATTTAACTTCCAAATGTCATTGGTTCCATGTATCTTTGATACACCAAAAGCCTTCGGTGTCCTTTACTATGTTTTATTTTTAATGTTGAACACTCTGCCTTTAGGCTCCAGCTCAGTTGGTTAAAAGTCACCAGGCTGTGATGGCCTGCCTTTTTAAATGCAATATGAGGATACTTTGACATCTGAGCCAATTATATTGGTGTATCGGTTCTGCAGTGCAGCTAAAGCACTTGGTGATCAGTATCTCTGTAGACTATTTTAATTTTTTTCATAATGAAAATAATAGAGTGGTTCTGCTAGTCTGGGACTAGAGCATGGGGGGAGAAATTTGAGTCTGTTGGTATTTTGGCCTTGACTATGCAAAAGTTTGACCAAAGAACATTGCACTGTTAAAAATTTCATCATGCTGATATGGACTTGAATGCTAATAAGGAAACAGTAAATGGCAAGATGCTAAAAGATAATGTTACTGCCTAGTAACAGTAATTTGCTTTAGGGCAGAAGAAAAACAGCAGCATAGAAAACTGCACGCTGGCTTTCGGCAGTGAAGGTTGCATGTGTTGAGAAATCTTCACACTGTGCTTAACACATGCTGAACGCTTATTTTAGGGGTGTTACATGCCTTTAGCCTCAATTTTGATATAAATACAAACCTTAATTTGGAAATAACCATTAAAGGGCATTTCTCCCTGCTGTTTTGTTTTACGGAAGGACCTAACCATTTTCATAATGCTAAGGAAAATAGTAATTCTGAAAGGAGATCGTACAAGGAAAGGCAAACAGAAAACCACAGAGATGCAGAGGAGAACTGATTGCTTTTTACAGTGGCAATATCCAGGTTTCTCTGGCCAGCAAGAACAATATATTTGGACAAGATTTCTTAGATAGGACTGCCTATGGCTTGGAACACTTATTTCAAGTTCACTTAATTAAAGACTAAACGAAAGAGTTTGAATAAGATTTACCTATGCTGGTATATTTATCCCTTTCTTCGTATTTGTTTACTTTGTATTGTCTAAAGACAAATACCTTCCTCTAGCCTTGTTTCTCTCTTCTGCCCTCCTTTGGTGAAGGAAGAGGTGCCTGGCACTACCTCTTGCTCCTTACCCTTCTTTTCCCAAATACAAGGGGAGGACAGTGCTGACTTGACCCTACTAAAACTGTAGCAAAAGGGCAAAAGAACCCCTTTTTCCTTGCCTTCCATCCATAGTAACATTTCTACGCTTACTCCTTTGCTGGGACAGAGCCAACAGGATGATTTTAAGTCCAGAGTGCAAAACTTAGCTAAGACATGGTACTTGGTGAGGACAAAATACAGATGCAATTTTGAATTTCAGCAGCATTGTTTCAGATGTGATCAAGTGACATGCTAGGTGTTTTGCAACACCAGGCACAGAGTCCTGAGCCACACATGTGCTGTGTGGGAGCATCCAGGAGGGCTAATCCCTGCAGAACAGTGAATGATGAAGGGAGTGAACGATGAGTTGCGCTCCTGCAGGGATATTCTTGTCTGGGTTTAAAGTCTCTCTGGCTTGAGTGAGCGTGACTCACCTGCAATGCCAGTGAAGCAAACCACGTGAAAGCTGTGCTGTTCTGAAGGAGAGCCTGTGCAGAGGCTTGAGGAGAAATAACTATTCAATATTAATCTGCATTAATTTTTCTGAGCATTCCCCCTGTAGGAAACCTTAGCTGGAGTTTGAGGCAAAGGGTTTAAATCCCTCAAGTCTGTGTACTTGTGTGGTGTGATTACTGAGATAAGAGTATATAGGGGAAAAAAAATCTCAGCTGCATCACTGATATGCTGGGTTTTGCCCTTTAACTTGTCTGTCTCATTCAGCCAGAACTCGCTTTAATTTATCAAACGAAGTATTTCAAACTCTAAGTGCTGCATAGGGATCAGAGGCTGGGGAGATTTTTTTTCTGGAGTAGGGGCAGTTGAGATGACTGGAGGAGCTTTTATATTCCTAGGGAGGCTGTGGCTCCTGAGCTCATCTGACTTCAGCTGTGGACTAGTATTGGCAGGCTTTATAGTATGCTACTACAGGTTGTATTTTCTGAATAGCTCTTCATGCATCAAAGCTGATAACCATGGGATATGAGGGAGGTGTGTGTTGACCATGGTCCTTCAAAAACGGGCAGATGTTTTTTGTTTCTTGGCCATGTTGTTTTGTGTAAGTCCTTCTCAGCAGCCTTCTGGCACAGATATTACATGAATTTTAGTGACATTTTGTTGTATTTAATCTGGAGCCGTGCTAAAAACTGCTTTATGGTATATAGAGACGAAGCAGTGAAGAAAGTTTTAGGACACCTTGGCCTCAAAACCATCTGAATGCTTAGCATATATATATGTGTGCGCACACACACACACAAATATATACGCATCTCCAAAAAAATTCTTTGGTGCTGTTACCTGAGCAGAAAGGAGGTTGCCCTGTTTTCAGCTCCCTGCTCAGGGGATGTGTTTTGGCTGCTCCATCAGGTGGACAGGCTAATGACATTGCTCAAAGCTGTGCCGGTTTTTTTTGGGTGGCATTTGCAGATGGGAGCATGCTTCTTTCACTGGAAATCATAACAGAAGCATTTTTCCCTGTGCTCCTACTGTTGATGTGACATGTTTTTGATTCCAGTCTGGGTCTAATTTAGATGCCTCTTGCTCCAACTGTTAAGGCACCATCTGTTAATAGGCTCCTCAGCACCCTTTTCCCTGCATGTTCTTGGTCCCTCTGTGGCAGGATGAAGATGTTGATATCATCTGTCACTGTGCCAGCTACTCTGTCACTCGTTTGTGTTGCTGCCCTGGGTGGAGGAAACAGCTTTCCTATATCATGGGAAGTCCACATTCAGCACTGGGAGGAAGGAAAAGCTCATCTAAAAGATGTGTTTTTCTATTGTGTTGCAATCTTCTTATCTTTTTGCATGGGCTCGCAAAATAAAAATTCTTTGGGTAGCAATGATATTGACTTCTGTTATAAAACATTTATTTTCATCTTTTGCTTCATGGGGCCTCACCTTTGAAGAGAAATGAGCCAGTACGATTCCTCTTGTCTCTTTGTCATTACATTACAATACAGCTTTCTGTCTGACTGCTCTGCCACCCTCCTGCTCTTCAAATACTGAATGTATCAGTTCAGGCACTTAAATATTGGGAAGACTTACAGGGATCCAAACTAGCTGTAGGGTGCAAGGTACTTGCACAATAATTGCAAGTAGCAAGGAGGTTTAACTTGTGCCCATGAAGCATTAAGCATTTTGTGGATATATGGAGGTAACATAAGTTGTCATCTTATGTGACTTTGTACCTGCCCACCTGCTTCACCACGCAAGAGATGAGGATGTCGGGGCTTTTGTCTACAGTCTCTGTCTCACTTGTTCCAGGGCTACTTACTTCTTGCTTTGGCCTCTGTATGGCGCAGAGTTGCGGCTTTGGTGGCTGATTTACATACATACACAAGCTATACACTACAGTGTGTGCATCCATACAGTAATTGAGCTTAAAAATCTCCTTGTCTGTTCCTTTCTTACGGAAATTCTTGCGTTTGTTTATAAATGTTTTTCACTGATATATTTTGATGTATCTTATGGGGGTGTGATATGTGGGAGGAGTGGGTATTAGCCCCCTTAAAATCCTCACAGCATGCTGAACCTGGGACTTCTACTGAAAGTCCTGTCTTTCCTGGAGAACATCCTCTCTTTTCCAGTATGTATACAATGCCGCAGGTGACAAATACCATATGACATCACCATGCAAAAATTCAGGGATGTTCCACGGAAAACATGCTTTAACATGCCATTGTAGTGCTGCAAATTTGCAGACGGGCAGAATCGTCTTTGTTTTGCTGTGCGCTGCTTGCCCACCCTAAAGCAATGTTGCTGTGCTGTCTGAGTGTGTCCTGGGACACCTTTACTGGGAAAGTCTATCAATGAATGGGATTATACAGTAGGTTTGGTAGCGAGGACAGTCCTAGTTTGGTATTTGCTGTAGTCTCTATAAGTTTAGGTGTGTATGTGTACTGACGTACATCTGTTCCTACAGAAACCCGGAGGAGGCTTCTGTAGGTCTTGCCCCCTCTCCTTGCTACGGGAGGCCCTGGAAGGGTGTGTAGCTTCACCTGCCTGTCACAGTTTAACCGGGCAGGCAGCTAAAACAACCCCAGGGTATATATATTTAGTACAATTGTTGGTGTATGGGGTTTCTTTGTTCCCTCTAGGCCTAAAGCCTCCTGGCAATGTCCCCATGAAGGGACGTGTCAGGGCCCGCTGCCAAGCTCCTCCTCAGCCATGTAACTACCTCTCTCCAGCCCTCTCTGCTGGAAGCACCTGTTGGGTGGGCTTTGGCATGAAATATTAATATCATAATGCATTTTGAGTAGCTCTGCTGCTGTGGTGTCGCTTGAAAACCGCTTTAGAGAAATGAAGAAGCTGTGTAAAACACATTCTGGATCCCGGATAGCATTGTTTACGTGAAATGTTCTCAGTTTTGCAGACTGCCTGCTTAATTTTTGAGTAAGCAAACATGGCTTTGCAAAGTTTATCTTTGCTTTTCCATTTGTTTTCCAGCAGAGATTTCTATAGTCCTTCCCCATCCCTTTCCCTGTTTCCCAAGGGAAATCTGTGGGTGAGTACCCCTATTCATGTATATCCACCTTGGGCAGATAACAGTGGGACTCTAGTTTGGGGGTGTTTATTTCCACCTGTATTAAATGCATTTATTCACCAAGGAAATGAAATAAGCCAATCCTTAGCCATAGAAAGGTATCTAAGTATACATTGCATCCCCAGGGAGAAACTAATCAAATCTCCTGCCCCTACAATAATCAAGTGTTTGTACAGAAATGTATCACTTCAGCAAGTCTGTCTGTGTTGTGCCAGGCAGTAGCACAGTAATATATATTTGAGGCAGATTAAAAAAGAAAAAAATTAAGCTCTCTATATGAACTAGGTGAAGTGTTTATTCCACACAAATCTGGAGAAAGCCTTCAGAAATGTTGATCGTATTTTGGCACCAAATTTTCCAGTTTTGAATAGAAACAATAGCTTTTTTGTTACTTAACAAAATAAACCCTTCCAGTGAAAAGTTGATTTTTTTTTTGTAGTAGAAGCTAGTAATCATTTCTGCAGCTTTGCACACACTGTCATGTGATGCTTTTTTTTTTAAAAAAAAAAAAAGGCAGTGTCTTGATAGCTTTGCTGGCCTCCCAGGCAAAGACCCTTCTGTGGCTCATGTATGATTAGCTGCATTTGTATTCACACCAGCTCTGTCTGGAAAGGCAAAGTTTGTGTTCCTTGTTATAATATTCCTCTTGTCCACTTAAATGAGTGATTAAATGACATAACATGAGAAGCATGACTTTGCATCGCTGGGTCTGCAGAGTGAGCATTGTGCCTTCAGGCTTTCCTGACATCACATTTTCAGAGGTGTTAAATGGTTTATGGTTGTAGACAGCTTCTAGCTGCACATCTCAGAAGGCCTAGGAGCCTTTTTCCCACTGGGTTTTTTTTAAACCATCTGGATTTCTAGTTCAGGATTGTTTTGTGGCTCAAGGCATCGCAGCTTCTAGTATACTTGTGGAAGGTGAGCCTACAGGAGATTAGGCGCGTAGGTCAAATATATATTAATTTTCCCCAGGTTCTGGAGGAAAAAATAGTTTTGCTTTTCTCCTTGGAGGAGAGTGGAAAACAAATTGCATCATGCAGAAGCTGGTTGCTTTTCTCTGTTGCTCAAAGGAGAGAAGGGCTCTGGTGAAGGGGGAGTTTTTTTCTTGTCTCTGAACTGTTGGCCTGAGGCTGTAGTGAGATTGCGGTCTCATCCTGTTGGGACCACCTGATGTGACCCTCCATGCTTGCTCACTCTTCATCTTCCTCCTCCAAAGGCGATCCAGCCTAGGCGAGAGAGGGGAGAAGAGAAGCTGATGTTTCAGAGAAAATAAAAAATACTGTTTTCTGGTACTCCTCATAACATCTACATGTGACTATCTTCTCCCTTCTGCTTTTTGCAGTATTTACTGACTGCCCTCTGATTTCCTCTCTGGACTTGCCATCCTCTTTCAGACCTGTCAACTTGATCCTTTAAATTCAAGGAAATCAAACGCAGTAGACTTTGCTCCATTCTTACTGTGAAAAAGAGAGGCTATCGCAGACGTTTCCTCATGATGTTTAATCTGCATAAATGTACTTAGTTTAATTCCTCTCTGTTTTGGTTTTAGTAATATCTTTATGCTGTTGTGCCTACGCTTGAGGAATCTGCTGTCATCTCAGTGTGTCTGTCCTACCACTGTCAATAATGTTCCTCTCAATCTGCATGCAGGAGATGTTTGCAGTCATCCTGGTCCTTGAACATAAGGCAATGAGATAGCTAAAGCGACACACTTCATTAGCAGCTGGTATTTGTTGATCCCTCTTAAACTGTTCTCTGAAGAGTTTTTTCACTGTTTTGTTTTTGTCAGCAAAAAAGCACAGGGAGAAAAATCTTTTACTTTGATCATTCCCATTGGTTTGTGTCTGTTTTGTTTAATTAGTTGGGCAAGTCTGCAGGTTTTGGAAAATCACCTTTAAAGCAGAATGTGGCTCATCTTTGGCTACTGCGAACCCCCGTGAAGATGTACCATCAACCTGAGGCAGCGTTTGCATTGGATGTGTAAGAGTCCTCCAGATGATTTGAACATCATCTTTACTTGATAGGATCTCATAATACATTACTCAGGGCTAGAGATGTCCTCAGGGCTGTAAACTTCCCTGTATGTATCTACCTCTCGTGACGTCTCCCCCTTCCCTAAAACGTTTGAGTGTTATTGAAAGAGGGTGACCAAAATGTCCAATGTTCTCCTCTCTTGTCTCTCTCCATCCCCTGTGGTTACAGGGACATAGTGAGAGAGTACATGAATTCAGCATAAAACAAGCTATAAAAAGGACAAATTTCTGTTATATAGTTGTATAAAGTGCAGTTTGTGTAACAAAAATTACTTATTTACTCCAACTGCCCTCCTTTTTCAAGTAGACCTGAGCACGTGGGTAGCAAGAGCTGCTACCCATGTAATCTGTTACATCACTCTTCTGATCACCTAGATCCAGTAGAGAAAAATACTTTCCCACTTCTGCTTTTTTGCTTTTGTTTTTAAATATGTTAGACTAGAATATCACATCTCTAGCTTCTGTCTGAAGGTAAGAAAAATAAACCTGAAGAGGAGCGTGAGGAGAATACACTTTGAATGCTGTAAAATATTTTTGTACCTCTACAAAACCGAATAGGTGACATGTCTAGGGTTGATAATGGCAATTCAGACAAAGCCTGTGGCTGAAGCAGAAGAAAACATCCCTTTTGTCCAGGGGATGCAGGAGCAGAGTATCTGCTGAAAGCGTGCGAGATTGTGGACCAGTTTCTGAGAGCAGTCATTTGCTACAAATCCCCTGAAATCTCAGGAATTGTCCCCATTTGTATCAGGTGAAGACCATTCCGACATTGCTGCGAGCTAGCAGAAAGGCTGCCTGCTTTTCAAGTTTTGCTTTTTCCCAGGCCCGAGACTGATGTTTTTCAAAGCAGACAAAATCAAGCGAAAAGTAGGAGAGCTGAGCACTCAAATGCAGTAGTTTTGAAGTTAAGGTTTGGTGCTATTTTTCTTGATACCTCTGTTCACATTTAGTTTGGTGGATTATTTCTGTACTTGATGTTCAGATTTCTTTATTTAAAGTATACTTCTGTTTTAAACTTCAGATATATGTGCCAGACAGTTGTCGGCATGTGTTTGTTACAAGAAGTAGGCTATAGATGAATTCAGGTGTGATATGCACAAAGAAATGACAGGCTGGTTTAAAAATTAATCAAGAATATATAATTTGGTAATGAGCTCAATCAGCAGCATCCATCTGTAAGCAATATACTCTTAAGTAGTATTTTGACTATAGATTGTGTGAACTCACATATACTTCTATAGTATCCCTAGGAAAAGCACCTGCAATGTGAAATTATTGTAGTTATTTATACATTAACTACCATATAGGTATTTGATCCTTTTCCCCAAGGAAAATGTTCTTTGTGAAATCATCTGGAGATGGAAACATATGGCATTTGCTCCTCATTTGAGAGAACTGGATCATCCTCTTATTTCTACATGAGCTTTTGTCACAGACGCTGTGTAGCCTGGAAAAAAACAAACCCAGTCAGCTCAGATCCTTTTATTTTACAGAGCTGATTTCCTGAAGTGTCAATGTGGAGATTTTTTTTTTCTTCTTTTCATCTGTTCTCTTGAAAATCTGTGGTAGCTAAACCTTTGTCATCTTTTTCTGTTTGTCTGCAAATGAGAGTAACACTGTTTTTTTGAAACTGTCTGAATTTCTTTGCCTGCACTTGTAGACAAAGTACCAAGAAAAGGCCAGATCTCAGCAAGAATTCATTCCAAAAAATAGCTACAATACATGAATTATTCCAAGAGCAAAACCTCCCCATATCTATAAATAATAAACAATGAGAAGGATCCTATAAAAACATCTCTTGTTTTTAAGTATCTTTAGGAAAGTTTCTGGCAAGTTTTCTAATACAGTGCATCATTTTTCCAGTTTTAAAGAAAGAAATACATTTTACTTGCATATTAGCAAATTTAGTGCCAAAACTGTACAAAAACGTGAAGAGAATCATGATCACAGCTTTCGGTTTGTTGTAGGTTCTTAATTCATATGACATGAAGTGACGAATTCCACAGAATATATATTACTAGTAGAGACTTCCAAGGTAACTCACAGTTTCATTACTGTACAATGAAAGCTGTTAAAGCTTTTCTAAAAAATATATTGCAACAAATACTTGAAGATCACAAATACTCATCTCACTTTTAAGTGTATAATTGTAATATAGCTAGACAAATTTGAGAAATTTGAGGTATTTTCCATGTTGGGTTTGAAATTGACTGAAACATCTTTTTTTTTTTTTTTTTTCTTCCCATGTGCGTGAGCTGGATGAATAGTGACAATCAGAAGGCCAGAAATACTAACTAGATGCCATGGGGAGGAAGCTGATCCAATTTGTATCCAGAGGAAAGACGACACCTAGAAGGGCTGTACTTGGTTATGGATAGCTAGAGAATGCCGCTCATGTGGCTGCTTTTGTCAGACTTCCACAATGTTGTCCAGGTGAACATCTTCACCATCGAATATTTTCATCCTAATAAATTATGTGCCCTTATTCCAAGGGACCTCCATGTTCTAATTCTGTGGAGGAGTGCACGTGCAGATAAATGTTTCTTGCACCCTGAAACCGCGTCTGGCTTGTATTGGTTCAGATAACTGGTAGCAGTCCAGTTTTTCTGCCAAAGCTTTCAAATCCTTATGGCCATGGTGTAGGAGTGGGCTGGAGTGTACCGAGGGTGCACAAAGCAGATCTGCAAGGGATTTTAAACCTTTTGCTGAAGCAGATCTGCAAGGGATTTTAAACCTTTTGCTGCATATGGATTCTCCCAGAGGTTGCTGTGATGACTGAGTGATGTGTCTGCTTTGAAAACCATCAGCCCTATGGTACCACTTTACTGTTTTTTGACAGGTTTGATTGTTGTGGGGTTTTTTCCCATTCAGTACCAAGCAACTACTAGAAAAATGTCCAATTAATACAAAAGGTAGCTGCTTCTGAATGTTCTGTGTAATCCAGATGTGTCCTGATGTAGCTGTGTCCACGGTGTGTGGATTCCATTTACCCATTTGTGATGTTGGAGGGAGTCACTTGAGTGAATCTGCTGCCCACAGAAACCAGGTTTCAGTATTTTGATTTCTGTCAGCTTAATTCATTGTCTTAAGCTCTGATGCTGTTTCATAGCTTTGCGTTAATTTGGTCTTAACAAAACAAACAGCACAACGTCCCACTCAAGGCGCAGGGATGATTTGGGCAGGTGCCTTCAGACTTGCAAAGACCTGGAGCCTGTTCTTCCCACGTGCAGCTGGGCTGTCTCCAGCATTCATAGTTTGCGTATCATGAGTCAAGCCCCCAAAATGCATTTAATTATTTTAAAAGCACCGTAAATCAACTTTTATTAGATTGTGTGATTTATTTTTTCTTTTTTTAATGCCTTGATATGAATATACACATACATGTGAGTCACTTTGGCATCCCTAGCATTTAAAGCTGCTGTTGAGGCATTTATGTCCTCAACAAGTTACTTGGTGCATCCAATGGGGAGTTACAGTGATCAGAAAATGTAGTCTCTGTGTGGGTTTTGGAGAGTTTTTGTGGGTTTTCTGTGTTTCTTGTCTTGTTTGCTTTATCCCCCCCTCTGTTTTCACCCAGAATAATACAAAAGCATCACTAGAAAGTGCATTGGCACTTGTGATTAAAGTGGAACATAGTGGATCGCTGAGGCCATTGGAAAATTCTCCTGTGATTTCTTCTTAAATCAATTGTGGTTTATGAGTTAAAAAAGAAATAAAATCCGAACATGTCAACAAGGTCAATATGTTTCTAACAGAAAGGATTGATTTTGGTGAAATTTCATTTTCTAAATTCGCTCTGAGAGGGTACTGAGCATGTACTTCCCACAAGTTTCCTTCTTGCCGCAGGGAGTTAAGGAGCTTTATTTTTGGCTGTGCTTGAAGTGTCTTTCCTCAGACAGCTTTTCCTTTCTTTTATGGGTCGCAGTGTTTCATGCGATGTTTTGGTAAATTAGTCAAAAGTGCAGATAGAGCACCTCCTGTCAGTGCTGAGCAGGTTTCACATGTAGCCGGTGGATGAGGGAAATCACTGCTGCCCTTAGTTGTAGATCTTGGTTTCACCAAGTCCTAGGCAAGGTAAGGTGATGCTGCCTTATTGGGTCACTGAACACTTGTAGACTCTGAGAATCTCAATTTTTTCCCCCTGTGAGACTGACTAGACACAGACGGAAGGTTTTCTTATTGCATGAAGCTTGGTAGAGCTATTGCTGCGTTCGTTTCAAGACCATTAACCTTGGCTATAATAAATAGTTTGGAGTACTTGGTACAGTTTTCACTGGAAGAAGATAGTTGGGGTGCATATTTGTTTCAATGATCTCTGGAACAGGAAGAGTCCAAGTGATTTTAAAATAATGGCTTGTATTGACTTGCTATTGTTGAAATACTCTGTTTATGGAAGGTAAAGAGCATCAAAATTTGGATTCTTTGTGTTGACTCACTTTGCTTCAATAGTATAGTACATTCAAAAGCAAACCTGAAACTTGTATGCTGTAATTCTAGTATGCTATTACACGTGCTGTATTTTAAATAACATGAATTGAAATTATCAAATTAAAGCACTTTTCTTCCTTGAAAAGAGGCTTATTGACCTTATTGTTTAAAATAAAAGCTTCTAATTTATTTTCCTGACAGAAAATTTGAAGCTTCCACTCTTTTCTTTTGATCTGGAATTCATTTTCTCTGAGAATTTGTTCAGCTAATTATCTTTCTTTCTCCACACAGCACTGGTTGTGAAAACCTGGGTCTGCCCTACTGTCCTGGGGGAGAAATCTTGAATTCTGGAAATAAGCTTTCTGTTTGTAAGGGCGTAGTGTATCTTACCTGGGAAAGACAGAATCTGCTGGGGGCTGTGGGAGGGATGGAGGCAGAAGGCCTCCAGAAGGGTCTTGGCTGTCACTGGAAACATCTAAGCATCTCTCAGAGCAGGGAGGCATCGGTGTCATCACAAGAAGATTTTGGTTTAATAAAATGAAGTCAAGATGTAGGTGAGCTGGCTCCATGCAGGCTTTTTTGGTTGAATTCTGTGTATTCTGCAAGTTTCAGGGAGCAGGTACTCTATTTTGAATAGCTCTTAACAGGTTCACCATGAATTAAACAGATAACAGTAATATGTCTCAGCAGTCGTCTTCCACACCCTACTTGGATCCTGAGGAGCCTAATTTTCTTATCAGTTGCCTTTTTTCATTGTTTATTTGTTAACAGCATCCATTAAACTGTCATTTTTAAAAAAAAGTGGCTTAGTGATATGAACTGAATTATCTAAATGTGTGTATGAAATGGTGCCTATGGTGAAAGGGTTCTGGAAGCACAGTTTTTGCTGTATATTTCAGAATTTAATGTAAAAGTTTCTGAAGGAAAGTAATTATAAGTTCCAGATCAACCCTGACAGTTTGAATAACCAGTTTTTAAAGGAGAAAATCAGATCAGTATTTTGGAACAGTTAATACATGTGACCATGAAAGAGTATTTTTCTTTCCAGTTGTGTAAATAACTGGTACCGAAACTTGAATTTCCTTACTTCTTCATGGCTGTATCTTGGCGATCAATACTCCCTAGATGCTTTTTAGCTGGACCATACGAGGATCAATATATCTGAATATTCTGTGAACTGAGAGAGAAATAAAATGAATTTTCAATGGCTCTTTGTAACCACTACTAAAACTTTCATCGCTCTCGAATGTTGTTCGTATTCTTCTGGGTTATCTATTGCAATTAGATGTTTTATTGCAGTGCAGTACTTGAGTCACTGTTTGTATTTAGCAGGTAATGCAGATGGTAAGAGAAAGGGATTAGCGTCTCCCCTTAAAGAACAAACCAAAATGTTTTCCTACCTCCCCCTGTGGTTAAGCAGAGCATAGTTTCACGTAGCGTTGAATCCAAAGTGTGTCAAACCTGCTGCGAGTCCAAGCATGCCAAGTTATCACAACAACATCATTTCTTAATAAAACATAGCAGCACAGCAAGAAGCACAAATAATAATATTTCTTTTTAAACAAACTGTTCTTTATCTCCATGTTCTTCAAAGCTGGCATTTGATGGAGCATTACAGGAAAGTTGTCTGTTGCCAGTATATCATTTGCCATCTGCACAAACACAAAAAGAAAACCCGAATTTGCCTCCCTGCGTGAGAGGTGAAGTCTTGTGCAAGCAACAGATTCTGCAGAGTTTCACTTGTTCTTTTCTTTTCCTTTGCTCAAAGAGGACATTTAGGAATTAATTGGAAATCAAAATTTTTGAGAGCTAAAACATGGTTGGGTTCTTAATTATAAATTTTCCCCCCCTCATTTTGCTACTTAACAGCCCTTACTGCTTTTACCCATTACCGTTAAGTGGGTTTGAAAAACATCTTTTCCACCTTCATTTACAAAGACAGATCATTTTGCTTGACTTGTAAGGTGTCTGTGATTTATTTTTAACAGCCTGTAATTTTGTGGGCACGAATTGGATTACCGCTGTGTTTTTTCTAACATGGCTCTTGCTGGCTATTCTGTCACAGTGGTGTGATGGAAAACAGGCATAAAATACAAATGTTCTCCTCTGTTCGTTTTCTTAAGTCATTTGAGGATGGTACAGAGAGCAGGGGGCAGATCTGCCTTGGAAGTTTGATACCCAGTGAAATACTTCTTTTAGCTGGCTGGTCTCATCAAGGTGGAAACTATGGTCTCAACTTTTGTCTCCGCCTTTTTTTGTGTATCTAGCCCTAGGAGAGTAAAGTCTCTGACAACTCAGATTTGTTCTGTTTACACTGAGTGTATTAGCAGGAGTTGGGCTAACACAGGGAACAAGAATTGCAGGTGAGCTGAAGTGATACGTGGTAGGGGCAAAAGAGCTCAAATATTCTGCTGCTTCTGCAGTTTGTTTTCACTGTCAGGGAAAATGGATATCCAGCCTTTCCTGCCCTTGGCAAAAGCCAAGCCAGTAGTGTGCTCAACCCAAAATCTGGTTCTTAACCATTGTTTTGAAGCATTTTGGGTTTTGCTGGGCTTTCCAAAACCTTTCACTTAGGCTTAAGTATTCTGTTTTTCCCCTATTCCTTCTGATTTTCTTTGGGAAGTCTTCATGCTAGCACTTGACACAAGAGAAAGGATTACAGCTTTGTAGGTAGTAACACATAGCAACTGTTTCCAGATTGTTTGATACCATCAAAGCACTACTGTTAATTTTAGTTCAAGTATGCTCCTTGTTAAACACCTCCTTTCTTCTGTTAAGGAGCATATAAATTGTTAGTTTATTGCAAAATAAGAATTTTAAATTGCTTCTTGAAAGTAAAGCTGCAGAGGAAAATCACATGCTGGTTTTACATAATGGAATTATCCTGATTTACACTGCTGTGATTGAAATTGGGATCAAACATTGTTTTAAGTTCAGGGATTGGAACTGAAAATTACACGTAAGCTCCTACCATGACATTTTTTGAGTTGGTCAAATGCAGAGAGAAGTTTTTAATCCCACTGAGTCCTGAAAATGTGCTAAAATACCCACATGCTTATGGGCTACATATTTGCGGAAGCATCAGAGCACATAAGAATTTATCTGATTTTTACCTTTAAAATGTCACTTGCACATCAAATACTGTGACGTTCCACTAAATAAAACAGACGTAAAGGTTTACTTAAGACCTCAGAGCTTTGCACTGTGGCAAGCTACTCCATTACAACTAAATGTCATCCAGATGCCGCTGCAAGCTTGAAATTGTGTTGCAGAAATGAAGCATAGATGACACATTCTTCCTTTTAAAACCGGGTAAATTCAGCTAAGGTGACCATTTCACTAATCTCCAAGTCTTGAATCCTCTAATGAGCACTGGTGTGCTCAGTCCTGGCGGTTGGCCACAGTTTGCTTTGTACAAGAGCACTGAGGACTTTTGCTACCAGTTCCTGCTAATGTATTTATTGACACACATAAGGAAAAGAGGTCGGATAGCTTTCTCTTCCTGCATCTCTGGCAACTGTCGATGCAAACTGTGTATCCCTTCTGTGGTCAGGAATTGCTGAAGCAACTTTTTGCTTCCTTTGCTGTGGGAATGCTTATTTTTCCCAAAGATGACTGGTGTGTTTTGGGTTTATGCCACCCGGACATCCATCTGCAGGAGGTACCGCTTGTTTTTGCTGTATGTGATAGCTACAGCATCCTGGGATGTGAGGGAGGTTTTGGTTGCAACGTCCTACAATAACTGCAGTGTTAAGATATGTTTCTTGCCCAGGAAAGCTTGCAGCAGCCTCCTAGAGAACCTGAATAAAAACCTTACTGATTTACTGTTAAGTAAACAAAGCAAGCTTCAGAAATGCCCTTTAGTTCTATTTTGTTTTTATTATAAAGCTTATTTAGTATATACATAGCAGAGCTTATACAATTCCTTTGCTAAAAAAACCCGCAACACAAACCTCTTGGAAAGCTTTCATGGTTATGTGACTGGCTCAGTGTAGGTGGAAAACAGTCTGGACTTAAATATGCTATTAGTTAAAGAAGAATAAATGGTTATTTCTGGCAAGAGGTATACAATGGGCTTGTTATTTCAAGATATCTTTCTTTTGAGAAAATAATGATCCTATTTTTAGTTGCTTTTGCAGTAAATGCAATAATGAATTTTGTTGGAAACATTTAGGTTTTTTCCAGCCGCTCTTCCAAAGAGAGCGGGCACGGTCTGAGCAGAGACATTGCAGTGTTAGCAGTGGGGTTGGCTGCACCTTAGCATTTTTCCTGGGTTTGTTACAGCATGAATATCTTGTATAAAAGGGGGATGCTACGTAGATGCTTCTCTTCTTTATTTCCTCTTCTGTGGGAGGCCGTGTGATGCTTGAAAACACTTTGCATTTACTGTGAAGAAAACTAAGAGTTTCTAAATATGTGTGGGTCTCACCCAGAAAGGCTCGGAAGCTGCACTGCTGGTAAAAGTGAGTGTTAGTCTATTTCCTAAAAGTGTGAACTTAATTTGCTTTCCCCTCCACTTTCTAATTTCTTTCTGTCATAGTTGGTACTGGAAATGATCGCTCTCTAATGCAATATGACGTCTCAGAAGTATTATAAAATACAGTGCCTTTGCTCTTCTGTGTATGTATGTATTTTATATCTCTGCATAGTCTTAGACTCCATTTCCATGTGGCTGACAGTTCTGCTGTGAGTTGTTTGCAGACCACAGCTGATAAAAATACAAGCAGTTTAGACTTACTAAGCAGGATGATAGGGAGAGCAATTCTGAGAGCAGGATATCCCTTCCCTTCTCTCCTAGAAGGCATTACGCAGTTTACCTGCAGTATCCCGCTGTACCGTCCGTGTTTCTCAGGTGTCCTCTAGGATTAAGCTGTGTGGGTCCTGTCAATGCTCCTGGGAGCCTTGGAGGTAAATCACACACAGCTCTTTGAAAGGAGGAAAAATAAAAAACTATATTCTGTCTTCTCAGCTGCACCGAGACCTTTTTTCTTTTCTATTTTAGAAATAGAAAGGTGGTAACACCTCTAATAGCAAGAAAGGGGTCTTGCTTTGATCTTCCTTTCCCCTCTCCCTGTTCGTTCTGGCAGAAAGCAATCGCTGCAGAGTGATGCCACCTCCACAGCTCATACTCCTGTTTCGCAGGTGCACTTCTAAACCATGGGCTTCACAACTGCCACTTAAATTCATCTGAAGCTTGCGATGCTCCCTGCCCCTTGTAGACCTCCCTTATCTTACAGAAGACTGTCCCCTGGGAGATCATATTTAGGAATCCATTCCCAAGCGCTTGGGTGTGAGCCAGGTAGCAATAATGGGGTAAACATGTTTGAGACTCAGGAGCTGAACAGGGCTGGCTGTAAAGTGCATGAGATGCACAGGCAAAAACCCCCAAATTTGCAGGTTTTGACCCCAGTCTGGGCTCTGTGGTGCTATAGGCACTATCAAGCTGTGAGATCATTTAGGTTTTTTTGTAAGCTGTAGTAAGTACAGAGGAGAATAACAAAAGACACATAACATCTCAAGGCAATGTCTTTAAGTCACTTTACAGTCTGAAATATGATATCCTGGTGAGATAGCTTTTCAGATGTTCAGTGTCAGATATTAATATATTTTTGTCTATGAGAAAAGAAATAATTGTAGCAAGTAAAAAGCATTTGATGGGAAATTTCAGCTTGAACACAGCAGAATACTCCATAAAAACAATAGACAGCGTAGACGTTTTTAACTACTTCGTTTTCTTCGTTCAAAACCTCATTAGACAGTGAAGCTTCCCTTTCTGAAAGATTTCCTTTTACTTCTCTTTTAGGTTGTTAGGACCCTAGCAAGATCAAATGTACATCACTCTTGCTGGTTTGAACATACGTGGCAAGTTACTGGTTAAGCACACAACCAAACGGTCTGGCAGCAGATGCAGTTTGTCCTATGGTTGCGATGGTCAACTCTGCAGCGTTGAAAGGCTTTTGGTGCAGTGTGCTCTGGCAGGTCCAGCATTGAAATGACTGAGCAATTAGGTCTGTAAAATAAGTGTAGCTCTTCTTTACAAGCCTGTGTTTTGGGGTAGTTCAGTTGTTCCAGCCTTCCTAGCTACGGAGAAGCACAATATTCCTGTGTATGGATGTCTAGGAGTTGAGGCAAATAGCTGTCTGCAGTCTGCAACTTCAATTACACAGACTTTAATTAGCAGCTCTACTCCGGGAGGGCTTTTTTTCCTACATAGATCTTGTAAAGGAAGCTGAGGAACTTTTGATTTCTATGCAAAACTTTTTCCCACTTTCTTGGGCACCTGTGGCTGAGGGGGACATTTCCACAGACAATATCTGCCACTGGGGACAGTATTTAGTCCCTAATAGCCTCGGGCAGAAATGGAGTAGGAAATGCTGAACAGCTTTAGCAATTATTACCAGTTCCGAATAGGCCAAGAAATGAGAGTTAACGTCATCTATATTTCAAAAAATACCAAGGGACCTTTAATGAGGCATTAGACTGCTCTCATCCTGCAAACAGCTCTTCCCAGCAGTGCTGCTGCTTCCCAGCTGCCGCTGGGGCAAATTCAAAGGGACAAATCCAATTTGCTGATTTACAAATACCATGCCCTGCAAAACATGAGGTGTTTGGAAGGCGCCATCTCCTTGGCTCGTGTGATGAATCTTTGTTGAATCTTTGCTTTGTAGTGGCTAGTATATGCAGAAGATAGATCGGTAGTGGGAAATATCAATAGTTCCTCTGCGATAAAGCACAATATCGGGCTGTCTGGGTTATTTGGTGTGTTACCAAAATGTTTTGTAGGTAACCATTTCAGCATAAAAAGCTGTGCTGTTTGAACCTGTTGGGTTTCAGATGCGGCTTTAAGTTACATTAAGCATAGCAGCAACATCAAGTTCCTATTTACTTCTCCGCCTCTTGTTCTTTCAAGCAGCGCTGGATGTGGAAGTTAGGCAAGCTTGTTTGTTCTTGCAGGCATCAGCATTAGCTGAAGGTTTTTATGGTAATGGCCAGGCTTCCCACTGTCCGTTTATCTAAAATCCGATACAAAAGCACAAGGGAGAGGCTGCCCATTTCTTATGGGAGTGGGATTGGATATTTTCAGTTCCCAAGCCTCCAGCATGGCTAATTTAATGCCTTTCCAGCACTACTGTGGGATGTCAGGAGAGATAAGGGAAAAAAAATGAATTTTTAATAGTACTTATGCTCTGGGAGATATGTTGCAGGTGCCATCGTTCTTTCCTCCTTTGCTGTCACTCTTTGCCTTAATAATAATTATTTTTCTTGGTGGATAGAGCAGAACAGATGAGATATTTTCCCTCTGACCTGTGCAGCTGAGGAGGAGTTTGTCACAGACCAAGTGCAACCTTTGATCCGTTTGCCACATGTTGCAGGATCAAAGTATTGTGGAGAAAATCCAAGATTTGATAGCACAACTCTTAAAAGAATGAGACTATAAAAGATATCTTCTTTTTTTGTGGTTTGTGTGATGTCTATCAATTGATCTCTTTGTTTCTTTGCTGAGATACCTTGCCGTGAGTGCAGGGCATATCAAAGCCTGGGACTGACACTCGATAACCAAAACCAACAGCACTGCAGGCAGGTTTTTCCCTGCAATGTGACTTCCCCCCCCCCCTTTTTTTCAAAGAGCAAATGGATACCCTCAGTCATAATTAATTTCACTTTAGATCAGAATTAAATTGGATTAATATAAAGCCCTCAGATGAAGCCTGGAGTGTTTGCTTCCTCTGGCTGGGTAAGAGTTAGGCATTACAATAAAATAGTGGCTGAAAACAGGTTAAAAACTCCCAGATGCAATAGAAAAAAACATGATGCATGATCTTTGATTCATCTTCTCTAGCATAGATGTGTTGCAAGTCAAAGTCCTTTGTGTTTGGAATCACTTCCAACAGCGATACAGAAATTTTGGAAGAAACTTGGCAAATTACAAGTATTTTAAAGAAAATTCATGTATTACTGCAGTATTGTTCTCACAGGATTCATTTTGATGAAATCTTGAGCCTTTGAATTCAGTAGACTGCCTCGGATTATTATATGGTTTGCATGGACCAGTCTCTAGTTTGTTTCTTCATCGAATCAAAACCCACTGATAGGTGTCCTTGCAAAAAGTGAAGGTGCAGGAAGCATGAAGGAAACATCATTTTGATCCCCTGAAGGTGAGACCTGAATGGGCTGTGGGGTTTTGTGCAGTGTCAGCGGCTATGTCTAGGCTGTTGTGTTTTGGGGAGGGGGGCACAGGAGGGCTTGTCCTACATGAGGTGAGCAAGGAAGCAGGGAGAGGGACAGCTGCCTGTGGTGTGAGCACCCAAATGCAAAACAAAGCTGAAGGTTCCTTTTAAGGATACCACTCCAGGAGGAATGCCTGATAATTTATGGGGCTGTTTTACCCTTAAAATATATCAAATATGTAAGGATAATTGCCTGGCACCACCTCAAAAAGGAGGAGTAGTTGAAGGCTTCTCTGTGATCCCCTGGAAAAAGCATTGAGCAAAATACTCATTGAGTGTTGTAGATGTTATTGCATAAAATTCAAGGAAGAAGAAAGGTGCTTGTTCTAAGTACTGGATAATCTACACAGAGCTTGTGAAGGCTGTGTGTATCCGTGGGGAGGACAGGTAAAGCTCTCTAATGATCTGGTGGACTAATTAAAGGGTAGATGCTAGAAGAGATCTGAAAAGGAGAGAGGTGGCCTCGGTGATGCTGAGCTTCTGTGCAAGTATCTAGAGCATTGGAAAAGTAGGTATCTAGCATTAAAATCACACGAAAAGCTGGGGTTTTTTCAGCATGCTTGATGACAATTTTTCCTTTCGTTTAACTTCTGAAAACTTTTCCATGGAGGTTATCTACAACAGAATGACAGTTCCTGTTGCGATTTACTGTTTAGTCCATGCTTAAATTAACAGTAGCCTGATGACACAAGTTAAGTACATCTTAAACCATTAACATCCACTAAAGAGAAACAGCTCTTCTGTATTAAAGTTACCATAAATTCCTGCTGCTAGACTACTGCTCGGTAAATAGAGATGGGCTCCTTCATGAAGTCTAGATATGGGTTTGGTGTACTTTAAAATGTGAAAATATGTGTGCTTGTAATGTTGTTTCCTGTTAGTTTTTTTGCATGTATAATGTTAACTTACAAGTGGGTATTTGATTGCTCTGGCTTTAGCAGTCAAGCAATTTTTGCCATGACCTGCTGGGACACTACTTTTTGTTCAAATTTCAACCACTACGTTTTCTTTTAAAAACAGTTTGTTACCAGCATGTGATAAATAAGATAAAGAAGAACCTGCTAGGTTTTAGTATCTTCTCCTCCCATTTTCTGCTCAGAGGTGACTGATGCACTTTTTTGTCCTTATTTTTCCCCTTTTCTCCACTGTCCCTCGGTAAATTACTATAATTCAATTTTGGGCTTTATTGAATCATAGCCTTTTAAGAAACTAAGCAAGCCAGATGTTGAGAGGTATCCTTTGGGTTGCACTGTAAAGCTTATAAATATCTGGGGAAAAAAACATTACTGAGCTTCAGTGAATAATGTTTTTGTTTGCTTTAACAGAGTATGATTGCCTGGTAAATCTTCTGGTAAAATGGCACAAGGGAAGGTATAGTTCTTGGGTAAAGTACTTGTTTGGAGTTCTTCCTCACCTGTTTTGATTTTAGTATAAACCAGGATTCCTCAGTCCTCATGAAACATCTCAAACTTGTCTACCCTTCGGAGTATAACGGCTCTGACAAACAAGTCTCATGAATTTCATTGCTGATGCAGTGTGTTCTTCACCTCTGGGTTTTAATATCTGCCATCTGTCGCTACACTTTGCTCTGATTTCTGTTTTTAAAAAAAAAAAAAAACAACAAACTAATAACCAAGAAGACCAATGGCTTTTATTGTTATTAATCACGTATATGAAGTAAAAAACAAGAGAGAAGATGCCCTATTGTTTACCTGCCAGCAGTTTGACAGAGTACCTTGCAGCAAGACAGCAGTCAGGTGAGAGAGTGAACATAGGACTTGTTTGCTCTGTAAGTTTTGGCATAAAATGCTACATAAAGACTATAGATTTTATTATTGTTGGCCAGACTTCCCCTCGACAGAGTAGAATAGTGCCAGTGGGGGCAACGTATGGAGTCAACCCAACTCTTAACAGCAGCAACGGGCAATGTGATGTATAGTGTCTCACACATGTGCATGCATACAATGGTCTCTTAATATTCTGGCATATTAAGTAGAGTGAGGAGAGGATTTTTTTTTTCCGTTGCAAACTCTGGCCAATGTAGCCGATGTAATTCCCCCCTCCGGCCGTTTCCCAGGCAACCGGCACATGGCTACAGCAATAAATGGCAAAATACCTGCGCCCTGTCCCTCCTTGAAATGCTAAAAATATTATAAAATAAGACACGAATGTATGTGAGAAATGCTATAGCATAAATAGTTTATTAAGCAGATGGGCTTCTCTGATTCATCCGGCAGGGAGCAGTTGCAGCGCTTGTGCAGCTGATGTCCCTTTGCCGTTTGTACAAGAGGCGGGATGTCAGCTGTGTGAGTGAGAGTGCACTGATCTCTGTGTTGTGGGCATGTTTGTGTTTTGCTCAGTTGCTTTCATTAGATAAGGAGAGACAGTGTTTGTGTGTGTATATTCATGTATATTTAAGGTAAAGAAAATGTAGTCTTGTTTAAGTGTAGAAGTTGGAGGTACAACAGATGGCAATTGTTTTTTCAGGTCTTACTTCGTGACTCTTGCAAAATGGCTAATACAAACCTTTGTCAGCAGCTTATGCTGAGGGCATTTTCACGTAGGAGTGTTGTTGCCATGCGCACAACTTGGAAGGGGACGTTTCTCCTTAGCCTCCTTCCTCTGGCACTCATTGCCGAGCTGGCTGGTTGACTTTGGGATGTCAGGTGTGGGCCCAATAGCCTATCTCTAGTTTGGTCTGTCAGAGTCGTAGTACCTTACCTTTATGCGTAAGAAAGAGCCAGCTCTTGTGTTCTTGCTCGCTTTTGGATTTTATTTCTGCAGTAGCAGTTGGAAATAACTTGCTTGTTTTGAAGGTAACATTCCTTCCACGAGCAAACTAAACGTCATCTCACAGGCTCTCTATCTTTGTCACAGGGCAAGGTCCTGTCTTGACGACCTGCCCAGCAAGGCTGATGAATCATTTTGGTTCGAGCAGCATCTAAGGGATGTTAGTGCATGTCCGCTGAAACCCTCTGCTTCTACCATAGTGAATATAAGTCATCTATCCGTGGCCAGTGACAGCCGGAAACCTGTGTGCCTCCCCTCTCCTGCGTGGTTTTCGCAGGCCACCACACAGCTAATGAAGTGACAAGGAAGGAGGATGGCGTGGTGGTAGCAGAAAATGTACTGCAGGTCAGATTGATTACAGCACAGGGAATTTGTATGTACCAGACCTGCAAGGGTGACAGACGAAAAATGATGTTTCTCCTCATGCTGCGACTCGGGAGAAGATACTGCTGGCAAAAGAGTTTGGGGTGATGGAAACCTGGTAAAGTCCAACTTTTCAGGACTGTTGGCTTTTCTTGTCACCAGCTTTTTCCTCTTTCCCTGGAGAATAGGCTTGCTCAGATCCACCTGGGAGGAGAAATACTCTAGAAGAGGTCCCAGAGGAGGTGGATCGTGTGAGGGTGTGTACCGAGACAGTTTTTTATCTGGATTTTTTCATCGAGAGATCCAACAAAATCTGAGGATAATGCTTACTCAAAGCATTAATGAAGGCAATCAGTGAGACTTTGGGCTTTGTAACTGCTACTTTTTCTATGTCTGAGCTTTCTGCTTGGCAGCAGGGGGTGGATTGCCTTTAAACAGGTGATCAATCAACTTAAGTAGCCTCCTTGACAGTACCTTCATTATTTTTTGTCAGTCAAATCATATTCTGTTATTAAAAGGAAGAGTAGCAAGTGTTTTTGGAAAACCTTTACTCATAGCTCCTCTTTTCAAGCATTTCTTGTATGTTTTCTGCTTTAAACAGCAAATAATAATGCTTTCTATGGTTTGTTGGTTGATGATGATTTAATACCTATATTATCATTAATTAAAAAAATTTCTCTGATATTTGTTAGCCTGCTCTCCCGCATTACTGAATGTGTATTCTCTTTCTATTAGTTGTCCCCAAATTTCCTGTTAGCCCACTTGAGGGTCATAAAATTCTTGACTATAGCTATATGCTCATGAGTGTGTCAGCTGGGTGGGAAAGAAGAGGATGGAGATTCCTGCCTACGAGGTGCTGTCTGGCTGTGGCAGGGATACATGCAGCTACAGGGCTGTGGACATCAGAGCTGGTTTCCTGCAGACCATGTCCCATTGGGAGTGGAAGAACTACTTTTATTTTCAGAGAAGGACACAGATTGGAAGACAAGACTCAGTTTTGTGACTTTTTGTCTCCTTCCAGAGATAAGACTATGGAGTAATGTGTACCTCTTTGCTGTAGATACTCATATTAAACTTCTGAGTATGATGTTCTCCCCTGGTGTGAATGTCTGCATTAGGTCAGATCTGTAGTCTTGTGCTGCTTGTCCCCAGCAGAGATGATGCCATCTCAGAGCGATG
Organism: Balearica regulorum gibbericeps; assembly: GCF_011004875.1. Lineage (NCBI taxonomy): Eukaryota > Metazoa > Chordata > Aves > Gruiformes > Gruidae > Balearica > Balearica regulorum. The sequence continues at coordinate 39,851,040 of NC_046190.1, read as the reverse complement.
ATATTCTGAAGCTGAGCCCCTTGCCCTTCAGATGTCCCCACCCCTGTGGTTGTCCCAAATGCAGGAGGACCCTGCAGCCTTTTGGCAGTGGGATGCATTTGCACCTTCCCTGGAAGGCCAGAGGCATGGGGGAGGATTAGTCATGTGGGGATTCTTGTATAGAGATTTGCCATGTCATTCAGCCTCGGCCATTGGTAAAGTGGCCTTAGTACAAGTTGAAGTAGCAGTTACACGATTTGGGGGACACCTTCAGGAGGAAAAATGACTGGAGGAACTCAAGAACCAAAATTAAAGCAGTCTTCCAGTGAAGCAAGGAGGGGAACACAAGCACTGGCATTTTTGTTGGCTTAGTGTAACTTTTTCATTTCCAATTTCACTTTAAGGATTCATTGGTGTTTTCCTCAGGCTTCACCGGCCTTTGGATTCAGCTGTACAAATCTCTGGCTGGCTCTTGCTGTCCTTCCGTGCATTATCTGGCAGGTGGTGGGACAAGCTTTCCTTTGGAAAGCTGAAGCCAGCATCCCGCCAAACGCTGTGCCTACCTCGGAGCATAAGGTCTTAGATTGCTTACGTTCTTGAAAAACTTGGCTTGGCTTAATGGCGAGGATTGACATGTTTTATTTTCTTGAAGCTGAAGGGTAGCTATTGTGTTTTAAGATTGCTTTTTATAAATGCAAGAGACCCTGGTGCCAGCTGAAGAACACAAACATCAGTTTCTAGGTAAATTATTTCTGCTCCTGAAGTCTTCACAGTGGCCATTTGGCAGGCAATTAACCTTACAATATAATATGCGAGATAACTGGCATAGTAGGTGAGAATTGAAAATTGTAAAGATTTTTAAATTGCTTTTCAAATCAACTCTGTCTGCACCTTCCCTGTTGCCCTCTTCTGCAATGGCTCCTCAGCTGTTGTCATATAGCAGCCAGTAAAGGGGATGCTTGACACCTCCTTGTCCCCCCCAAAATACCTGAAGGTCTGTGTCGTCTCCTTTTAAGCCCCGCACATTCAGGCGAAGAGGATCTTGTGCTGTATCAAAGCATGTAATGTGCCAGCTGTCATGGCTCCGCTGAAGAGACCTTGCTGCAAGCAACACTGGGGATTTTGGATTTCTTCCAATTTAAGAGTGCAAAATGGTTGGTTTAAAACAATGGGTAATTTTTCACATACTTACCTACTGTTATTACATGCTGCAGAATACTTTTGAAGCAATTAGCGCCTTTGTAATTTGTAGAGATGAGTCATTCAGGTAAAACACAGCTAGGAGAGAGCACAGGGTTTATACAGTGTAATGTGCTGTGTGTGTTGCTGTACCAGGGATCACAGGACAGGAGTCTAGATGCGATCTCTCCATTTTTGTCCGATCATTCCAAGTTTTGAGTTTTCTCTTTACTCTATAGCATCCTTGTAAAGGAGTGGGATTAGCAGAGAGGGACTTGTGCATGCCACATGCCCATAACATCTTCAGCTGCTGCTGCCTTGATTATATACTGTGGTGGGGTGTTGTGTTATTTTGTTTTGTTGTTTTTAAGTTGAGAAGCTGAGAAGGTAGGCGGCTCTGGGACTGGAAAACCTCTAATCTTGTTCTTGCATCCAGTCAAAACTTGGAGGGACGACTTAACCTTAGGGATTTGGGTTTGAATCTGAATGTTCTTGTTCTGAGCCTTGCGAAAATCAAAGGTTTTAGATGAGAGAGTCTGGTTCAAGCCCAATTTAAGTTCAAAGCAGTGAGTGGGAGTTGTGTGTACTATAAAATCCTGTGCATATGGGATGCATACATTTAATGAGGAGTGCTTTGACAACTTATTCTATATGTCCTAAAGGAAATTCACTTCTTTATCAGTAACTTTTTTTTGCCTAAGTTGTAAACTTATTGAATGCAACACCTGTAGTATATATGGTGCTAAATGAAAATGCTGTAATACCAAATTAGACACTTAGACATTGAAGATAGAAATGGCTTATTGATGTGAGGATTTGACAGCCTTTGTGAAAAGGGTGAGAAACTTTCTAACATGGTCTTGAGTGAAGCTTGGGATACGGAACAGAAGATGGTCAATAAGTTTTGTTTCCATTCCTCTTGCTTTTTTTTTTTCTCTAGTTTAACCTGTCTGCCACACCTGGCCCATTGCCCTGTGTAAGTCTGGGTATACTCCGCGACCATTAACTCTGGCGTTAGGTGTAGCTGCAGAGTACATGAGTCATGCTGGAGTGCTGTGGGTTTGCTTTCATTAGGGCTCCCTGCAGGACAGTGTTTCAGTTTTCAGTTCTTGTTGATCTAAATGTCCTCTTTTCCCAAAGAGCTATTAAACAGATGATGGATAAATCCTGACACCAATAGTGGAAGAGCTGTGCACTGAAACGAAAGGGTTTTCCCCAGCTACCTTGGAGGTTTGACAATGATTGGTACCAAATCAACGACATGATGAAGCACAAGACATGGGCGAAGCTGTGTATCTACTGCTAGACCTTAGCTTGGATGAGGCTTGGCTGAAGTTGACGGTGGTAACACTGAATGGCGTTGGGATGTCTGCAGTGGAACCTGGAACAATAGAGTCCAAAAAAGGTCTTGGGAGTCATGGTTAAAGGGTTTTGCTGTGGACTGGTTCCATATTAAATTAGAGCTAGGAACTGTGAAAGGCATGAAAGAAACAGGATGACCTGAAGATAAAAATGGAAAAACACTGAGTCTGCCCAAGGAAAACGCAGCAAGAGCTTTTACTTAAAAATGTGGAGGAAAGGGCTTTTAGAAGCAGGAGCAAAGCAACCTTGTAGTACAAGGGAACAGGCATTGCTCCTGTGCTGTTCTGCCTGTATCCCTGGAAACAGTGGTTTATTCTCTGTGAACAAACAGGGCAATGAAAATAAGACTTGATTATTTATTATCAATATTTGAATGATATACAGAAACGCAGTGGTTCCTAAATACAGGCTAGCAACGACTGGTAGAGATATTGCTTACTGGAAGAGGAATTTCAGAATAGGGGTAAAACTCTCAGTTGAACAGACATCAACACTAACCAGAAGCCTGAGTCATAAATAAGCAGCTAATTTCTATATGATGTTTTGCATCATATAGAACAAATGAACACACTTCAGGAAGGGAGCTAGCATCAGCTTTTTTGTAAACTGGTTGGTGTGGCTGCTGGAAAGTGGACATATTATTCTGTTGTCTTTGTTAGCAGTCATGTGGCAGTGGTACATGGTGTAATAGCTGTTTTTACTGTACCAGTGACAGTAAAATTCAGTTTTGAAGTGAAGAGTTTATTTTCTGACTCCATTTCCCTAGACTCTAGTGCAGAAAGCATAATTTTATTTCTTTTTCTTCTGAATTGGTAGTTTCTCTTTAGTCCATGACCTTGTTCTCGGTGTGAAGCCCATCTGTATTTTGAGTAAGGCTAGTCTTTCTAATGTGGCCTGCTTGAAATCAAAAGGTCATTAAGACATACTGAACATCACTTAAAACATTGTGTTTGATGTAGTCAGGTTAAAATGTTTGATACATCACTGGCTTTAGTTGCATAGGGAAAAAAAAAAAGAAAAACAGCTGAAAGATGTTGCTCCTCTCAACTTTGGCTGAATCTGTTGGTTTTAAGGCTTGTGGTTGTAAGGATGTCTGGGTCATAAGTATTACTGTGTAATGGGAACATCTGAAGAAGACAGTGTTTGCTCTACAGTAATAAAAGAAGCCGGTGAGGAATTACTCCAGTCAGAGAATGAGTAATTTTCAGGTAATTTCAAGACTCCTTTAATTTTCTTTTCCCTTTACTTTATTACATGTTTTGAGGTTGGAGTATCCATTCCTGTTTAGAGCACTAGACATCACTGACACAGCTGCTGTCCCCTCTAAAACACAGGAGTGACACAGTGGTGGCTAATTTATCGGTCCCAATTAAAAAAAAAAGTTGCTTTTGGCTTATTGTGTCTACCTGTTGCTTTAAGGTATGCGTCTCCATTGTTAGTACTGGTTTTAAGCACAATGTAGCAGATTGGTACTTAAGTCTTCGAAGATGAGTATTTTAAATTTAAAGACCTATCAAAGCATCATCTTGTCTCTGGAACAGTATGTTACGGTGTCGTAAAGCACAAAGCGGTTGTATGAACTCATTATTGTGGCATTCCCTTTTAGCCTTGTTTGAAGTGTGTTGCGGTGGCAATGTCTTCAGAGCCTTGATGGTCTGCAGAAATGCACGAGTGACGGATTGTATAAAGCAAGATAGAGCAATGTGAGATCAGAGATGTGTCTGTGAAAACCCAATGAGCTTCTGTGTACACAGTGCACGTAAGTTCTCGGTGCAGAGAAGTTCATGCCATCTCTAGCAAGGAGCCACTGCAGTGTGCATACCACATTTCAGATGTCTTCTTTGGGGCCGTTAGTATCAGATACATTCACTCAACTGTTTGCTTTGATTTTACTTTGAAAATTACTTCCTTATGTCTTCTCTTTGAGTCTTTTGGACTCAGTCATCACTACCACCAGCAGCAAGAATGTTTGTTGAAGATGAAGAAAATAAATCAAGGAATCGCTAATGAGGTGCTGAGTTAAAACAGCTTTTATTACAAAAAATCTTAGCCTGTTTGATCAACACATCAATATATCCATCAAGTGAAATCCACTTGAAAGTTGAGCATTTTCATTTTCCACTTCTCTTCAAAGAACAAGGAACGAAGGTAGGGTTGCTCTGAACGAAGCCCTTGCTGTATATCAGGGTGCTCCAAGTTGGCTTTATTGCTCATTTTTATAAAATAAAGGCTGCTTAAAAGATAGAATTGTAACAATGCAGTCACAGTGCAAAAAGATAAGCTTGAGAAATGCATTCAAAAGGATATTCTTAGAAATAACCCCCTTGGTTACTCTTTTCAGCGTCTGGGTCAGCCTCTGCTTCTTAAGTTGGGCTCTTCCTCTTTTATGTCATTTAGTCTAGAAGGAGGAGAGCGACACTGACCAAAAAAGAATGCTTCCCGTTCTGAACTTGTCCTGTCTGCAGCCACCTGCTCTTCCTTACTCTGTGAAAAAAGCCCTTGTCCTGTGTGACTGGTTTTTCTGACAGCAAACCCAGACAAAGCAGGGGTGCCCACATTTTTTTTTTCCCTCTTCCCCTCCCTTCTTTAAGGTCTGTTGGTTCACATTTTATTCTGTACTTTCACATGCGCAGTCTTGGCCTCACCCTGTGCAGCTCCTTGGTAGTGCCCTAAAAGTGCCTTGTTAGGCCATTGTGCATCTCATTGGAAGTATTATATGGGCTCCTTCCTGCTAGCTTCATGAGTTTTGTTCAAATAGCAAGCAAGTTACTGTAGCTGAAGTAACTTGCCTCTACTCCACTCTCATGAGATGCCACTTGGAGTACTGTGCCCAGCTCTGGGGTCCCCAGGGCAAGAAGGACATGGAGCTGTTAGAGCGAGTCCAGAGGAGGCCACGGAGATGAACCAAGGGCTGGAGCACCTCTGCTATGGAGACAGGCTGAGAGAGTTGGGGTTGTTCAGCCTGGAGAAGAGAAGGCTGCGGGGAGACCTTAGAGCCCCTTCCAGTCCCTGCAGGGGCTCCAGGAAAGCTGGGGAGGGGCTGGTGACAAGGGCAGGGAGTGACAGGCCAAGGGGAATGGCCTGAAGCTGCAGGAGGGGAGATGGAGATGGGATGGGAGGCAGAAATCCTTCCCTGTGAGGGTGCTGAGGCCCTGGCCCAGGGTGCCCAGAGAAGCTGTGGCTGCCCCTGGCTCCCTGGCAGTGTTGAAGGCCAGGTTGGATGGGGCTTTGGGCAACCTGGGCTGGTGGAGGGTGTCCCTGCCCGTGGCAGGGGTGGGACTGGATGGGCTGGGAGGTCCCTTCCAACCCAAACCAGTCTGGGATTCTGTAAGTTGAGACTGAGCTATTGAACTTGACTGGCACCTGCTCCATCCCCTGGACAGAGCTGTGATTTTCCAGACTCCCTCCTCCAGGCTCTGTCTGCCCTTCCCTTTGCACAAATGCCTTGCGAGATACCAGTAAATATGAGTTTCTTGACACTAAATCTCGCTGTTTGTGGCAGGCCCACGCAGAGCAGACCTGGAGCTAGGCTATCTACAGTTGCTGCTTTAACTTTTTTTTTTATTTGCAGACACCTAAGCATTTTCTATTAGAGGTGCAGACCTTTTATTCTGACCTTAGCCTGCCGACAGCAGACTTGCTTTTCTTGGTCACCTTCTGGTGAGTGATTCCCCGAGGAGCTGTGGACTGTGGAGCTACAGAATTGTATTCCTTTCTGTACTGCTCTACTGTCAGAGTAAACTTTTATCTGTCCCTTTATTTATGGCACCTGTCTCATACACTGAGCTTTCTCTTTACAAGTTTCATCAATCTTTGAAAGTACAATCATCCATTTTATTTCAGAGGACATATTCTCTCTCTTTAAAATGCATTTATTTTATTTTTTTTTTCCCCTGGAAGAGATACGGGCATCAGTATGTCTTCAACACAGGCAACCACCTTCCTTTCCCATCTGCTTCCATGGAGTTCTTCACCACAGCCATTAAATCCGGGTGGTAGTACTGAGACCAATGACAAACCGTGTATGAGACAGTATGGAAGCAACTCACTGTAGGGAGAGCCTAGAGTGGCAGACAGCTGTCCTTAGTAGAAAAACCTGTTTCAACACAAAAAGCTTTTACCACCCATGATCCTGTCATCTTCCCTGCTGGCTGGAGCAGAGGCTCTATCCCACTGGCTTCCCAGCCCTGCAAAACTGCAAATTAGAAGCAGGAAACACCACCCTCAGACAAATTTCCCAGACTTCTTACATGGTAAACTTTGCCCTTTCTCATATCGTGCTTTTAGCAGCCAGCAGGACAGCATGTGGCTGGCTCACAGGGGGACTGGTCTTCAGCAGAAGGAGCTGTGCTCCACTGGCTCCTGCCTGCTGAAACCGTCAAAAGAATAAGGAGCTGCAGTTTAAAATACCTCCTCTTAAAAGGAAAATGATTGGGTCTCTTTAAAAGGGAGGGGGAAAAAAAAAAAGACCTCTTGGGCTCTCAGGTTTGCATCTGCAAGTGCTGCATGCTGGTAGTGGAATATGCTTGGATCAACTGACTTAGCAATTTTTATCAAATAACTTGAGCTTACTAATAAATTTCTTGAATGCACTCAAGAGTGACAAATAACCTTATAAAAAGAAAACCTGGCTAGGTTTTCTTGACAGATACTGCCTCTTCTTTTTGTGGGGCTATTTGTCACCAGCCAGAAGAAGAAATGTCAGGACTTGATTTGTGGGTGCATTCCTACCTGAATTCCCACTGGTTTCATTACCACAGAAAAGCGAGAGAATGGGGAGGCATGTGAAAATATGGTTGCATGGTGCTGTGATCATCTAACTTATCAAGCCTGAGGCAGTTACAGTGCTCACAGATTTCTTCAGGATGATGAAAGATGTTTTCTTTAATTAGTGCTCATGCCCAGAACCCTGGTTTTGGGTCTGAGAAACAACAATGTGAAAATTTTCTGCTAGCCTCCTAGCTGTGTGTGCTCTGCAAATTGATGTTAAAATCCAGCAAACACAATCTGTGCCCAATCCCGTTTAGTTGTTTGAAGACAAAACCAAAATGATAAACCGAGTGGGTCCAACTGGAGAAAACAGTAAGTATGGCTTTGCTGGGATCCTGCGTATCCTCTGAAATTCTGCTTGCTAGTGTGTCTGTTACTGAGATCTGGATTTTCTCTTTAGCATGTAGCTGCCATGCTGGTACTAGCTGTGCTTTAGTAGGTAACCTTGCTGTATTTTGTCCTGGTATTTTTTAAAAGAACTAGTGACAGCTTCCTCGTGAAACCAAAGCGGATATGAGACTGATCCTGATGGTGCGATCAAGAGAGCAGAAGAATTGAGAGACCTCAGATCAGTTCTCCTTGCACTGTGTTTCATCACGAACAAGCTTTATGTTGCCCACAGTCAGTGTGGCTTCTCGAGAAAGCTGGAAAGTTTTTGCCATGATGGTAGCTGTGGACAGAGAGGTGCTCGGAAGGGTTTTTGAGCTCTTTTTCTAATGGGTTTGGAAGCAATGGAGGGTGGTTCGATGAAGGTTTTCTCTGCTAGCACGGACACCAAAACAAGGACCACATTGTTCCAGTATCTTGATTTTCTTTTTTTTCCCCCCTTGAACATGCCTGTCAGTAATATGCAATGCAGGATGCCAGAGTTTTGTTCATCTCTGTTCTTTTCTCTTGTTGTGCTGGTGGAGGAGTTGGCTTTTGAAGTATCGTAGAAGTGGGGCTCCAGTTACTGCTGCAATGGGAGCCATGGGTGTTCACATAGAAATAAGGAGGAGGACTCAATGAAAAGAGGGAGAGAAAGAAGTAAGGCTCAAATTCAAAGCAGGTTTAAAACAGATATCCTTCTGTTATGTTCTCACAAATGCCCATCACAATGTTATTTAGGAGAAACCAAGGCTGAGACTATTTGCCTAGGCAAGGAGTTGTTAAACAAGCCGGTGCAAGAGCGTATGTATGACATTTTCTGCTTTACAAGTGTGCAGTGTTTGAGCTTTGAAACGTCACAGGTTCCTCTGAGCCACTTCAAGAGGTTTGGCTAAGGTTTAGGTCTGCTGTTGTGTTCAAGTCCTTTCTGCTCTTGGCAGGAGACCTGTGTGAGGATTTTCAGGGTGTTTAATACACAGTTTTAAAAACTGCAGTTATAGCCGTGAATTACAGAGGACAGTCAGTCTTGTCATGTAGAGCAATTAATTGCGGAGTTAGGATGTGTAAAATACTGTATTAATACATAGTCTACTTCTCAAAATGAAGCACAAACTTGAATACTGAGGTTTGTAAATCAAAACGTCTTTCTTGTAATCATATTCTGTGAGAAACTTAGGCAAAATAGCCATGCTTAGTTAGGAAACTGGCGGTGGTGCTCTGCATTGATATCTGTTGTACCCATCTGTGCTCTAAAGTGGTACCCAAAACCTTTCACCACTGGAGAGGAGATGTGCACAGAAATGTTGACATTACAGTAGATGAAATACCACTTCAGGCAGCAAAATAACTAACCAGCTATTAAAGTCAGTTTTATTGTGTATTTTTGTTTGTATCTCTTATAACATATGCTGTGAATACAAAATCTTACCTAACTGGCAGTTTCTCCAAATTGGTCTTTGGAAAAATCTCCAAATGAGAAAACAACAAAAATGAAAAATATCTTTTAGCTTTCATGTTGACTAAAGTACATTTGATTGGCAAGTAGAAGTAGTACTTGCTAGGGAAAAACATCCCAATCTATAAAGTTTATTGCTTTCTGCTAGCGTAAGTGCTCATTTTGTGAAGCATGCAGTTTTATTTTAGTAACAACACAAACTTCTCGGGAGGAAAATCTCTCTCAACTTTCAGAAATACTTTATATTAATCTCAGCAATTGATGGGAGACCTGTTGCCTTGTCACGCCTGACACTGGTGTATACCCAGAGTAATTCAATGTGTATGTACCCACTGCAGCCCTACCTTGGGCTGTTAACTGGCTCATGCCCTTCATTCTCATTCCTCTCTCTGGCTTGATTTACCGCACTGAAAAGTGTTGTGAGACTTGTACCTGAAAGATCTGGTGATGTACATGAAGCGTTACAGTGTTGGTGAAACCTCTAATTGGAGTAGGCTGCAAATTGGAGAGGCTAACCCTGGGTCCTCATCCACGTAGGCCGACTGCAAAGTCATAACTTGCTTGGTTCAGTAATTACTCTGCTTCACACCAGCATACCCAACAGGAATTTTGGCAATGGAAAAGTATAGTAAAATAACCAAAACGTGAGGGCTTAGAGTTCTTTTGTGTATAATAGTGCAAAACCAACCCCCTCCATGAACAGTACTTCTTCCTTTTGCTTCTCCGAAGGATGTTGCCATGCAGATTGAGCTGTGATTTTTAAGAATCTGCACTTACAAATTGGAAAAGATGAACTAGTAATTGTGGTTGCTTAATGTGGCATTTAGATGTTGAGTGATCGCACAATTCCCCCCCCCCCCCCTTTTTTTTTCTGTTAGCAAGAGCAATTACATAGAATTAGTGATTGGCCAAAATGTAACTACCTGCTTCTCTCTGTAAATCAGACATGTGAAACATTAACATGAGTCATGGTCAGATGAAATGGGCAGAGCTCATGGTAATTGGAAATTGTTCTGTGTGAAGCAACTGCTTGTCTCGTATGGCTCCTCGCGTTTCCATAGGCCTTCTTTCCAGGCATAACTTCTGCCTTTCAGACTCATGTAGAGGAAACAATCATATAAAATGTTCATTGTGGCTGATTTTTCTGTGGTCTGAATTTGGAGGAGCCAAAAGCTGTAGCAGATATTTTGGAAATCCCATTCTCACCCTGATACATCATCTCCTATTTCTGTTTGGTACACTCATAGAGGTTTCAAGTCTGTTACGGACACAAAATTTCCATCTTTGTTGTTCAGTAGTAAGAGTTAGGTATAACTGACTTTTTCTTTCCACAGCAGAGAAAAGCTGTGCAGCTGTAATGCTTTGTAGACCTGTAGCTGTTCATGCCTGTTCCTCTTGGAAAATTAAGACCTGACACTTGCCACTGAGCAGCGATGGAAGGTAAAGAGCTCAAATGCAGTTGCAGCACCATGTCAGCAGTTAAGCCTTGTCCCTGGGCAGCGTTCAAAGATGTGGGAGAAGGGTCTGAATCTTTCTGATACCTTAATGCTACAGCGAACCTAGCTGCTGTGTCAATGAATCGTGGTTCAGCCATGGTGGTGACACAACATCCTTCAACATGCGATCTGCTTTCAAAAACCTCATGCGGTAAAGTATGCAGGTCCAAATTAATAAGCTTTCACAGCGCTCAGCTGTCATCTGGAAGGATTACGGGCTGCCTGGGCTTTGAATAGCGGTTCCTCCAGGTCCTTGGGTGGCAGTCAGTGCTCTGCCACGCGCTGTGCTGCCGCGCTGTCGCCTCCAGCTCTTCTCCCGACAGCTCAGCCCATCCTGCCTCATCAGGTGCCGGCATCTCAGCAGCCCATTTATAAATGCTTTTGGACAGGAGAATGTTTGCAGAGAGATCGATCTGCAAGCGAACTTCATTTTTTTTCCAGCGTTCCCTCAGTAAGGAAATGCAAACCCTGTAGGGATCCTTTTCTTAAAAACAGCTTTTAACCAGAAAATCCCCAAACTATGCAGGAATCTAACAATTACGCTTCGATTTTTTGCGCCACCACTGACAACTGGCTAAAAGCAGCATTTTCCTCCGGTCATCTTGCGGGTCTGTGGTATAGCATTAGCATTGGGCATCAATTACTTTGTCGTGTCAGGTTACAGTATGTGCCCTAACAACTCCATTGTATGAACGCTAATAAGGGGCTACCTCAGAGGAGGCTTTTATCAAGTGCTACATTAACCTGCTGCCTTGTAAGTGCTCTGTAGTGGGCCCTGAAAGCAAGTAGCAGGTACCTATGTAGCCACATGCTCTTTTCTGCTTTCCTTAATTGTTCTCTACCTCAGACTGTTTCTAGGAGTTGGGAATGGATCTCAGAATAACCAAGGAAGTAGAGAGCTTGTCTTTGGATGGGAGTTAGAGTTTGGCACTATAACCTTAAAAAATAAGAGTTGATATAATTAGACCCATCACATTAAGAGTAAGATGCTAAATAAGCAAAAAGTGATACTGGCTCAGGAATCACCATCAGTCTGAAGTGGATACTCGAACAGATGATTTCTCATTACTGGAGCACGGTGGTTCAGGAAGAGTCACCAATAAGATGCAAAAGAAAAAAAAAAAATCAGTCTCAGGATGGTACTTGGTCAGGGCATAGAAAGAATGAGATGCAACGTGATAGTAGAGCGTGGGCTTGGTGTGCCTGAGTGATTCCAGCCTGGGATAGAAGCATTCCTGCTGACCCTGAGGCTGTAGAAGGTATCTAGAGCTCCAAAGTGCGTGCTGCTGGCTGTTGGTCTCCCAAACTTTGTCTTCAGTAGAAAGCTGGTGTAGCTGCTCCTGTGACTGGGCAGAGTTGGCCCGGGAAAGGGGAACTGGTCTCAGTTTTTGCTGTTGCACGTTCTAAGCGTGCTATTGAAGATTCATAGGGAGATGGCTTGAAATACAGTGGGATGAGCCAAAGGGCTTGCTCACAGTATTGCATTCTATGAGAAATTGTAGCTGAGTAACATGCTGGAGGGCTGTCCTGTGTTCTCTTGTATGCTTTTGAGCAAGGAAACTCCTTGTACTTTCTGGATGGTGGAACAGCAATGTCTGATTTGTAGTTGTTCCCATTAAACCATGGTTGGTTGGTTGTACTTGTATCTTCTGAGTTTATGTGAGTATAGAACTGAGTTTTACTTTCTCAATTGTCTGTGAAAAGTAAATATTAAGTCCTTGTGCTCAATTAAATTTGCATAGCAAACTGTTAAAAGAGCACTATTATGGTTGTAAAGTTAAACATACAACTATTAGCAGCTCTCAGTTCTGGGCATTCTCATGTTCAGTGCAGATCTCCTCTGCCATGTTACTGCCTTTGGCCAATGCCAAGTTCCAGGATCACTGAGTCCGAGTTTGACCCAGAAGATCCAGGTTTCAGGTTGGGTTATGAGTTAGGATGCAAGCAGGATTCAAGTCTCATGGCTTCCCAGCAGGACAGATCCCCATCACACCAACCAGGGTGGGAGAGATGTGGGCTGAGATAGATGTGGCAGGTCTACCCACCTCCCAGATTTCTCTTTCCAAATCTCCCCGTTGATCTCTGCCTACCCAGTCTCAGTCCATGGGACTTGTTGCTTACATCTGCAGCCTTCCGCCCTTTCCCGCAGCAGGAGGGAGAGGCATCCTCAGCAGAGCTGAGTAGTGCCTAGGTAGGTAACTCCTACCTGTCCCTGAGCAGCAACATCACCCTTGTTTCCTTGAGGATCTGGCCCTCCTGAACACAGGACTCTATTTGCAGTGGTTCCCCAGCTTCTGGGAACTGAATAGTTCTGGTCCTTCCTAGGCCTTTCTTCTAGGAGTTGTTCCCAAAACTGAGATAATACATACTTAGGGGTTATACGTCCAATCTGTGGCTTTTATCTCTTAGATGAATGGCAGAAAGCCCAAGTTACTGAGAAGTGAACCAAAAAACTGTTCTGAGTCTCAGGAGAAAAAGCAGGAATATTTTCCAAGACGACTATTCCAATAAGAAATAGGTTAAGTAAAAAGAATCAATTGTAGGTTAAAATTGTGCAGTATGTTGTTCCAACAAATTCAGGTGCACTGAATAGGTACTTTTTAGAATGGATATACAGGGAAAAACTGTTTGTAAATAGTATGCAAATATGGCTCCTACATTAATTTGCTCCTGTCAGCAGCTTTGTGGCAATCCTCAGAAATTATTCTTAATAAATTGCTCATAATTGGTTGCTGAATGTAAGGAAATAATCAGCACTCACTTGCTGAATATTTTAAGTCATAAATCAGGAGTGCAGTGGTGATACAGATCTTGATTCTGTAACCCATACATGTCCATGGAGTTGCATGTTCAGCACCAAAAAAAGGTAGAAAAATTAGAGCGGTATGTGATTAAATTGAGCTCCTTCAAACGAATTGCTATTAAAAAATATTGGCTGAGCAGCTCTGATCAAGAGCTAAGCTTTTGAGAGAAGTAAACCAAACTGTACTGCAAACTGTGCTACTAGCCTGAAAATATTTGCAGTTTTTCCACTGTCAATGGGGTACATGATCTTCATGCTGATCATGAGTTCGTAGCTCTTGTTTGGTAATACAGTTTTAATTATCTTCTGATTTGCAGTGCAGCACTTTTTCTGTAAGCATGTGGGGGGAAGATAAGAGTTGATGTAGTAAGAGCAGTAAATCTTCCATGACTTCTTCTCACTACTAAATTGCTCTGAAAAAGAGCAAATAGGAGGACTTGTAACAAAATCTTCCAGTCTTTGCTACGCAACAGGTTTAAAATTTTAATGCAAACTTTTCATATTAAATCTTTTGGACATTTTCTTGCTTTGCATTTTATTCTCGTAGTTTTTGTCTGTTCTTCCCTTGAATCGAATGTAACCATGTGGGGCTGTTAATGGGTGGAATTGCACGGGGTAAATCGCAGTTGATTGTGGGAGCAACGGAGCCTGCGCTGTTGAAATCCCTGAAGCGGTGCAGCGAGGGGAGGCCTTTCCTTCTCTCGCCTCTGTGAGAAAGAGGCATGAAACAGATGCATGAAATTAAGCACATACTACATGCCTTTATTTTATAACATTACTATTTTCCAAATTGCCAATAAACACAATTATCCAAGTAAGGAAAAGGTAAATAACAATAAGATTTAATTGAGATAAGCGTGTAATAAATGGTTAAGGGTTTTGCCTTTCATTAATATGCTTTAAGCCTATAAAGGCAAACCTGAAATTCAGTATGTGGAATAAGGAAATGATTTTCAGGTAAAATGACGTGATTTTAGTGTGAAGTAACTGTAGCTGTTCCAAGTTACTTATCTGCAAACCAGTGACTCCTATTGTTACGATACGCCTGAGACTGAGTCAGATTTCAATTTCCACGTTTCCCGAGACCTGTACTTCGCTGCGTATCCCAGATTTTTTCCAGTTTCATCTGTTCAATGCTTTAGGCACATCAAACACTTAAAATGCAAAACAGAGAACAGATCAAATTACGGAGCCTCAGATCTCCTGAGGCAGGGAAGGATCCTTCAGCTTGTAGTGAAATTTCTCCTATCACTTCTGCCTCCCAAATTGTGCCTCTAGAGAGAGGGAAGAGGATAGAGACAGAAGGATGCATTTGTTTGTTACCTGAAGGTAGCCAAATAAGGGAGATGCAAAGGAATATCTCCACTTCCCCCCCCACTTCTAAACTGCAGGTATCCATTTATCATGTTATTTGTATTAATTGGACATTTGGGCAGTTGTTTGCATCTTACTTTCTGTTAATCAGCATATCCAGCACAGTTTGCCAGGAGCCGGGGTTCACTGGACACCAGCTTGGGATCCGAGCATAAGTGCGCTGGTATATACTATCATTTGTCTTGACAAAAGGAGCCAGGAATTAATGAATTAATTGATGGCACTGCTACCTCACTCCTGTCTGTGGTCCAAGGTTTGCTTTTACAGCTGCAGGGTTGCGTGGGCGAGAGACCTGAACGCATCCTGCCTTGGCCAGACTGGTTGTACATAGGACAGCAGGAATAAATTAATGTGTTCTCCACACATAGCAGCTCTTACAGGCCGTCGTCCTTGTGATGAAATGCCTTCTGGACCCCTTGGGATTTAATGAATCGCCTTTTCCCATCTTAAAGTTTCCAAAATAACCCGCTTTGCGGGAACAGGCAGAGATGGAAGGAGAGGGGTCACATCTTAGCCTGCATTTCTGAATAAAGGAGGGGTGCAGGGAAGCAAAACTCTCTGTATTTCTCTGCAAAGAGCTTCCCTCCCCTGCAAACGCCTGCCAAGCAGCCAGCAGGAGAAGCTGTGTGAAGCCATGCGGGTGCTCCGGTCCTGCCTCCCACGGGATGCATGTGGCCAGGCCTGTCTGCTGCTTTCTGGAATCGAGCTCCTTTCTTTTTGTCTTAGAAGGGGTTCTTTACTGGTTTGAGGGCTCCGGCTGCAGGGGCCACTTGCAGAAGCCGTGGTACTGCTAGGCGTGACTTTTCAGCCCCTGTATGTGGTGCACATGGTCCTGGAGTTGGGCTGGGTGGGGAAACAGCAGAAAAATGTAACACTTGTGTTTGTTGTTAAAAATGAATAACCACACTGATTTGATCTTGGACAGTGAAATTCAGAGGTGTCACTCGACTATTAGTGTTTGCTCTGCTTTTGTGTCAGAGAAGACCATTTCTTCCCCCATCACTTCTCATCTCCAGCCTATTCCAGAAGTTGCTCCGATGAAAATCGAGGCTGTGCCGCCTTGTCCTCCCCTCTGCTTTTCTTCTCCTCCTACACTGGCACAGAAACCTAGTTCATAAAACATAGCAAATGCTTCTGCCACTGAAAAAGGCAGCAGGCACTGAAAAAGTGCTTTTAAGGTTGTGTCTGTGTAAATTGTTAGAAGGTATTTAAGATGCCAGCATAGTCAGACTGGCATTTCTGTGGGTATGATTAAGGTTTCCATGCCATCTCCTGAGATATGTGATACGTGGACCATTCATACATGTTCCTGTATTTTATTTTTTTCCTGGCATTTTTATTTCCTTTTTGAATCCTGCCATCTCAAGGTATCCAAAGTAATGCTTCCTCTCATATTAGCCTGCTTCGGTATCATCCAGTGACAAAAATGGAAAAGTGTTCTACTAAAAACGTTAATTTGGGATTTAAAGTGCGCTGAAAATGGTGAACCCTGTTCTCATAACTCTTTCCTTCTTGTTTGTGTGGGAAACCCTTATTTCCTGGTGTTTGCAGAGATTCATTAAAAAAAAAAATCCAAAGGCTACTCTTGCCTGGTTCTAGGGCACCTCTGGCATTTAATTAAACACAGATAAATAAATACAAAACAAAAAGGCAAGCTGGCAAGCAAAGCACTGGCAGAAAGGAGAAGGTATCCTCCATTTCTTAAATGTGTAGCCTGACTTTGAATTCCCAAAGATACCTTAAAGTGCCTGACTAATGAATGCTGTCTCCAGAACGTCAGCTCTCCCTCACCCAAAAATGGGTCTGGCACGCCAGGCAAGGTCCTGAAGCTGCACACAGTGTGATGAGGATGGACGCGCGCCCCAGACTTGGTCCTGAGCTCCGCACCACCTGATGGTGACTCTTCCCTCCCCGATGAAAGCCAGGCAAAGAACCGCTGCCCTCGTGTTCCTGACACGCGGCGGGTGAAAAGAGAGGGAAAGGGGATCAGGAATGCAAGAAAATAGTTTGTCTTCTGGATAGGCCAAGATTTAGACATAAATGTTTGATGCTTAATCCCAGGTCTTTGGTACAGTCATGACCTGTTATGGATTTCTTGTCATAGCCATCGTTAGCTGTTCCCAGGCTCAGTAAAGGATGAAGGAGGAGAACCCTTTTGCTTTCTACTGTTGCCAAAGTGGCCATTGAGCAACATAATTAACGCTGTCTCCCCGCCGTATACCGCGGGCACTCAGATCGGCAGGCTGTGGGATGTGCATGTTGCGAGTGCGTTCTCCAGGTGACCCTTTCATTAATCCTAATCACTAAGATGGATTACATGCCGAGGAATAATTAAGCAGCCTTCAGCCTAGGCAATATTACAGCTTCTTCAGCAGGAGACAGGCAGCCAGCATCCTTCGGAGAGGGGTTTTAGGCTCAGGTAGCTCCTGGACCTTCAGGTAGTTCCCAGCACAGTTAGGTCATGTGAAAAGTGGCAGTCTTGCAGGTGGGATTAAATGGTTTATTTAAAAGGTGTAAATCCTTCCTAAATCTCTAAACTGCTTGTGCCACATATTTCCCGGTTGTGGCTGTGTTGCTGTTGGCAGTGGGGACAGCAGGAGGGGAGAACAGAGAGGGGGGTGTCTTTAAGAGTAGCTGAAAGTGGCTTTGCTTTTGCCAGCCAGCTCTCTGTCCTTATTAATGGCTTGGCATGACATTGCTTATTCGGTTTCAGACCTCATGTTTCAGCTGGCAGCACAATGAACTACCTCCCTGCAATTCAGTTGGCAGCGATCTCATCCTTACTGACGGCCAGAAAGCGTGAGTAGGAGCCATTTAGGCTCATATCCTGCACTGGGTGCAGAGTCATTGTCATCGTTTCCCGGTGGAAAACATCAAAAAGATATCTAATCTGTCCCTTCACCTCTCCTGCACAGAGACAGCAGCAGGGTGCAGTCTGGGGCGATGGCTGTGGCAGCAGGAGATGGCCGCAGCTTGTCCTACTTGCAGTCTCAGCCTGCTATTCCACATCTGTGCTTTTATTTAAAGTGTGATGTTGTATAGGTAGAGGTACGCTTATTTTGGGTTTGCTGTCCCTGAAGCTTGCAGTTCTGATGTCTGTGTAAGAGCAATGTCTTTTTATTTGGATGCCTTTCTCTTTTCCTGGTTGGTGTTCTGCCTTGAGAGCATCCCAGGTCTTTGACGTTCATGGGTTTTTTCCATCCTGTGTTAAACTTTGAGAATGCTTTGGCAGTGGAGGGAAATACCAGCCCACTCTGCGGGTGCAGTCTTGTGGTCACCAGTGAACATGTTCAGCTCGGTGCTGCCGTTTGGTTTTGCTCTGCTTTTCGTACTCTGAGGATATCCTCGTCTGCAGGATTTTGGCAGTGGGCTGCTGTATCAGTTACGCGTAACTTCATCTGCTCGCTGAAGATGTCCACATCTTACTTCTCCGTCTTGGCGCCCACATAAAGGGCCTCTCCTGCGGCTGGACTACTGCTTTCTGTGGCCATGGTCCCTGAAGAGCCACAGCGGTATAAACCAGTGTGACGTGGTTGGGTCTTCTGGATGCCAGGTGTCAGCCAGAGTCTGCAGTGAATGGCTTCAGTACCGCACTGCCTACATCTATGTTCTCTTCTCTCCTGCCTTTAGCCTGTCCTTCCCGGGCTGCAGTAGCCCCAGCGGTACGGTGTTGTGGGTGCTGAATGTCGCCGCATCGGGCGATACGCCCTCCTCGTAGGATGAAGAGCAGGGAGGGCTCGCTTGGCTTTAGGAGGCAGTAACATCTGCATTGGAGATGGACACTTTGCTAATTCACATTGCAGAAGGTGAGCAGGGTTTCCAGGTACTATTCAGTATAACCTGTTTCACCCAGCAGAAGTTCTCAACTGTAGTTGCTTTGAGGCAGTTTCATGTGGTTTATTTTATGCAATCAAATTTGCAAAGACTGAAGCTCAAAGATGGATCAACAGTTTATCAACAATGGTATCGTTTTCTGTTTCCAAAGGGTAGATCCTGATAGTGGAGGTGGTGTTCAATCATGAGATCAGGTGGAAAGGGCTTGCCCAGCCAGAGCTTAATAAATGGATTTTTAGGGAGTACAGCTTCTTCCTATAGGCGAGTTTGGAGTATCCTCACCGTGTTTCTCTGGGATAGTTTGCACCACTCTGACAAATACAATGCACTAGAGAAACCCATAATCATCATCTGTATTTATAGCTCTGCAGTATTGTGCAAGGTACAGTTTTCTATTCACTAGTGTTCAATTACATACTTGTTATTAAAAACCTCAAGAAGTGTCAGGGCAATTACAGGCTGTAGGAGGAAGGCAGCCACTCGGAGAAGTAGAAGAAAGCTTTATTCAAACTGCTTGATGGAAGAGAAATTAATATATCCTCTTGGGAAATAGGTGGGATTTAGTTCTTGAAAATGCAGTGATGTTCCTATGAATTAGGAGTAAATAACCTCCCTCGGAGGAAGATTCTATAGAATAGTTCAGCGGTGAGACCCTCTTTGGCTTTTTCTCCTCCTTCTCTCATCTCCCTCTGCACTCACAGAGAAATAAAACACAGCAAATGAGACTTGTGGGTGGCTCTGTGTTTTGTTTCTTTTCAGAAGTTCTTGTCCATAACCTTTCCAGCTCTTTTGTGTACATTCTTCCTTAACTAATGCTCCCTTCTGCAATTTTAATCTTCAGCCTAGTGTGAACTTTCTCTTGATGTACGCAATTGTGTGTATTCACCCAGGGCTCTCAGCACTGGCATGTCTGCTGTATATTAATTAGGGCTCAATCCTTCCCAGCCTTCTGAATTTCACATCTGAAGCACACTCTGAGCTCTGTTCATCGTGTCCTTCCTCTTTCCCTGGAAGAGGTCTGGGAAACACATGGCACGAGGGGCTGAGACACACGTAAACTCTTTGGCAAACCACTGCGGATAAGCGAACGTGCTGCCTCGTGGTGAAACCTGGGCTGATAACAGCTGCTGCTGTGCTTGCAGCAGAGAATGGAAGCAGTTTTGGAAGTAAGCAGAAAGCATCCCATGCACTACTGTCTGAGTGGAGACACTTTAAAGTGCCATTTCAAATGACTATATGGGATGGTGACTCCATTTCATGTAATGCACTCTAATAAATGCATTGCCTGACTTAGCTGAGATTTGCGAGATGTTTTGAATGGGGAGGGGAAAAAAAAGCCTAAGTGTTTGCAGCTGCTCTGGGAAGAAAAGCCTGTAGCCTTTTAGCCTGCACAAAAGAGAACAAAAATATTTGCTGCTGGTAGTTACCCAACAGAGCTCCTGGCTTTCGCTCCAGGAATGACCCCAGAGGAAGGGGCTTTTTTCCACGCAGAAGGTTTCATGGGGAAATACATGGTGCATCGTTTTAGTGAAATACAGGGTGACTCTTTGGGATGTGTTCCTGCAGTAAATGGTGCAGCATTCCAAACGAGCATACGGCTTCTTGGTGTGACGTGGGGAAGCATCGAATGTGGATATAGAGGAGTTAGGAAGTTTCTAGGCAGGAAGAAGCGTGTGGCCAAGCAGAGGAAAAGGATTATAATTGCCATCCCCGTGGCAGTACTGAGAGAGAAGAGAATTGCCAGTGTTTAGCATTAGGTGCTCACGGTTTGGGCTTCTGCATGTTGAAACATCTGTTAGCATCTGCAGGATGTTGCCCTGGGATGTGGACACAACAGCAAGCATTTGTGGTGTGAAAATAATTTAAGCATGCCAAGCCTGTTGCCCATCCACAATCAAAACTCGTTGTCTGATTTTGTTGGCCTGTGCACTAGTACTTGTTAAGTTTGGCTTTACCGTCTGGCCCTTACACTTTTCACGTATGACTCATTTAATAGGAATACTAAAATTTTCTTCTGGCTTGCTGAGGAAGACTCCCTTCATTGTTCCATGTAGCACAAAGCTGCTGACTGGGAGCTGAAAAATTGTTTGTGGGCAGATCATCAGATCTGTCTGCTTCGTTTTCTGAAATTGCATGCCCAGGAGAGCAATATCAGAGGTTTTTTCCCCTCTTCCACAGTCAAGAGACTGGCGACATAATGCAGCATTAAAATGGGACTTGCCAGTCTATATTACCTCCATCAGTTAATGTCAGTGCTTTGATTCTTGCTTCTCTCTGATGTCTACAGACAGTAATAAATCACGTTTGACCGAGCTGAGTCAACATGCTGATTTGCAAACATGAAGTAACATCTAATAAAAGTACGCATTTCAGATTTTTAAAGAGTAGACATTGGATTAACCCGGAGTAGTGCAAATTGCAGCTGCAGTGAGTGAACTGAAGCTTTGCTACTTGAAAGTTCAGTGTATACTTATGTATGCAAAACTAATTAAAACTCAGTTTGCTCCTGTTTTCAGAAGAGACTTCAAACACAGTTGACTGAGAAATCACATCCCTCTATGTTACAAGGTGTTTCCAATCTTGTAATTTGCCCATTTGTCAACTTTGATTTTAAACAAGAGCTCGTACCACAATGCAATCTTTTTCTCTAGCAGTGATCACCCAGCAAACCTCATAAGAATAAATAATTATTCTTGCCTTGATATTTCAAGTGGGTTTTACCCAATATTGTATAAAATGTCACAGCCCTTTTAGGTTGTCTTGTCTAGGGAGGAGGGGGCACATTACCACCCAACATGAGCAGCCCCAATTAGTCAGATCTCCAGCCCCTAGGATATCTATTCCCAGGAATGCCACTACCCCATACCCTAAGCTTTCTCTTCCAAAGTACAGCGTTGTTTTTATATACGCATACTTCTTCCCACTTCCTCCTGCGGTTCAGAAATCCCCACCTACCTCGTGAGCTGAGACACATCACCGATAACTGCAGGGCTGCATTCTACTCAGCAGGTTTTTCTGGTGAGTGTTTTACATGCTGGTGTGGGTTCTACAGTGTTGGATTTTCTAGAGAAAAAAAGCGAAAAGCAAGTCTGGTCAAAATAAGACTGCAAGAGGGATTTCCAAGTGCTTACAGCTGGCCTGGTACGTCTGCTGAAAAAAGGGCTGCTCTGTTGGGCTTTCCCAAGAAACCAGGCAAGCAGACTGGCCCTTCTTTTGAGGAAGGTTGTAAGTCTGAGCTAATTCTAGTCCTGTTTTAGAAAGAAGAGGTTACACTTTGCATAAAGCTAAGCTAGAGGTGCTTGTGCTCTAGTTTCTGTATATGGAAAGTGTCTTTTTGGACTCACACGCTGCTCTCGCCTGAGCCTACCAAACACATACTGTGCAATTTTACAACTTTCACGACACCCTTTAGCAGCGTGTCGTCCTTGCTGCTGTAGGGACAAATGCTGTATAATGTATATATGTAGGCCTGCAAGAGGAGGGGAAGAAGAATGAAACATTTACTTTAAATTAAGCCCTGATTTCTTGCCTCAGTCCTGCCATCTTGATTCTTAGGTGATGACATGAGGTCGTCTAAACAAATAGTTCCCGGATGATAAATTCACCTTTTCTCTGTCTCAGTATAATGACTTACATTCAGTTTCTCTCACTTTTTCCCCTGGTTTTTATTCTTTAAATGAAATGACCTCCTGAAGTTCACAGCCCATGTATTTAGTTTTCCAAATTATTAACTCCTTAATGTTCTCCAAAACAGCTCCCCAGTTCCCTTTCTCAAGTGTCAGCTGCCGTCTGGAGCGAGGCATCCATACGTGGCCTTCAGAGAAACACAGCTCCGTAGTTTAGCTCATTTTTTCCAGCCTCATAATCCCTGTACAGGCGGTGAGACTGCCTGATCCGCAGCAAGGAAATGCAGATGGTCCTTTCTGGCTGGCAGAGAGTATGTTCAGCTCAGCCTTCGTTTTCCTTCGAGTTGTATGCAAACCATTTCTGCTCGTTGCTCTCTCTTTTGATTTTCTGTAGTGATTTCGTATCCCTTCGGAGGAGGCAGAGGCAGGATGGAATTTAGCTGAGAGAAAGGAAGAAAGTATAGCCTAAAACATCTCACTTTCCCGCTTTGCTTGTTACCATGTCTTTTTAGGCACAGGCAATCCAACATGTATGTCTTCCATCCTTTCCCTGTTGCTCAGTGAACTCTTGATTTTGAGATCTGTGCTTGTATGCTGCAGAAGGAAACAACTCGTGTCAGGTGAAAAGCTCTGGATGGCCACGGAGATTGGAGTTATGCTCGTTTGCGGTATGAACTGAGAGTGAATTTTGGGAGTGGTGCTGGGCAATGCAAGAGCAAAATCTTGTTAAACAAATGGAAGTCATTATTAGATACGTGTCCTCTGCAAGTTTATTTTGGAACCTCTAGGCGTGCGAGGGTCTCTAAGGAGTCAGCGGTTTGGTTCCTGCTGACAGGTTTTTTTCATATTCCTGGTTCTCCTCTTGATTGTTCTGGATGGTTTATGACACACTTGACATTTTTTATAAAATTTGTGCTGAGACAGTGATGTTACTTTCCCCTCTCTCCCTAGCAGAAAAAAAAAAGGCTATAAAGTGTCCCATAGGGTGTTTTTGAGGTCTTAAATCAGAGTTAGGAGTCATCTCAGTGCAAAGTAGACTAAATAACAGACTAAAATAACTAAGTAAGAGGCATTCATCTCCCTGTGAGGCTGCAGCGTAGAAACTGGAAGGGGAGCAGCTCCCCAGTCCTCTCACTGCACATTTCTGTCCCTCTTTACAGAGCTGAGAGGTATTCTGGCTCCTAGCAAAAACCCCTCTGCTGTCTCAGTTTGCTCTGATAGCGTATTACCCTGTGCTGCGCTACTGATGACAGCCTTTTTCCTGGATGCATGGCTGGCTGCAGCTCTCTCCTCCTGCTAACCTTGCTCTGTTCAATGAATCAGATGGTTTTGTTTTCAGCAGATGTTTCTGCCTCAGATCAGTGGAGAGTCTCTAGATCATTTCACTCCTTTCTGTAAAGTGATTGAATGCCAGCCGTAGGTGTAGCAAGTATATTCTCACCTGCCAAGATTTAAAACGGCTCCATTCATTACTGTATTCACTCATACTCCTGGTGGAAAAGCTTTCTGCATAAAGCTTGAAGACATCAACGTTACTGCTGTACGTGTCTCTCCCGGATGCTGCTTTGGCATAAGGAGAAGTCCCATTGCGGTACCGCAAGGATCTCGTCTGCTTGATAGGAGCCCACCAGGACGCCAGCGCAGAGTGCCCTGGCAGATGGAGACAGATGAGTTTGCAGTATTAACCACCCTGTGTGCTTGTCTCAAGGGTCTCGCTGCAAAGCGTGACTGGGGGGGGAAGGCTGAGCACGTATCCCATGACCCAGAAAGGCCAGCAACCAGCTAAAAAGGAAAATGACCCAATGTGTATTGGTCGACTGGTTTCCCAGTTTAGAAGCTTAAAGTAACTAATGAAGGTTCTTCAGTTTGTTCTGACAGTGGTTGGGAATCTAGCAGTGCCCCTCTTGGTGAGAATTATTTTTATTAAATGGAAAAGGATTTGTTTTCAGAAGAAGATGTTCACTTTTTGCCTTAGGGGGAAAAAAAAGAGTAAAGTTTTGAAGTGCCTATTTTATCAGTAACGCTTTGCTGTCAAAAATGCTACTAAGTTTTAGTGATCAACTATTCAGAAACCCTTGTGTCTGGACGAGAAATGAAAACACCAAAATGCTGCTGGTTCTGTGTAACTCAGAAACCTGGCCTCATTGCAGATGTCAGCTGAAAACGTTGATTTACTCGAGACCTTTTCCTGCTTCATCCGAGTCACTCAACTGAGAACTTTGCCTGTTGGATCAGTCTGAGCTTTCCCTCTAGCTGCCAGGCCCACAAAAGCCTCATCCCAGGTATTTATGTACCAGTAAAATGTGGAAAATAGGGGAGAGAGGAGTTGTGCTTTGTGAACGTGATATCTGTAGTCATATATGTAGGTTTACTGTCACTTGGCACCCTGAGCACTGTGTGGTAAGGTGGCACGTTTCTGAAGATAGTAACAATGGAAATACCACAAATATTTTTTTTTTCCCCTTCAAATGTGCATCTTTAATTAGTAAAGGTAATGATATAATTGTACAACCCTTTTAGCTCCTCTTCTTTTTATAAATAGAGGAAGAAGATAGGATTGTAGGATAGCTAAGGTCAGAAGGGATCTCAGGAGGTCTGAGGTGCAGCTTCCTGCTCAAGCACGGTCTGGGGTCAGACCAGGCTGCTTGGGGTTTTAGCCAGTCTGGTCCTAAAAACCTCCGGGGATGGAGCCTGCACGAACATCCTGTGCTCAGGCCCGAGTCCTTCATGTTACTTGCCACCAGTGGCCATCAAGTGGATAGAGAGCCGCAGAGGCAAAGGCAAATGGCCCAGGCTGGCTGTGGTCTCTCTTCTTGGCCAAGCAGTATGGGCTGGAAGGACCAAATAAGTCTTCATCTCCAGATGTCCCCCAGGTGGATTATCCGTATGGTTCTATTTGCGTTATTTAACATCCACAGCAAGGAAGTGGGAGAGGTAGTGAAGCAGCACGTGCCACGTGGCTAACGGTGCAATGCACTTTAAAAGCATTATAACATTGTAGTGCTTGAATGAATCCATCTAAAATTGAGCTAATAAAGCCCAACGCTCTTGTGGTACTGCTTGAAAGAGGTAAAGGCTCTCCTGGTTATGGCAGGATCTCTACCTTGAAACTTGGTTCAGGTCTTAAGTGGTTTTGGACCGGTTCACGCTCAGTCTTCTGCTAGCTGTAGGTGAAGAGTGCATTCCTCCTCTGTCTGGCACAGACCTCTGTCTTCTGATCTGCGTCTTCATATGGGCCTCAGGGGTTTGGGCACTTCAGCTACCGCCTTGTGAAGCCAGAAATGTTGTAATTTGGGGACAATTTTTGTTTTCCTACCTCTGAGGGCCTGTATGTTGTCTGGCTCATGTCACGGTACTTTTGACGCCTGTGGGCCTTTTCACTTGCTCCATGAGGCACGTTTCAGCCCCACAAAGTGTCTGTCAAGGATGTGGCCAGTACCAGAGGCTGGAAGAGCTTCTCATCCAGGATTTCCCTGGAACGAGTTTTTACAAATTGTGATTTCCATTCAGAGCCATAGGTGTTTGGCAGTCAACTGAATTATATGTTCTAAACCGTATTCAGAGTGGTATTATGCATGGTGGCGTATGTGGGTATACACACGTAGAATAGAGTGGAAAATATTACTGGTGTGTAAATGTTTTTCAATTTTAATCTTTTTTATTTTTGTGCATTTCCAACTTCTGTATGAAGTGCCCGTCTCATGATTTTTTCCTTTTTTAAATGTAGCTGTTCTTTTATCGTTGCATTTCAACCACATGATTATCATGGGTAACAAGAGAGAAAAGGGAATGATGTTATTGCTGTTCAAAGGGATCTCAACCTCTGGGTTTGTTCTGTTGTGTTTAATAAGAGATTGCAATGATTGCATGCCCCCTATCACTTATCACATCAGAAAACCAAGTCTAGTTTTCATTTTAATTAAAAGAATAAATTAAAATTGGCCACTTCCAGTGTTTTATACATTTATAGCTTCAACCTTTTGTTTTGGCTAACATTTTGAAATACTTCCAAAATATTTTGAAAAGCCAGGAAATGAAAGGCAGAGCTCTAAAGAGCAAGGAAGGAGGACTTCAACTAGAAAAAAAATTTGGATAGGGTAATTTAACAGCTGTTTCAGGCAGGTGAACAAAATGTCTTTTCTCAGTGTATTCAGCAGAAAACATCTCAGTATTTTAAGACAGATGAAGTTAACTAAGTGTCTTAGAAGGCCTGAAAGGGGGGGAAAAAAAATAAATTGGGGTTTCTCAGCATTTGAAATATGGCAGTAAGAGAAGTGTTGTTATGGAGACCCTGAAGAAGATGAGTGTAAAGTTACTTGTCTGTTGCTGTGGTTTTTTTAAGAACTAAGTCTGGGCGGTATGGAGACTGTCATAAACCAGCGATGCTCGTACCGTCAGGAGCAGAGCTGGCCTCAGGCTCAGCACTCTCCATCCATCTCCTTCACCCAGCTCCCAGCCCAGCTGCCATGTTACGGACCTGTCTTCTTGATTCCTCCTCTCTCTATAAATCTTAAAACCAGTTTCTTTCTATGCTGAAAGGTGGTGTGTCATTTATCTAAGAGTTTCAAAATACAGCTGGAGCCTGTTCATGCTTCCCACCCTAACTTGAGCTTGCCCGAGGGGCTGCTGTGGCCCATTTACTAAAGATTGTGTGCACAGCTTGAAGAAGCAAGGTCTCGTACAGAAATATTCAAGTGTGGATTTATCCGAAGGGATCTCTGATGAACACCCTGATGTGAAAGCACCTGTACCCAAGGGTGAACTGGCTCACGATGCGTTCTCGCACCATACGGGTTTGCTGCGAATTGGGGTAATAAATTACTCATGGGTTGCATTTCTTTTTGAAGTGCAATCTAGTTCCTGCAAACCTCCCACCGTAGCAAAGTCCTGTTCGTTGTATCTGTCACTCATGGGTTGTGCTCACAGAGACTTTGAGCACCAAAAAGGGGCAATTTGCACTTGTGGCATCGCAGTCACAATTCCAGGTTAAGACCTGCTCAGCCAAACTGGGAATTTGAGGCAAGCATTGCAGCTAGGCAGGGTGGACTGTGTCCTTCCACAAAATCACTTGCTTAGGGGAAAAGCAATTTGTATTTGAGGTTGTTGGGTTTATTTACTTTGGAGATTGAAAACGCATTATTTATCGAGGTAAGACTGGGTCAAATTAGACAAGCAAACCCAATTTCCTGGAAAAGTATTTGGGCTTTTCAGTATTTTATCTAGGATAAATATGAAACTCATCTATTCTCTTTGATCGCTTTCTTTTTTTCATGTATAGAAGCAATGGGGTTAACTGTGTATGAGGATGAACCGCCAACATGACCTGTGTGCATCTCCTGCCGGCCGCAGGAAAGCGTGTTCTCTTGCATTTCACTTTAACTGTTAAAGTTCCTTAGAAATCAAACTGACCAATCCCCCAACATGTAAATCACAGTTTGAATTTTTCTTGGCACGATTTGCTATCCACTAGAAAATTGAGAAAGTGTGGAATTAGCAGCTGCAAACCCACTTACGTTGAACTTGCTGCTGCGTGGGTGCTGCCCTACAGCAGGTAACTATTGGTATAGTGGGGGGACGGTGAAGAATTCTTCAGTGTTATATCTATTTACCTATGTGTGTATACCCTAAATATGCCTCTTCACAGCCATCTCCTCTCCCAACCTCCCTTCACTGTGCCTTGGCGCGTTACCTTCCAGCTCTGCGGGTGCTCTTACCCCTGAAATCTGGCCAGCCGGGGCTCGTGATGGTGCTGCCCCACAGCTGGAGCAATGGATCTTGCTGTATCCCATGCTGGAACCGTCTATCAGCCTAAGCAGTCATGGGCTTTGAGAGCAGGGATAAACAGATGTGTGCAAACCGAGACTTAGATTGCTTTCCCAAATTACCCCAAACTGAATCAGACTTTTTTTTTTTTTTTAAAAAAAAAACATCCTTCGGTGATCCTTTGGGTCTATTCTTGCTGTCGTTACATGAGTAATAGCATAGTCTGCCACGTTGAATCCTACTCAGGAGCCTGCATATCTCTCCATCTGCACCCCAGTCCATCGTTTTCTGAGCATCTTCAGTGAATCAGGCAGACTTGTTAATTTTTTGGGAGGCTCTCCAGTTGAGGGGGAGAAACTGGAATCAGGGCAGTGTAGACAAGAAATTCATGTTGGTCTTTAAAGTGCTGTCACAGACAGAAAGTGTCTGGTAATGAGTTACGGCCCGGGGAAGAGAATTCTTCTTGCCAGGCACCTTTGTGACTCCATACTTTGTTAGTACTTCTCTGCCCTAACTGTAACAAATCTATCCCAGACAGACATCTCCTATCAGTGCTAACAGGCTTCTTGTTTCTTCCTTGGGTTTCTTCCTTTTTGTAATTTTTTTTTTTTAAACAATGCTGTTTAACACCTGAATAATCTTCAGAAATGGTGTACATAAGCTAAAATTTGATTTGACTTTAATTGCATTTTTTCATATTCTCTGCTCGATAGCTAACAATCTCCTTGAGTACTTGTTATCTTTGTTTCCCAACTCACAACCTATTTTAAGGGGTTTCTCTAGCAGCTTTTTTTTCACCATCTTACAGATTTTATCATGGTCTTACAGCTTCATTGCAAACAGACTAATTATATGGTGCTTGCCAATACAAGTTGCAAAATTCTACGTGCACACCTTTTGGCTGAAACAAACCTTACATCAGAAGTAATCTATAGAGTCACAGAATAATTGAGGTTGGAAAGGACTTCTGGAGGTCACCTATCCATCGCCCTGAACATATATATTACAGTTGTAAGGATCTTGGAATTTAAGCTTGGAAAGAGAGTCTGTATATATGTGTGTGTGTGTATATATAAAGTATTTATTTTTGACTATTTTATATGGTGTCTGGGGATGTACATCTCCACTTGGGACTGGGTCCTCTAGGTTCCTTATAATAATAAAAATCATACTAAGGGCAAAACCCCTCAAGTTTTAGATCCTTCCAGATGGAACCCCACCTGGCTGGAAGTGCAAGGTACCCATTTAGATTGCTTCAGCTGCAGAGGTTACTTGTGAAGGTCACAAGAGGAAACAGTGGAGAATTAACATTGCTGCCCAGGCCGAGTATTTCTTCTGGGATAGTTGATCAGCCAGCCAGATAGTAACTAGCAGCTTCTGCTTTCAAGGGTCATGTTAGCAGTGTGCTTGGCAAGAGGTTTGTTTCACATGGGGATGTTAAAGAGGTTTAACCATAACCCACAGAATTCCTTTGACCCTGAAGTGTTAAAGCCGCATCAGCCATCCCGTTTACTTCTCTGAAGGTGAAGTCTTGCTTTGAATTGTTTTGGGCAGATCGACCGTTCTGCTAGGCAGTCTCCAGCATGACTTTTCTGTCTAACAACCTTCTTTGCCACTTTTTTTGTGCATGCCCACAGGCTACGTTACCACGCGGTATTGTCCAAGACAGGCTGACCTTTGGGACAGCTTTGCCTCCCAAGTTCTCTGCCACCAACCAACCCAACTGGTCTTCACTTGGTTTATTTTCTCTCTGCCCTGCCACACTTTGATGTCTCTCATGGCTCTGCGTCCCTATTCCCCGCTCGGCTGGGTACACCTTGTGCTCTTCATGCTTTGCTTCACGTTCCTGCGTCCCTCTCATCTAGGTTTTAATTCCTACCTTTAAAGCCCAGAGGAAGTTTCTTTATCCTTCTTTTCAGATGCTCTCAATCCTCCAAGCTCCTCTCTGCCCCTAGGCTGCTGTTACAGATTTTTGGCAATCACCTTCTTTATTTCCATTCCCTATTTTTCAAAACGTTTCTGCAGACTGGTTAGAAACTCGCATGCAGATCTGCTCTTATCTCCAGTAATCCTTTCTCTAGAGTAAGTCTTGATTTAAATCCAGGAAGTGTTACTGTTACTCACTGCTTCGTGCCTCTGAGATTGTATGCCTTGATTCCTGGTTTCAAGCCCAGTTTCAAAACCATTTCTTAAAAAAGAAACATTAAAAAATAGTCATAGCATGTCGTTTCTGAAAAGGCACAACAAAACTCCCCCATGGTGCTAGCAGGTCCCAACCAGCGAGGCGAGGTGGGGGATACTTACTGGCTTATGGATGTCTCTTGCGGACATCTCAGCACGGGTTTCTGCTGATGTCGGAAAGGCTGGGGTCTGTCCTGTCTGCTAAACTCCCCCAAATAAATCTTGGTGCTGGAAATCCCCCCAGATAAGGTTATCTGGTCAGGAAGACCATGGCTCTGCCTTCTCCGCTGCCCCAGAGCAGCTGGCTGTGTGCAGCCTCAGTGGCCCATCGGATTTTGACTGTCTCTCTGAGGGTGTTTTATAGGAGGTGAAATAAGTTCGTTCAACTGAGAAAGGGGTTACTGGAGCATAGGAAGGGACTTTTCGCAGTTTCACCGGTTGCGTCAGAAGGTTTGAGATCATAACTCTTCATGCCTTGCTTCGTTTACCTTCCTGTCATTAGATTTTGTCTAACACGCAAAAAAGAGGGACAGGCTTACGTTAGGGCTTTTTGTCAGTGTGTTACGGATGAGACTCCGCAGAGTTCTTGCTCTCAGGATCGACCAGGTACTGAAAATCATCAAGCCTTGCCTTCAGTTCCCTGTCACTTGCAAAAACATTAAACGGTTGAGCTTTAAACTTCTGCTGCAGGTGCCAGCTTAGAATGAAATTGTTCTGGAAAATGTCATCAGAAGTTGTTTAGTCTTTTCCAGGGAGGTGTCTAAGGAAAAATCCTATTTTTCTTCATATTCAAAACACTTGCAACAATTTACGATGCTGCCTTGTTTTGGAACACGATTTAAAATTTGGCAAAATGTGCATTGTGTGGTGGTTCTTTTGTTTGGTTTTTTCTTTTTTTTTTTTTCCCTCTCCCTCTTATTACAGTTCTTCTGTCAAAACTGACCCAAATTTGGGTAAGGGAAAAACGTGTCAGGGCTTACAGTTCCCACATGCGTATGGGCTGAGAAGCAGCGCAGGCTCAGGGTGAGCTCTGGCTGGGTGAGGGCGGGGGATGCTGGGGAAGGGATACTGGGATGGGCCGAGACGTGGACCAGAGGGACTAGAGCTGGTCTTTGCAGCGTGCTGGGAAAGCGATGGAAACTGGGACAGGGAAGGGAGCAGCCTGCTGTTGGGAGGAGCCGCTGGGTTAGCTCAGCTGGCAAGGTTTGGTTATAAAAACCCCGCTGTTGGTGATGACTAGCTGTAACGCCGCGTCGCCTTTTTGTAACTTGATAACCATTGACCTTGCGGTATTAATGACACCTCGTTAAAGCAGATTACAGGTGCGCATCTCCAGACTTTGAAACACCAGACTGGAAATCCCTCTTATTAGACAGCTCTGGAGCAAAGAGTGTAAGAGCATTGCTTCAGATTTAACCCCTAGTTGTCTTATTTCTCCTCTTTCCCCCACCTAAAGATTTATTACTTTCTTCGCGTGGCCTGTGTTTGTGAGTAATTCGTGGAGCTGTAAATAATGGAGCAGGCCATTGCCAGTGAAGCCCTGGAGAAAATTAGTTTTCCAGAGGAGGAAGCATTGGATAGCAGGGAAAGCCAAAGCAAAGCACTGCTTAAAGCTGCCGGCTGCTTTCAGGGAGAACCTGTTTCCATTTTGCGTGTGCTGGTGTGAATTGGTGTTACTGGTGAATGCCAGTAAGGCTGAGGCCAGCTGGTTGTGAAAAGTTTGGGTTTAATAAAGTTGCCCATTTCCTGAGCTGAAACTATGATTTGCCAACGTGCTGAATATTTGAAGCTATATTTAGTTGGTGGAGTTGAGCTTTCAGAGTACAAGCGTATACAGTAAGTATTGTTAAAATAAATTAAATTAAACTCAAATTTGAGTCTTTCCTATTGGACACTCTGAAGTGGGTGCTTCTGACCTAAATGCCCATGTCATTGTGTGGTGGGATAACTCATGCTTCATCTCAGGTGCAATTTTTGAAATGTGTTCAGGAAAATCTACAGATCCATAGTGATATTTCCTAAAGAAAACTAATTACAAATAATTATTATTCTGTTTTCAGAGCAGAGCTTGAATAGCATCCAACAAATAAAGCTGCAGTCCAAGTGTGACACAGCACGGATGAAATAAAA
This sequence comes from Balearica regulorum gibbericeps, assembly GCF_011004875.1. Classification (NCBI taxonomy): domain Eukaryota; kingdom Metazoa; phylum Chordata; class Aves; order Gruiformes; family Gruidae; genus Balearica; species Balearica regulorum. Next base: position 39,818,721 of record NC_046190.1, on the reverse strand, counting down.
TACTGAATAGTCATTCATGAATTCTGCACTGAATCGTGGGAATCCCCCTCCAACCCCTCCTGTCATTTTGGACTTGTATGATGAAATCTATATCCTAATGAGCACGTGAGGTCGCGCTGAACCCGCTTTGTGATTTTCCTCATTTCTGCAATATCGAATGTTTTTGTGTTTAAACCTTGCATGGAAGCGTAAGGAATAATCGGTGTTCTCCCGGGAGAACCTGTCTCTTTTTTTTTTTTCTTTGGGGGGTGTGTGTGTGAGTGTGTGTGTTCCCCAAAGGTTCAAGGATCTGAAAAGGGACCAATAACGTGAATAACGATAAACCTGATTACTCTTACCCATGTCTCAAAGGCATTGCTGGGATATACAATTAAGAACAAAGAATTAGGCCTTCCAGATCTCTCCCCTTTATACCCAGGAAGAGAAATGGAGAACTACAAGCTAGAAATGTCACTGCCCCATTCCTGAGGTTAAAGGCCTTACTGGACAAGAGCAAAGTGTATGTTACTGAGACCTCATGCTGTATAGAAATGTACTTTGGATTCTCAGCTGTCCTCTTAGATATTCTTGTATCTTTAAGAAACTTAAGGGCTGGTTTGGGCTTGTGAGTCATGGAAGACTTTGAGAAATAGCAAGTGGCTTTCCACCTGTGCCTCTGGTCTGGGAAGAGAAGGGGAGAGCTGGTACCGCACCACAAGAATTTTGCCCATTATATAAATTACACGCAGGCTGACGAATTCCTTAAGTCAACTTAATCTGTTTTCTTCTGCGCCCGGAAAGAGAAAATGACCATTTAATTATTGGGAGAAAAAATTATCCTACTAATTGAGAGAGTCACATTAGTGCAATTTAGTTTATCGTTCAATTTATTTGAGGAACATGGATGCAGTTCAGCCAAAGATGTTATTTAATGTTTAATTGGATGGACTCAAAGTGACAAAGCACCAAATGTCCTCATCAAAACAAACCCAGCCTGTGTGCTGTGCTGATGTTGTTATACAGGACAAAATTGATCCTGCTTTGTTCATACGTGCTTCAATCATCTGTGGTTTTGCTTTCCTATGCTTACAGAGACCCATATTTAACTTTGCATCCTGGGGAAGTTACACAGTAACTTGTAAGAGCACTAACTTCTCTGAGCAAATGCTTATAAGAGCATTTTCCAGGTAGAGACTGTTTCCCAGGAACTGTTTGCATCATTCCTGAAACGCAGCCTCAAGGTCCGAACCATCCCCACTGACACTCGTGGGTTTATTTTCACTGCATGGCACGGGATAGCAACGCTGCGATCTGGGCGGACAGCGAACGTGGGGCTGGGGGAGATGAGCCGGCAGCAATTCAGTGTCGACCTCTTTTAAGCAAAAAAAAAAATAAAAAATGATGGGTTTACTTTTAATATTGTTAATATTCATCATTACGAAATGTTATACTCTACAGCCACGCAGTGGCTTGGGCACAACCCCATGAATAATGCAGACCATTATCAGTTTGTGTTTTGAAACAAACACAAATATTAACAAATCTTCATCGGGCTGGCTTCTGATGTCAACTAGCCACTTAGCAATTAAAGTTTTAATTGCTTCGCAATTAAATTTGCAACTACAATGTAATTAGCACGCAGAGTTTAATTTGCAAAAGCGTGGCTCTGGTCGAGAGTCCCAGGCTCAGAGAATGCGTGGTGGGGGCTAGGGCCGCAAGGGAAGCCATTCCCTCCTGGATAATAGTGCAAACAGTGCGATCAACAAACATATTAGGAGGCAGCAAAAATGAATGAATTTAGCTGCACCTACCACAAATAATTTCCCGTTTTCTCAGCTAATTTACAAGCGCTTAGAAAAGTTGTGAGTTCTGATTGACAAGTGAAAAAATGGATGGGAAAGAGGGCAAAGCGTTTGGCAATGAGGAAATTTTACCCCTAGGTGAATGGCATTTACACAAAAATCTGTGCAAAGGAATAAGGATAAGGCTGTAGCTCTTACTATCCAGGAGGATCACTGGGGAAAAAATAAGTGAGGATAAAAAGAAGGTTGCTGGTCTTTGCATCCAAGGAATGAGGGTAGAAAATTTCCAATATAAATGCTTGTTTTGCCAAAGGTGGTACGTGATTTGAATAACAGAGCCAGGAAAAAGAAGCAAAGAGCCTCCTATATAATTGAGACTTCTGAGTATCTGCCAAACCCAAAATATTTTGAATTATGCATGGTTAAACTGATTTCTGGCAGCTATTTCTGTTGGGAGCAGGCTGGTGGCTTCTGGAGGTGGTGTTCTGTTCTGTATCCTCACGCTGGTCACCTGCATCTTGAGAAAGCCAAACGGATGGCACCCTTTGAGCTAGAGAATTGAGTCGTAAAACATGCCTTGCTGACAGCGACGTGATGTGGCAAAGGCCCATTTCACTGCTCGCAGAACCATTAATGAAGTGACTCATCGTCAGATGATATTGGGGCGTATTCTGGGGAAGAATAGGGACTTGAGGGCAATCCAGAATACAGCCACCAAAATACAGCTGCCAGCCTTTTCTCATGGTCAATCCTCCATGCTAGCTAAAACACAGAGATTGTTATGATATGCTCTGTCTATATGAAAAGTAACTTGTGTTGTCCTCCATCAATACGGAATAGTTTCTTGAAGCTGACATAGCTTGCATCTAACCTATGCACTTTGAAACCTGCATAAAATCAGCTCAGCTGTAAATTAAATATCAATGTTGGATTCAGTAATGCTCAGTATTTCAGCAGAAACGCAGCATTTGGCCATCTTTTCTTCTTGCCTCGAGTAAAACATCACTTGCATTAGTTAGTATTTGTCTTACAGAGATTTCAAAGGAAGTTGCAAATTTATCTCCATTAGTTGATCAATATTGTAATGCATTTCTTTTGGTTTCTTTATCTGGTTGATATGTCAAAAAAAAGCACAATTTATTTCCTACCTGGAAAGCTGCACTGTGTAGGCTGCCAGCTAGGAAAAGAAAATGGGTAAAATTCCTTCTGTTTATGGCTGCGTTAGACCCTTTATTTCCACGAGAGGTGGATTTGGCTCACGGTCTGGGGAGTTTATTGTTAGGTGTTTAATGTTCCGGATTGCTTAATTACACAACAGGAGAATGGGAGACTTTCTCCAGGAGACTAAATTGTAATTAAACAGCACACTTATTACTAAACCCTACCGAAAGAGAAGCAGCCTACCCGTATCTCTTCTCTTGCTGTAGTTACAAAGATCGAATACCTTCGCCTTTCAATTCCAGCCTTCCTCAGGCTACTGTCCTGTTCAATCTTTCTCTTATGTACTTAGAAAAAAAAATAGATACACTTTCTCCTGCAGCAGCTGAGTTTGTCTAATGAAGTCTCTCACGGACTGTTTTGTGGCTTGGTAGAAGAATACAGCTGTCTGGCAGGACTGGGGAGCTCTGGCTTCGGGAGCATCGCTGAGCTTTGGGAAAGGGGAGAAGGAGCAGCAGAGGTGGGCCTGGAGCCATAAAACACCGTCAGCCTCGTAGTAGGGGGTGGTGGACCAAGGCAAAGGTTACTCGAGTGGCTGCTTGCGCTCCCGCCACCTCCTGAACCAGTCGTAGCTCTCCTGTTTGGTTGTGTCAGGTGGTCACGAAGCTTGAGAGCGAGGAGCAGCTCATCGTTGCAGGGAGCCCCACGAGGACCCACCCCCCCCCCCCCCCGGCACCCTGGTAAAAGCCAGGAGGGGTGGTGGGAGAAGGCAGAGTGCTTTACTGTAACCCAGTAACTTGAACTTGGGCTACTCGCGGTGCAGAGGTGGACCAGGCTGCGTGGGCTTCGTGCCCCCGGCTTAGCGCAGAGCAGAAGCGGTGTCACCGCAAGCTGCTGTTTGCAATAGTAGCACGTCCCCGGTGCCAAGGCACTGCCCTTCCCCAGCGAGGTCGTCACTCGGGGCTGACCGAGAGCTGTTTCGCAACCCGAGCGGAGAGCTGCTGCTCGGTCCAAGGTGGGAGTGTAAAGTGCAGCCTTGCTAAGGCATTGCTCGTCTTTCTGCGAGTGAAACCTGCTTCCCTTTGGAGAACGCCATGGTCTGCGTGAAGAGTTTCATCTGTCTTTGCAGGTGCAGAGGGTGTTTTCGCCTTCAGACTGATTTAGGGAGGCTTTTCTGGAAAAAAGTTATTTCTGCCATTGTCATGTTATTGCCTTCTTGCTGATTGTTTCCAGTAGAAACAGGAGAAGGTTCATAATAGTTGTTTCATCTGCGTGTAGTGATTTTTATATTCAGATTTGCAAAATAAGAAACAGACACTGGAATCAAAACACCACTTCATTAGCAGAACTGGTAGAAAGTGCTTTTAAATGACTGCATATGAAATTCATGTTCTTTAGGTTTCAAGAAATCTAGTTTTAGTTTTGTTTTGACAAACAAGGCCTGTACATCGTGTCACGTTATGCTTCTGGAAGAACCAGGTTTTGTAGTAAGAAATGCACCCACAGTCTTGTGTGTCTTCTCCACAATCTAGGCTTTAAACGTCATTATTATGAATAAAACTAGTTTGAGTGCAAATGTTAAATGAGCATTTAAATAATTCTTGGGTTTTTATAAACAAAGCATTTTTAAATTGCTGAGTAGTTATTGGTAACCACCTCCCAATTTGAGCAGTTCTCATCTAGAAAATCCTTACTGAATTCATCAAAACAAATGCTTGTTGTCTCTTTTTTTGACTAATATCTAAACTCTACACCATCTTGGGTCATGAGAAATTGTAACTATAATCTTTTGCGTAATGCCGATGGCTTTTTGGGTTTGCCATGAAATAGAAACTGAATTTGAGGAGTTTGTGCTTGCCCAAAAGTTTCCTGAAGCTTAATGGTTTTCTGCTCAACTCCTGTAGCTGCTGCTTGAAACACAAAGTTGATGGTGGGTAGGATAACTGCATACTAAATCTTCTAACTTCTGCCTTCTGGAAGCTGACCCCCTCTTCTGCAAGTGAAATCAGTTTGCTTTGGTTTTCTTTTTGTAGAACGTCATCTTGCCTGTATCCACGTATTGTACTGGGAAATCTTCTCTGTAATTTTAAATTAGTATTTTAATTTCATCACCAATACGCTTCTTGTGTACTGGGGGAAATGATCGATGCAGTAAAAGGGTCGTGAAGACTCTAGTAAAAATAATCTCTGCAATATTGTGCTTTCTATCTCAAATCTCAAAGTCCTTTGCCATAATCAGGCTGGAATTTGTTATCAAGGTACGGCAGGGAGAGCTCAATTTTCTACATGTGAAAAACAGGCTGTAAATTGATGGGAGCTGAGCTAATATTTCTGTGCATTACACCAGGGGGCTCTGTCCAACCCCAAGGCGGTCCTTTGCAGCATTGTCCCTCCCTCGTGGGAATTTTCATCTCCTCTTCCAATCCTTGGAGGGCATCTGTGGATGATGAAGCGATGACTCGTAATCATGCATGATCGTGAGTGAACCACAGAATTTTTTTAATACAGTGAATAATGCCCCCCCACCCCCCAAAATAAACCCACTGAGCCATAAGATTCAGAACCCAGCTGCTTATTTTTAAGTCTTTATAAGAAAATAAATGAGACATGGGAATATATGTGGCTTCCTTATGAAGATGGATGATTAGCATGGATTGTTTTGGTAAGCAACAGATGACATCTTGAGTGGTGGGACAGATCTCAAAACACTTTTGAATAATATGATCTATTTGTGCATTACTGCTCAGATCTGGCTGTCTTTTCTCTGGAACCAGTTACGACTCCATGAGCTAACAGCGAGGTAAACTCATTCCCTTTGCAGATATCTATTGCAGAGCTTTTTTGCAGAAATATCCCCATTTCAGCTCTGCTGAAGCTCAGTTCTATTAAAAAAAAAAAAGTATTCTTCAAAATCATTTAGGAGTCTCTGAAGCGTGTGAGGCACCATTAAAGGTTGATTTTGCTCCTTCTTGAGATAAATATCTATTTTTGTGCTTCGTATGAAATTGATATTTACCATGAACAAACAAACCAAACATTTCTAAAAAATAATAATAAAAAATAAATTTACTTTTAAAGGAAAGTTAGCCAATACAAGGAATGGAATTGGTGTCCCTTTGAAGCTAACAACAAATCAGCAACCTCAGAATTTAATTTTCAGGCTTGTTTATTAGCCCCAAAGTATTATATTGCATATTTTAGTGTTTCTGTGATGGCTTTACTGTGTGAATATAGGTGAGTGCATTCCTGGCAGACATTTACTAGGTGCTGACTGTGCAGTGTCAACGGTTAACATGACTACTCAACGTGACGGATGCCGTACCCTTATACTCCCGTTTGCCTTTGCACGTTGCCATCCTATGTATTTCTTCTTGCCGTGATGGGAACCGCGCACACTGCGGCTGCCAGCCCACCGTACCTGGCCGGTATCTTCCAAAGGAAATGGTGTTTTGTCCTCCTTATATAAAAGTGTGGGGATATATATATATCTCTCTATGTACTTATGTAAGTAATCACTCATAAGTATATTTGCTGCCTTACTAGTGACAATTGCCCCATCCAACCTGGCCTTGAACACTGCCAGGGAGCCAGGGGCAGCCACAGCTTCTCTGGGCACCCTGGGCCAGGGCCTCAGCACCCTCACAGGGAAGGATTTCTGCCTCCCATCCCATCTCCATCTCCCCTCCTGCAGCTTCAGGCCATTCCCCCTGGCCTGTCACTCCCTGCCCTTGTCACCAGCCCCTCTCCAGCTTTCCTGGAGCCCCTGCAGGGACTGGAAGGGGCTCTAAGGTCTCCCCGCAGCCTTCTCTTCTCCAGGCTGAACAACCCCAACTCTCTCAGCCTGTCTCCATGTACAGAACACACTGCTGCAATCTTTACACACCCACAGGCCAGGTAACCTTTGGGTCATGATATTTATCAAGCAATAACTTTTAGTTTCATAAATAACAAGTTTTTTTTGTTTTAAACTTAATGTTTTTAATCAGCAATAGATCCTGATTTATTGTACCAGACAGTGTAAGACCACTCTCCTTCCAAAATACTTTGTCCTTCAAAGGCAGCCTTTAAAGTTTGCCCTGCCTTAGTACAGTACCTGCTTCCATTCACCCTCTTTCTTTATACTGCTATGAAAATACTTGAAGTTTTCTACTCAATTTGAATTACCTTATTATGTGCTTAGAAGGTATATGGTGTGTAAACTTATTTTGGTCTTCAAGGTTTGCTTGTCCTTGTTGGTGCGTTGTTTTGGTGGAGTAGCACGGCTAGGCTGGAGTCATCCTTGCTTTGTGGGGTATCATGGTGTAGATTTACATGTGGATAGATAGGGCTGATGTAGTTTTAGGGCTTATATATGATGTAGGAGAAGTTTCTATTTATGATGGCGGTTTTGCTGTGTAGCGAGTACCTCTGGATTCCCTCTGTAGGAGGTAGGGTTCTATAATCTCTTATGAAATGAATTGGCATTACGTATTTTTGCGAGCATTTGAGGCCCAGTTTGGTCTCTTAACATACAAATGCCATAAGGCAGGTCAGAACCAGTAAGCGTTGACCTTCCCTTTTGCACGTGTAGACCGCAGAGAGCAAGTCGGCGATGCCCTGGGGGCTGGTGTAGCAGCGAGCCCTTAACAATCTGCTTCCCAATTTGGCGTGAGAGGAGGTGTTTTAGTTGCTGATAAGATTTGAAATTCTTACTTTTCTGTCTTGTGCTTTATTTGTTACAGCCTAAATGCTGGTCGTAGGCACGATCGCCCTGCGTTCCTCCCCCACGCGTGTGCTCTGCTTCTTGCGTGGTGTCACTTGTGTGTGCAGGAGGTGGTGGGGCCACCTTCAGTTCCTTCCCGTCCCCTCCCTCTTGTTCCCCCGATGGCCTTTGAAACCCCCGGGCTGGCCCTGAGCCATTTGCTTTTCGTTCAGCTTTTGCTCTTAAATCCCCCTCGTGTGTCTCCTCCCGGCAAGGTATTGGTAAGCAGATAAAGCAGACTTGCTCTCCTAAGATGAAATGTTCAAAAAGGAAAGGTACGCTGAGATGGGAATTAAATAATGGCCACGGGTCAAAGTAATTTTCTTTTTGATAATAGCTGTGTTATTCATGGATGAGTGTTCTCGGGGATTAGTTTCTCAGTGAAAATGAGCAAAATTACTCTGTGGTTTTCATGTGTGGTGTTAAAGACCTAAATCTTTTCCTTTTTTAACACAAAAATTGGAGAAAATTTCACCTGGAAGTGTAATACATGAAACAGAGTTCACAGTGAGCTTAGTGTACTAGTAAGTATTTCCTGACTGTACCGATACTCCACTAAGAAAACTCAAGTATCGAAAGCTTATATATGCAGCAGTCGTTTTTAACCTTTTTCTGAGTTTATGTGCTCTGCTTCCTAATACATTTAATTTGCTTTCAAGTTGTAGGACTCCGGTGTTTTTATTCTCAGTACAATCAAATACATTTTAAAACTTAAGTCCAAAAGAATTTAATTTCCTTTTCAAAATGGTCTTCTTTCTTTCCCTCTTTTTCTCACAGATGGGAAGGTTGAAGTGACAAAAGAAGGCGTGAAGCTGTGCACCATGGGACCTGGCAAAGTATTCGGGGAGTTAGCCATCCTCTACAATTGCACTCGAACAGCAACTGTCAAAAGTAAGATGATTTTTGAACTTTAATGTTGAACGACTTGGGGTTTCATTGGGAAGTAGGGTTCTTCTCATCTCTCCTTTGGAGTTGCACCTAACAGAGGCTGTTAGAAGTTCCACTTAATTAAACTCCTTATGGCATGGACTATAGTATTGAATTTAGCCACTGTGAGCAGGAAGAAGATGGAAAACTAAATCTCATGACATATATAGCTTTAGCTTAGAAGAGCAAATCTGATCCTTGTAAGTGTTAAGTTTTCGAGGGAAACTCTAAGTAAAGCTTATGTGTTTTTTCAGGACGAGTCATTGTTTTCCCCCTAAACTGAGTAAACAAAATTGGGGGTAAAAAACCTGGATGGCACTGATCTCCTGCTCTAAGTCTCTACGGCACTTCTCATGTTTTTTTTTTTTTAATGAGTGTTCTAGGCAAAAGCCTGGGTTGTGCAATAAGCGGAGGAAAATCATATTGCTATGTACAACATTAAATGAAAACATATTTGTGATTTAATTCAGATTAATAGTTGAGATTTGGGATGCGTGATATCACAGTCCTTCTTGATCTTGAGGATAGGAGTTTATGATGACATCTTAAGTGGAGAGGTTTTATAGAAGATGATAAATAGTTCTGTGGTTTAAAGATGCTGTAGGGGAGAAGTTAGAAGGGTGCAAATGGAACAGAATAATAAAGACAAACAAGCGGTACCAAAATAATAAGGCATGTGAGTCCCTGTTCAGAAGAAAACCTTTTAGAAATACCTAGTTTTGCTTCAAAAAGAGAGAGAAAGAAAGAACAAATGGGCAGAAATGACAAAATGGGAAAAGATAAGTAGATATTTTTGTGAAGAACATGCTGTTCTCCATAATCCTAAAGAACTTGACTGATATACTCTATTTTTCACCTGCACAAACCTTGCTTTTTTAGAAGTACTGTTTATTGCAGGTAAATCCTTGGCTACAACAGTCAGATCACCAGTGGCACAGTTTATGCGTCAGAGTAATCCAAATGATTAGGAAATGCTTTGGAGTAATCCCGAATGCCTGCACAGGTCATGCCTAGCCCCACAGGGACAGCACCCAGGCTCAGCGACCTCCGGGCTGCTTCAGACAGCGTGTTGGGAAGCGGGTGTTGATCCACCCTCTCCTCCCCATACCTTCCTGCCCCGTAGGCTCAGTACCCAGGTAGCCTGTTTTTCTGCCCAATTAAAGCTTTGGGGGATTCCTGCCGGCGATGAATTCGGATAAGCTGCAGGCTTATGCGGTAATACAGTTACATAAAGTTGGAAAGAGCAGAGAAAGAGAGGAGATGATTGAATCCCAGGAGGGGAAATGAGAGGATGATTATTGTTCAGCTCCACGTAGAGATGCAGTGAAAAGGGTCCTGGTCCAATGGTACCACGAGCACTACATTATGTAATCCTGCATAGTCACGCTGTTCTTGCATTGTCTCCTGTTTGTACAAGTGACTCCAACAGGAAATAATACAGGCAGCAGTTTTTACTGTCGGTTTTACTATTACTCGCTCTTGAGCAAAACTCTGGATCGCCACTTGGCACTTAGTTTTTCCAAATCCTTTTTTCCTGGTTAAACTGGGGACAGTAGTAAGGTCACTACTGTAAGTGTCCTCAGAGATATCTTTCTCCAAGAAAGCGGTGTCTGCATTCCTTGTTAATACTCTGTTCCTTTCCCACTGGCATCGTAAAATTATGATAGTTGTGCACCTTCTTCTGCCGGCAGCTGTTGGGCACGTAATTTTGTTTCCAACGCCGGCAAGTGCCTTTTAGGTATTTTCTCTCTCATTATTGCACAAGTAGCAGTTGTGATTGTAATTGGCTTTATATTCTTTCAAGTGTGGTGGCACACAAGGTCAGAGCTTGACTTTGGGGAACCCTTTCAGCTAGACCTAACTGAACAGAGGTCTTAGAGGTGTGCAAATCAATTTAGGGCATATTATTGACTTAAATTGTTGCTGCAGCTGCTCATAAACAACTTCAAACATCTGTTTGTTCTTTTGGCTAAACGATAAATAAATGTCATAAATCTCTAGGAGGGCAAATGCTAGTAAATATTCCATTACATCTGATGATAACTTTGATCATTACAAGGTTTATTTTGGGAGAAATGAACAATTGATGATTGTAATGAGACTAGACACCCAGTCATCATTGATGCTGGAGATGGTGAAGATGTGTCAAGGGACATCATCCAACTTTCATTTAGAGCAAGACTTGAAGTCAGGGCTTCCCAATCTTCAGGAGATGGATTTCCATTACCTCCAGAGTGTCAGGGGTGGTTTTGGATGTGCCTGCCAGTACTTCATTACAAGGACGTTAAGTATTTCTTTTTGAAAAATGAAGTGGTAGTAAAGACTGACTGAAGGATGCATTACGGTAGTGTGCCTTTGGGCCGTAATGATGTGTCAGCTCTGCTGTAACTCGTTTGTATGTGTACTCTTGCTTTGGCTTTGTAAATAATAGTTTTTAGTGTCATTACTCACTGCATTAGTCTACATGGGCTCTTCAGCTGGTGCTCGCTCTGTAGGAGATTGCAAACTTAAAGGGATAAATCACTGTAGGAAGGACTTTGTCTTTTAAAAATAATTTAGAAGGCTTTAAATTTTAATTATTCTGATCTGACTCCTTCTGGTTCATTATGACCTCTTTAATAAGGCAACCCAGGTCTTTTGACCTTTATATAAGGCTGCCCCAAGAGAATTACTATAATATTTTTCCAATATTATTACAGTCTTAGTAAAAGCAGGATGAGGTCTAATCAGGGCCTGGGAAGAAAGAGTGACCAAATTCTTGGGTGTTCAGAAGCACTGAGGAAGGTAGGGCCGCACCTCAGGACAGGTGGCCTCATCTTTAAGATAACTGCTTACAATTTTTTGACATCTGATTTATTTATTTTTTTGGATTATTCTGAAGCTTTTGTTTTAGGTTTCCAGGTATTACAGAAAGAATAATTGGGGTTTTTTTTCTGGTGGAGACTGTTTTTGACACTCCAAGTATTTCACTGTCGTGGCTTTCTAAAGCGCTGGTGTTAACAGATCAGCTTCTATCGCATATAAAGCTAAATCCAAATCAGCAGCTATTTTTTTTTCTTTTATCAGTATTCATTATCCAGAGTTCTCTAGTGCCTAAATACAAAACTTGATGCTACTTGCCATTTAAAGCAGAATCACAGACTTTCCGCCCTGATTCCAATAAATAATTAAATTCAGTGCATTAGAATAAGGAAAAGAAAACTCCAATTTTTATGGATAAATTGTCTCATAGCTAAAATAATGTCTCTAATCCCCTGGGAGAGTGGTATTCTCCCTGTAACTTGCTGCTACCTTTGTAATTAATAACTTGAAATCTCTGCCTTGGTCGCGTGTTAGTGCCAAGGCAAATGTTGGGGCGCGGGTGACTTGGGGTGGTTGGGGGCCCACTGCCCTTCTCTTCCCGTCCGTGGGTGGAGCAGTACTGCCGGAGTCCGGTGGTGGTAAAGGAGCCTGGACAAGGGACGTGCGGATGCTACCCGAGCCACCCAGCTCCGTATTAGACCCTGTTCATTAGGAATCTATCCTGTACACCAGGAAGGGATTTGGTCTTGCTCATTGCCAACCAAAGAGGATTTCCGAGAGTGTTATCGGAAGAATCTGAAAGAAGCAAAAATGTTTTAAAATTCAGATGTGCTTTTCTTTATTAGTAACATGGCTGGTAGAAGGAACTATACAAGATGTCAACCCCCCGCCCCCTCCCCAACCCCCTGAAAAGAAAACCACCCAGTTGCATTTGGGTTGTATATAAAACTGTGTAATTCTTCATTTGATAACACAAAAGATCTTCTTAGTAAGTGTATATTATCTGCTCTTAATACTGTGCAGTAGTTCTCATTCCTTTTAAAGAATCATCTGATGAGCAGAGTTAAGTAGTGTTTTTACAGGCAGTTTTGGGGAGCACCGACTTTGTGAAAGGAGTGGATTCTTCATGCACTAAGGATATTGTATTTGTTTGAGAGGTGGCCTTAGCATCTGAAATGATAGTTTCTCGGGGGCAAAATTTGAATGAAAACTTCCCACAAAAACATGTCGATGCAAGGCTGCCAGTTTCAGCGGAGTTATACTCAACACCAGTCCATCTTTTTAGGAAAACGATACTAGAGAAAAAAAAAAAGAAAGCACAAGCTGAAGTTGTTAAACTGTAAATTATGTAAATCTCTTTTCTGGTGAAACTAAGGGTGTCTCCTCAAAAGCCGGCACAAGAGTTGCTCAAGCTTCTCTGCTTAGCAGCAGTGCTGATTGTATAAAACTCAGTGCCACACAGCGTGATTAAGGCAATAGTTTATCGATTTGTTGCCAAGCTTGGATGAGTGTGAATTTTCTATCACTGTTTTTTGTTAGGAGTTGTTTTGGGTTTTTTTTGATGGAGTCCTATGGAATTACTCTCCTAGGTTGCTAGCTGCAGCCCCAGAAATTACCTAACTTTACAAGGAGCTTGGTAACACGGATAATTTGCAAGGTAAAATAAGGCAACAGTCAGTTGCCAATTAAAACCACAGAGACTCATTAAAAGCCTTTGAGAAAAATGTTACCTTTGTATGTTCTCTTCTAACAATTATGGGAGCTCATGTAAAGCTTGCTCAGTTCTTCTTGAAGCAATCAATTATGTCAGAAAGAAGTTGACTTTAGATACTCAGCCATTTGATTAAAACCTTTCTGATATTACAGTTATGAAAACCGGGTTGGCCAAGGCAGAGATGATCAGGTCACAGATCTAGTGGGCCTGGCAGGAGATAAATGGATCAATCCTTGGAGAAAGTGATTTAAACCCTCCCTTGCACTGCCTCTGTTTTTCTCTGACCTTTAGGAGTTTTGCCAGGTAATGTGACAAAGTGGAATTGGATTATCCCTCCAAGGGAAGGACAGCAAGAGAAAATGATGTTGAGGACAATGGACAAGCCATCACAGACCTTTTCGTCCCCTCTTCTTGTTCAGTAGGCAGGAGCATCTTCAGTACAGCATCTCCGTGGCGCAGGAGATACAAGCATGGGGAGGTCCTGACCACACTGCACAGGGCAGTGAAATTTTAACCGAGAGACAGTCTAATCAAAGAGAGTAGTCTGAGACGGAAGGAGCAACGTGAAAAATTCATACAATGCCCGAGTTCGTTGTGTGTTTGAAATGTCAACAGGCTTGTCGAACTCAATGGTAAAAATAAGAGCTGGTTCAGGAAGCAGGGCAAAAAAGAGGAACTTTGGAATGATTTGTCTTGAGGTGTGTTGATACTTGTTGAATTATTAGTTATTTTTAAATAGTAAGGAGTACAGTCGCATGGTGTAGACAGGAATGACCAACCGTGAAAAGTTTCAGTCTGAGGTCGGGCATGCTGCTGTGTCCCGCCTGGTGACACAACCCTGGTGTGAAATGCTGTGTTGTCATTCCCCTCTACACGTACCTCTTTTCTGAGTGGAAATAGCCTGGCTTCTGGACCTTCTTATCTACTTCATGGACAAAATCTGGTATAGTTTGGGGCGTTTCAGGTGCTACAGCGTGCTGTTGACTGTAGAAACCAGCCAAGGCGGCTTGTTCCTTTGAACTGCACTTTTAATACGGGAAGTGAAAATGAAAGGACTGAGCAAAAGAAAATCAATTTGGATTTGGTTTTGGTTGTGGTTAAGTATCAAGTCAGTGCTTAAACTGGTTTCTGTCTGATAGTGATTTTTTTAAAAAAAAAATAATCTTGATGCAGTTCCTCAAGATTCAAGTCACTGCATCAATTACGAGAGCTGTGGCAGCACTAACGCTTCCGACATGTAGCAGCTGACCGTCTGTACAAAAGCTTTAGGTTATTGCTTATCCTGACCTTTGTTTTCACTTAATATTTTCAATTGTGAACTTCAGCCAGTTTCTAGCAGTGCAGCAAAGCTGAGCAAAATATTGCAAGCAAGATACAACAAAAATAACTGGCAGGGGAAAGAGCCATGTTTTCTGATGATGAGTGGGAATGATGCTGGTGGTCTTTGATGGAGAAAGCTGGTGGCAGGAGCGATGAGGCTGCGGAGGAGCACATATGGGGCTACTTGGTGGTGGACTATTTGTAAGCTTTGCATTTTCAAGAGGTCGTGAGCTTGCAGAGCTGCGTCGCCTATACGTTGTTTCTCCCGTTTCTGTGTGTGACCTTCCCCGTCACCCCCCAACTGTATACACACTGGCTTTTGGTTATTACTTCAGGATTCTTTGGTCATGAGGCTTTGATCCTTACTGCTTCAGGACTTTGAGGAACACTATCCATTGAAATGTCTGTTTGACTCAGGCTTTTTCCACTGAAAAGTCTTTAGTATCGAAAGCTGCCAGTCCTATGTGGGAAACAGATACTCTCTGTTGTACATTACATGTTCTACCCCTGGTAACACAGGAGGAGAGGTAGTGTCTTACTCTGACTTGAACACTGTGACCCAATATTTGAAAGTTTCATTCTTTGTTCTTTTTTCCTCCCTTTCAGTGTTTCTGACATAAAAGATGTGAAAGAAAAGAAAGTTCCACATACCCAGTTCCTAAGAATCATGAGACTGAAATAAAAAATGACTTATAAAGAAGGTGCAAGCTCTGGCAACACTTTATTTGATTCTCTGAAGAAATGCTTTATCTTTCCCATTTTATTGGATCAACGTATTAATTTGAAGGCTGCTGTGTTTCAGTTCCTGGGTTAGGAGCCACTGCAATGTGAGCTGGAAAAGAAGCGAGGGATATGTGTCGCTGCTGTGTGGCTCGGCTGGGTTAGAAAGCACCGGCTCTGCCTCCGGGAATTGTCAGTCTGGATTTTTCTTCCTTTGATTTGAGCTGTTGTTAAAACCAAGAAATCCCTAGTGCTTGCTTCCTGCTTCTTTAAACGCTCTCGTAGTTAGGGTGTTTGTGTTGCCTTTGTTCTTGAGAAAATCTGCCTTGTCTCTCAAAGTCTTTAATTAGTGCTTTTAATTAAAATAAACTTTTTTCTTTTTTCCTTTTCTTTGGGCTTTGTTTGCTTTGTTATTAGCAATACAGTTTGTTTAGTTTACCTGCCTTTGGCATCTTCAGCATTTTGCTAGTCTTTTCAGGATGGAAAGTGCTGCCATTCAGGGGCTCAGTTTTCTGTGGCTCATTTGACTGGAATTTCATCTTTTTTCTTTTTTTTTTTTTTAACCTGAATATATATTTATGTCTTTCTCTTTTTTTTTCTGTTAAACTTATTCTAGATTAGCTTTGTCACAGTGCTTATCCGGTGTGCAGAGCTTTCCCCTTGATCCTTGTAGCTGGTTTGATATTGCTGTTACCTTTATTGGCTCACCTGCGGATGCTTTGAGGAGAGGCATCGGTCTGAGTTCTCTTTTCTAGCAGCGGTTGTTACATCAGAGAGGCAGAAAGCAGTGATGACTTTGGAGCCAGTTGACTGGTTCTGCTCTGTGAAGACACTGCAAGCTGTCTGGGAGGCAGGGATGGAAGAAAGATGCTGAGTCGTGGTTGATGGCTTCTGTTGGGAGTCTGTGAAACCTAACGTTTCTGCAAAATCCAAGAGAAACTTTTTCAGCACAATATTGTGGTTTGCATGCCAGTGTTTTGGAAAGTAGGCAGGAAACAAATGCAGCAGCATCCCATGAATCTCTTATTTTTCCTCTCCTTATTCAGATTATTTCCTAGTTAACTGTAGAATAGCTTGAAGGTTTTAGTGTTGGATTACTCATTTTCTGTAGCTCTTCCTTCAGCACCTGCTTTAAGGCTTTTGTAAAAGGTATTGTGAAACCGAGCCTGGAAAACTGGCAATTCATTTTAAATTAAGAGACACCCTTAGGAATGGGACTTGAAAATTTGTCGCAGCTAAATTTGCAAATGGAGCACGGAGGAATCTCAGATGCTGGTTTTATTTTATAATGAGGTTGAATACCTGGAGAAATAAAGGTCTGTAAAACTATTCAGCCCAATAAAATTCTTGAAGAGTGCCGAGAAGCTGTGAGTCCCGTGGAGATCCTCATCTCTGGATGATGTCTGGGTTTATGTTGCTATTGTTGAGAATAACTTTCCTCTCTTTCAGATCCATAAAATTATTTAGAACGAAATGGTATGAAATAATTTTGTTATAGGAAGAAGCTTTCAGTGTAAGTCCAGGTTTAAAAACTATATAGACCCATTTGGCAGAGCTCAGAATGATGTAATATTTTGCATATGATACAGAAGTAGTGGGATCACCATGCAGGGGAAATGAAGCACTTGAGTTGTTTTTAAATAATCCTTAACATAATTGTGTTGATATTTTTCATGTTGAGTTGGATAATCTGAGAAACCATCACAGTTAAACAAGTTTATAAGTAGATTATGACTTTCTCCATGCAGCCCTTGAAGAAGTAGTTAATATTAACAGCAGCTGTAAAATAATTACTTTGCAAGAGCTTCCTTTTTATCCCCTTTTATAGATGTTTCCGAAAATGTTACTGAGGCATGAAATAGGGTTAGAGCAGTTTTGATAAATGAGAGGAGTGAACTTTGCTAATGATAGTAAACCTTTGCTTTGAGCAGTTTGATAAACACGAGAATGCAATAGTGCCATTTATATTAATTTATGGGCTCAACAACACATGGTCTTTTCTTGGACTGAAATGCAACACACTGCACGTGGTCTGGTTTTGACTCACCAATATACAAAAGTTTCTTCTTCTAGACTATTTCGCAGTACTAATTGTGGAACAATAAGCTGCTTAGTACTGAGAGACACACGGAACAATTTGTGTTTCAGAACCAAAGCAACCATCCCCTTTTTGTTCTCTAAAGCCACTTTAGAAGATGCTTGATGAAGTGGAATCACCCCATACTGTCTTTCCTGGTGGCCATAAAAGCATAGTTTTTAAAAATATTTTTACCCTTCATCGTTCCAAGGTTTCTTTCCGAGTGGATTAATTTTAAAGGTTTGATTATACCTTTCTGTATTGGAGGAGTTGTACTTCCCGATATTTGAAGTCCATCATTCAACAAACTTCCATTAAGGTGAGCTTAAAATCTCCCACCAATAAGCTCAAATATGTAACTAGTCAGTAAATGTCACTGTAATTTGTATTGCTTTCAGCCAAGCTGTGGCACCATCTTCTCCATGACTGATGGGCTGGGTCCCTTTGGGCCGTGCTGATCCTGCCACCTCCACCATCTCTGGTTGCAATGGGCTCCAGATCTTCCCATCCCACCAGGAAAAGTAGTATTTTAATTTTTTTGGTGTTAAACCTATCTATCTGCTACAAGTTTAATTGATTTTCCCCCATTTATGATATTGTGGGGTTTGGTTCTCCCTTATTTAGTCTTTAAAATTTGTCCCTGAATGGTTTATGGTAAATTCTTTAGCTTGTGTAGGACTTCTGACTCTAAAGTAACTGTAGAAGCATGCACAGTTTCCTACATTTTGCCCATGTTAGAAGCTAAGGAAATGTTTTAGCATCGGACTGCCTCAGGATGGGCTATCTATTAGTATAGTTTCCACAAGAAAAATTGCAAATATACATACAGAAGGTTCTAGGGCCGTTCCAAAGGCGAGTGATACCCCCTGTACAGCGCTTGGTCCTCGGGCAGTGATGCCCTCAGCTTCTGGACAGGGCAGTCCTTTTTTCCCTGGGTGTTTGCAGGAAAGCAGTTTGTCTCCATAGACAATTAGCTTCAAATAGGCTTGAAACCTATTTTCAATCTTCTCTGGGAAGCCATTTAGGAGTAAGTTTTTCTTCTCCCTTCTTCCTGCTCATCATACTCTCTCTGCTTTTGAATCTCGAACCATGGCGCTTCATCCCTTTGCGGAGGATTCTCTCCTTCCCGGGGCAGTGCCTCCGCGAAGCAGCATTAGCATGCAGCACAACAGGAGCAGTGAGATTTATTCTCTGCACGGTTAAAGGTCATCGATAGATCTCCTCAGACGTTTAAAGAGCACGTAAAGGATGCCCAGAGTGCTTTTGTTGACAGACCGGCATTGTTGTCGTCCTATATTGTTTTACAGTGAGCAAAACAGAGACCAGGAGCACATCCAAATTCAGTCTGGAGATCCAGAGCAGCGCTCCTGCTTTATTTATTGCCTGTGCAGTAAAAAAATACATGGGCAAACACTGAAGCTAAAAGTATTTTTCTCTTCAATGCTCCCCAATACAATACTAATTATTATTTCCTTATTTTGCATGCTTTTTTAGCTATTGCATGGCTCAAAATAAGTAAATCCCTTTAACAGTGTTGCATCAGTGGAGAGCATCTTCCTGTTGTATTTGTGGGCATCTCTGGAGGAGCAGAGCTGTCGGTAGCAGGAGGGGCAGTGGGGAAATGGGGGAGAAGAGCTGGCAGCACGTGTGGGATCACTCAGGAGAGCAGGTTTTGGGGACTGTGGGGTTTGTTGTGACTGCCAGCCGCTGGAAGTTGCTGATGGAAGTAGGTGGCTCTTTCTGAAAGTGGTCTCCGCTCCCGTTTCTGTTGCATGGGTATTTTCAGAGTAAGAGGTGTTGGTGTAGCAGATGGGTATGCCATGTGCTGTATTACATAGTGTTTGAGGTTCTATTTAATATATGGAAAAACAAAATAGAGACGGAAGAAAACATGTCTGTCTGCTACGCTGCTGACTTTGCTGGTAGATTTTTTTTTTGTTCCGCTATTCACCATCTGTGATTGCTGATTTACCTTCAGGAATTGTGAATTCCTTCAAGCGGGGTCGGTGTCCTCCTCTACGTTACCATGCTTGTTTTTGGGGCTGACACCCAACTTCTCAACATTTCCCAGAATAATCAGCTGAGCCAGCAGCATGCAAATTATTTGCCACCTCGTATTCAGGGAGTATAAACTCCACAAAATCGAATGCTTGAACCAGCACTAATGAACAGGTACAACCAGCTGCAAATCTTTTTTTGTTTCTTCTCCTTTTCAAGCCTTGCTAAATTCTCAGCTGGCTGAGCGTAGTGGGGCAATAGTTTGTCAAATGGAGAGGACTAAGAGGAAAGCATTCCCCTTCCCTGCGGCGGGCACAAGGCACTTATGAAGAAGGGACCTGACGGTGCATTGAACAAAATTACAACCTCCAGTTATTTCTCCTGGGATCTTGTGATCAGAGGCTGGGCTCCAGGTTTGCACCTGGCTCGCATGGGCTGTATTCTCCGTACCCTTTTAGTGCCTGTGCATAACCGTGGTTTAACAGGCCGGTCAGCCTGAAGAGACGACTGCTCTGTGTCGTTGTGGGGCCTCTTGCCAGGAAGCGGTCTCTGAAACAGATGCAGAGCCACCACGGAGGCTGGTTTTTCAAGCAGTCCTTCCTCTGATGGCTCTGGTGATATATTCTGGGGGCATGAAGGTTCCTGTAAGGTTTTTAAGGGCACGGCCATCACTAAGCATGCGAAGGCTTCATCCTCCCCCCGTGTCCTCTTGGAGGGAAACTCAGGTCTGAGGGAGCAAGAAGCAGCCCTCCAGTTGTAATCTTTTGCAGACAGTGCCTGTGTTGATTAAAAAAAAAAAAAAAAAAAAAGCTTGTTATTTAGTGTTGAGCATACCATCTTTATTCTTGATATGTTTGTGTTGCTCTGCCTTTGGACTTTCATAGCGGAGACATTCAGTGTCTTAATTTCATGGGCGTTGTTTGAAGTGGGACATTTTAGGTAGACCGAGCATTGTGCGGAAAATGTTTAAAGTTAAGAAATGGCTGTTGAGGGCAACTGGAGCTGTGTATTAGCAAGCCTTCGTCTACCATAGCTCTGTATTACTGCTGTGATGTGTCAATTTACAATAGTCATTAATGCTGCATGTCAGTTATAGTTCTTGAAAGAAACAAAATTCTCAGTAGCAGCTGAAAAATGCTACTGTATTTTTTGGGACTGTCTCATCAGACTTACTGGCTTTTTTCATCTGTAGATGCTCAGTGGCAAAACAACTGAAATCTTCTCTATTATATAAATCTAACCATAAATCCACTTGCTAGTGGCAACTCGGTTGAGTCAGGGGAGAAAAATGGTAAGCTTGCAGTGTGCTGTGATACCTTGGATGCAGTCTGTAATGGCCAATATTTACTCAAGTTTGTGATGCTGTAAAGAAGGTCGTAATTTACTTGCACTTATCTGCTCTCAAGGTTTCTGGCAAAGATGGATTTCATATTATTTAAGTGCCAGTGTTTAAAAGCACTTGGATACCAAATAAATTGACAAAGTGGCAGATAGGCTTTTTAATTAAAAAAAAGCAACCAAACAAGTTCTCGGTATTGCAGGTCTGAGAAACTCATTACATTTCATGAATTGCATCTTCCTCTGAATGTAATCAGAAGGGGAGTGCTTTTATTTGTCTTTAGACTGCAATAAAACCTATCCAGACAACGGGCTTTTGACAACTGGATTCACTCCTCCTAAGTTATTTGCAAAAACCTTTACTTCTGACTTTAAAAGTAATCAGTGTTTGAAATGTGTTTGCGGCTCTCCTCAGCCTCTGCCTAACGCCCAGTAGAAGGGAATGAGGTTTAAATAGTGTATCGTTTTTAATTAACCGGAGGAAAAAGGAGCTTGTCAAAAGGCTCAACTATATTTTGTTAGTTCTTTGGTTTTTCAGAGAAGTCTGCAGCCTCTCTAAACAACATAAAGCGCAGATGCCACCTTATAGCTGTCTTCTACTTTCCTACGGCACGTCCTGGCCACCTCTGTTGTTGTTTTGATGGGAATTGAGTTGAACTCAGGAGAGCCGGGCAGCTCAGATAGCCTTGGAGACTAAATGCAGAGATCTAAACGAGGAAAAATCCTTGCTAGTTTCAAATAAGTAGAATTGCCTTTATTTCTTGTGTTTGTTTTTCAGCTCTCGGGTTACTCTGCCTGCCTTACCTGTAGTAGGGGGCAGGAGTAATGATCGATTAAATTTACACAACATGCCCAGCTCAAAGCTTGTCTTTTTAAACTTAGATTTTTCTTTCATGGGCAAGGCAAAGGGAAGAATTCCTTTGTGGCAGAGTACTGGCATTGAATGAAGGCAGCGTTTGGGAATTTACTGAATTTGAGGGCAGGTGGTTTCTGGCGTGCCAGGCCATTAAGCTGCGATGCTCCTACCGCTGTCGGACTCGGAGCCACTCAGAGTAAAACTCATTTCTTTTAAGAGATCTCAGAGGCGAAGGTCTCTAGAAATTACATCCCCAGTGTGTAAGTGTGAAAATAACACTTGTGAAACCACGTGCTCTTACAGGAGTAATTTGAGCACTGCCAAAAAAGCCATGTAGAGTTTACTCCAGTGACAGGGGCCTGTGTGTAAATGTGTCTGTCAAAGTCATTGGGAGAGGACCGTGTTCCTAACAGCTCATACCAGAAGAGAAGAAGGAAATCCAGCGAGCTAAGAGCAAACGGCAGTGAGTTCTGAAAGGACTCGTGCTGGGAACCCAAAGCTCTGTGGTCAGGCTCATCCTTAGAGGAGAGAGGAGCGGGGTGAGGAGTCCCAGTGGGGCACAGGACCTGCCTCAGAAGTGGGCTGAATTGGCGGAGCTCGTCGTCCTCGGATGTGAAAACACCTCGTGGCCGGTGCGTCAGTGTTACCAGCCCCATTGAGAAGGGCCGAGCGCTTGCCCAGATACACCTCTGAGTTGGCAGCAGAGGCGGTGATGGGATGTGGCTCTCCTGGCCCATTCCCTGCCTGATAAGGCACATTCTCTACTTAAAAGCGGGTTAGTGTCTGATTAGATCCCATATTCTCTGTTTGACGAGTCTCTCGATGAGTCCCTTGAACCACTTCAGAGTCCTTTTTTTTTTTTTTTTTTCTTTGAATTTCTTCTCCGCATTTTTCCCTGTTCTTTTATGGTCTTTCATCATTTTCACACATTTCTGTGATTCTTTTAACAGTCATTGCAGGAGATCCCAAATATAGATTTATTGTTGTCAGATACACTCCCCGAAAGAGCAGAGTTTGCTTTGTTCTGTGTGTTTATAACATCCCTGCTCACAGGTATCAAACACGAGTTGATATCAAAGCCTGTCACGTCTTTTCATGCCCTGGCAGAAATACAAACACCGATAGTTTTATAGGCGCTGAGCAGGAGCCACAGCGGCCGCAGATCGGATTAGTGTTGCCGGAGCTACCGATGATCACAGCACCTGAGGATGTGCAGCATCGCTCACGGACCACACACGTGCTCCTTGCACCGCGCATCCCGACAGTAATTACAGCCCGATTGGTACGGCGGAAAGATGCGTTTTGCTGGAAGGGAATAATTAGGAGAAACTGTGGTTCCGCTTCTGTCTCAGCTTTACTTCAGAGTGGTTTGTTGCTCAGCAAAAGATGTATTTCTGATGATGATGATGACGGTGGAGTTGTGTGATCTTTCTCTGTCCCTCTGCCCACAGCCACTGTTTGTGCGTAGGTGTTTAAAACAAGTTCAGTAACAGGCAACGTTCAGCAGCTTGCACCAGGGATTCTCCTAGGGTGTAAGGCTGAGATGGGATATCAAACTGTTGGGGCAGAAACTCAGGTCTGGAAATAGGAATAGTGGGAAAATCCATGCCGTGAGGGTGAACTGTTTTCTGGTTATCTCCTCTTCTGGCTAGTTGGGCTGAACTTTGTTTGGGCCATTCTGGTGAGGGAGCAGTATTGTTTGGCCTTTTGCTGCCTCTCCAACCACTGATCCAAATTCAGGAAATTGTTGCTTCTCTTCTCATTTATCCTTCTGTGCCCACTCAGGCATTTTAAAGCCTCCATGTATTTGCTCAGCCCGCTAAGGGGGAAGCAAATTTTGCCTATATGTTATTGATCTTATGTTGTATATATGCACAGACTCATACATACATACATAAATATATATATATATATAAAATAGACGTGCACAAATGGCCAGGAGCCTCAGACAGCACCATAATGCAAAATAAGACAATTCCACCTTGGTCTCACAGGAGGAAGGAGCTGATTATCCCTCTTTTCCTGAGAGAGGAGATAAGCGAGAGGGACTTTTTATAGGCTCAGCGTCTACGTGATGCATTTGGTCCATAGGCTCATGAAATGCTACCGAGTAAGTGCTGAAAACCATCAATTGAGCTGGCCGCATCCCTAACCAGGGTGACTCATGGGCATCCAGAAGAGTGCATAGCGCTGAGAAAGAGGATCATAAATCAGGAGTTAAAGGTATTTTAAAAGGATAAAGATATTCAAGTGATTGATCTAAAAAAGTTTATTTGTAATCCCTTGCTCTAAGCAGCTTGCACAGCAACTATTTAGTGTTCATTGCATCTTAACCGCTGGTTTTGAGGAGGCCTTGTTTTGTGCACAGAGTTCATTGCACTATTGCAAACCATTAGCTTGGCTTTTATGTCATAAAAATAATTTTTTTCCCCTTTTCGATCGCACAGGCACTTATTGATTTGCACTACAGTTGCTAATGTTTCTGACGCTGCCTGTGGCACATGTGAAGGTTGATGCTCTTGTATTGAAAATTCTGTTGGCTAAAATAGGAAGAATTCCCATGGGGACGCTGCATGCTTTCTGCTTTGCCCTCGGTGATGGGCAGTCCTGACTTTCTGCTTTCAAAAGCACAATACAGGAAGCTGATTATATTTAATGGAAGGGATTACGTAGCATTCTCTATTCCCGGCAGCTGGGAGGAGTTTACCTGTATGTCAGGTACCAGAACCTACCGAAAATGATGCATACTATTAATGCGGGGACTGGCAGTATGTGTAGGGCCACCTTTTGTTGACACTGCAGGTAATGACTCCCCTTTCCCCTCGTGTGGGATAGTGCAAAGGTGGAATTTAGGAAAGTAGCTGAATTAGGGAAGCAGTTTAAGGCTGCCATGCTTTGAGTGCAAAACCTCTTTTGGAGAAACCGAAGTGGTCTGTGCATGATGAGCAGACACCACTGTATTGATCTAGGCTCACGTTGGTTGGAAAGAACCTCAGCAAGTTGTCTCCAACCTCCTGCTTGAAGAGGGTCCCCGGGGCAGCCATGGCTTTGTTTAGACAGGGCTTGAAACCCCCAAGGAGGGAGATGTTCCACCTCTCCAGTGCCCTGTCCCAGAGGGACACCCTCTTGGGGAAGAAGTTTTCCTTCATGTCCAACCTGAACCTCTCAAACTCCACATCCTCTGAGCGTTGTCCCTAGTTAGCAAAGTTTGGTAATACAGTCTTTGTAACTGCCTTCCCTGGGGGTGTAGGATCACTCAGGTCTCACAGGCGCTGCTCATGCTGTCCCCAAAGCAGGAGCAAGGCTTGAGGAGATCCAGCTATCTCTGCCCCGTCCGCCTCCCGTCACCCGGGTGCACACCTCTGTGCCCAGGGACATGGGAACTGGATTGGGAAGAAATCTGGGTTAAACATGAATTCCCTCCCTAACATGCAAAAAAAAACCCCAAACAACCCTTTAGGTTATTTTTAACCTAAATGTGCATGTCTCACTGCAGCTGCATGAACAGTTTTGCTGGCAGGAGGTGGGGGGCAGTGTGTGGGAATGAGAAGTGTGGTCAGGACTCTCCAGGTAGCCGTGAAAATAAAAGTTAAAAGTGCATAAATCCTCTTTATTCTGTGTTATAATGTTTGGGTAAGATTTAACAGGCTTTAAAGTGCTCTCTTGCTTCAGCTGTTTGAAAATATCCTGAGCTGGCCCAGTTTATTCAGGGAGAAGGTGAGGGCAACAGGGGACCTACAGGGCTTGTACTCAGTTGTACCACATTTCACGTAGGATGGCATTTTGGTTTATGTGAGAGGAAAAAAAAATATACCTGGAGTAAAGCACAGAGTGTAAGAATGAGTCGGGATTTCTGCTTTGTTCCGGAAACATGATGTGATTTTTGGGTCAGCCCTTCTGTCCTTAGGGCAGGTGTACATAAAACTGGGAAAATACGACTTTTGGGGATGTGCATCATTGCCCGAGATGGTAAGCTTTCTGGGACAGGGCTGGTTTCTGTGATACAGCTCGCACCAAGCTTGTTTGGAGTTTCTAGGCTGTATTCTTGTGCAAGTAATAATTATTTGTATGCAATTGCTGATGACAGCATATTATTGAACAAAAATCTGACCTAGCCTGATGATGTGCCATTGAATCTCATTAGGATATTCTTTCTGTACCCAGGACAATTATAATTGCATCATATAATTTAGTTACTGACAAATTTAGATCTTTCATTAGCTACTGTCATCCTCATTTACTAAGAGACAGGGTTTTTAACCTGCCATTAACTTCCCCTGGAAACTGTGGACACTGAAGCCTTAACAAATCTTACTAGCAATAATATGTAATCTGATTAGATTGTAATTAGGTAGTTACACCCATCCAATAGTGTTTGCACTTCCATATATTCATTATAAGGAAATGTATACAGCCCATTAAATGGAGTTTTCTAAAATACATTTTTAAAATGAAGTACTTTGAATCTTCAGAGGATTAAATAATACTAGACTTCAAGCTTGATTTGGAATTCTTTTGCTGCTGTTCTACACTGTGCAAATATTTGACTGCTTCAAATGAATTACAAAAGGTTTACAATATTTGCTTAATCATCGTTGCGTTTTTAATTGTTGCTTGACAAACGCTGTAGTGTCTAAAAAAGGCTTACTAATACCCGAGCAGTGGGAAACAAGCTAACCCAGGCTGGGCTGCTACTACTGTCGACTTTTCTGTGGTTTAAAAGAAATCTTTCTTCCTTCCCTTCTGAACAGAGGAAGATGATGATGGTTGCGTTCAGCAGCTGGTATTCAACTCCTGCTTCATTGGTATAATGATCTCCCCTCAATTACGGGCAAGTAAAAAACTCCATCAGTACATCAGCTACAGTGAGTGATGTTAGGGAGAAGCTGGGAGGCTCCCAGGCTTTGCTGTGCCCTTGTTTCTTTCTGGCTCTTAACCAGATGCGTGGAAAGAGGTCAGAGAAGGCATATTTTTCTCTAATTGGCCCTATATGAATGTATTTGCTCCCAGGATTCCCATAACTAGTTGTCTGGAATGAGCTTGCAGGCTGGGCTGGGATACATAATGCAGAATGCATTACTGTCGCCGCTTCTCCCAGGTAACGGTGATGCGTAACCCCAGGAGCAGCCGCAGCCACGCCGGCGAGTTGGGCTCTCCTGCACCTCGCTTCGGAGCATAGTATTTCGGCTGGAGAAAAGCACGGATGTGTTGCACTGTCTCCACGATGGGAGTATCTAAAAACACATGTTCGAACTAGGCATCAAATCAAGACGACTCATGACCGCATTGCCCCTTGGTGGTGTTTGATGCGTGTGACTTTGACGTTAGCATCTAGAAAATAGTTGTTCCATTTGCTGGATTAGTGGTGGGCACTACTGAACCCCGTAGCTCTCTCCCATTCCCCTTTCCAAATACATTGATGTATCTATATCACGTTGATGTATGTATCGCAGTGGTGCTGTCATGCCAGTCTGTCACCCAGTAAAATGTATTACTGTTTTGGGATGGCTGTGGCTTTTTTTTTTCCCCCCCATTTTGAAGCCTATGAAATATTTGAAAGGTTTTCAGAATATCCTTGACTTGCTGTAGTGATATGCAGTGTGAAGGCAGCAAGGACAATCCTGAATTTAAGGGTAAAAATTACAGATCCAGTTCAGCGCTGGGCCAAAGCTGAGTATATAAAGGTTTTAAAAGTTTAAGGCCCCAAATCCATTAAAGACTGCAGGTTTTCTTTCACTTCACAGGACTTAAGATTATACCCTGACTAATTTTTTGGCCATATTTACTCATCTCTATTAATAAATTTATAGGGATTTTATAATGAAAATTGATGTGCCGAGAATCTTTTAGAATTCTGCTGGGCTTGAAAGAAAAGTCTTGAAAACAGATTGGTTTTTCAGTGCTGGCAGCCCAGCTCGTACCAACAACTAGATAGGATTTATAAGATTTTTCTCTCCTAAAGCATTATCATCTTTTATTAATAAAAAATAGAGCAAAAAGAGTTGAAAATTTCCTTTTCAATAAATCAGAATACAGAAAGCAAGACATTTATGCTTAAAGATGCACAAACAAGTATTGCTGTACGCGAGCGTGACTCTCGATTTGACTGTTGCCCCAGGTTTACACGGTGCATTAGCATTAACCTCAGTTTCCAGGGGAACTGCAGCATCGCGAACGTCGGGCAAGGTTCGCCTCCAGCCTCGTGCCGTCGGTGTATAATGCTCATTGCAGATTACAGTCGCACAGCGGAGCGTTTGACAAGCTAAGTGGTTTTCCTGAACTACCCTAACAGCTAAAGCAGACCATTTCCATTCGTAGCAATTTCAGCTTTGTGTAGAATGATCTTGTGAATGAAGTGGGTATGATTTCATTTTAAACTCCGCTCTACGGTTCCTGTAGGGTTGGATAAAGATTGAACAAATTCACGGCGTTTCGACATTCTTTGTCATCGCATCTTCTGTTATCCTGCCTGGTTTTGGTAGAAATGAGTAGGCTCGGATCCCTCTGTCTTCGAGATTGCATTTCAGAGTCGTTTGGGTTTTAAGGTGAGAAGGCTTTTTCATCCAGTTGCTGTATGTCTCTGCGTGAGAGTTAGATCTTCCTTCTATAGCGGAAAGGGGCTATGTTTGAAAAAGTCCTCCCCAGTCACAAGCCACCGCATCCCTCCCCATGCTGTGCACCAGCACTAGAAGCGACTGATCCTCCTGTGCTGGGCAATTTGCCCGAAAATCCCTGAAATAACCTCCTGGAATGGAGGTCCCTTGGCTGCAGCGGGCACGGCAGTGCCGTGGCTCACGGGGAGGATGGTCGAAGGGCATCCAGCAGGGATGGGAAGGCCTGCCCCAAAGTGTCTCCCTGCCCAGAAACCAGGGGGGTGGCAGAGGTGCAGGAAACAGGCACTTTCAATTCCTGCGGAGAAGGTTTATGGCTGAGAGCAACCAGAAAGACTCTGAACGCTTCCCAGACATTGACATTTTTTTGGAGGAAACATTCTCACTTTTCCAACTAAATCTTTCCTCAGTGCGTTTGTTAGACATGCTGTGTTCTGAAAGAGGAAAAATAATGTTATGAAACCATGTTTAAAAATAGTCCTTATTTGCTTTTAGTCTGATAAAGGGAAAGTGGTAAGAGCTTTGTCCTCTAATATCAGTTTATCCTTGAACAGCATAGGAGCAGAACCTGGTAAAGAAATGCTTCTTGTGGATGGAAATACTCATTTCCATATTGCTTCGGTTTTTATGTTGTAGTCTTAGTTAATTAGCTGCGATGGATTTGTATGGGCGATTAACACACAGATTCTGAATTCATCGTGTGTCTGATCTCAGCTGTTGTGTTAGAAGTGGAACAACGTAAATGTCTTTTAATTACTATTGTAATTCTTACTGCAATGGAGTGTTACAGCTCTCCAGTGTGTTTGAAACAAAAATCTGATGCAGAGTAGTGTGAATCTTTCCAAACCAAAATGTTCCAGGCTATTTGAGGGAGATGTGCCTTTCCACCAACCACCTTTTGCAAACAGCGTTTTCTGGCTTTCATGAATGTGAGCCAAATAAAAACCAGCTGTCCTTTTTACTTACAAAGGAAGGAATGCAAATACTATAGCTCCTTATACGCATCCTTTACCTGGTGTCCAGCTTTGGTATGACTTCCAGCAGAGCGACCTGCAGAGTAGGGAAGGTCACTGCATTTTCACAAGGCTTTTTTGAAGCACAGTGTTAGGCGCAAATAATGCTCTGGTAAAATTCCCCAACTCTTGAGTGCGCAGTGCTTTGGCGCTAGGGCAGGAGCAGACGTTAGTGGCTTTGGTAGGCTCTCTTTGTACTGCCAGCCAGGGAGTGCTGCGAGGTCCTCAGTCAGAACAGCTGCTGAGCTGCATCTCCATCTAAAAAGGGATGGAGATGTGCATCTCTTGAGAGATTCTGGGTCTGAAGACGAGGAGGACCCAACGTTAGTCTTGTGATCTTATCTCTGCTTTTGTGTTATCCATAGTTTGCTCTCTCCAGTCCTGACAGCCTCCTCTGATGAAGGTCTGTCCTCTTGCAGGGAGTAATGCTGAATGGCTCATGTGCTGTTGGCGAGGTAGGATGCCCGCAATCGTTCTCCTCAACACCTCTTCCACAACTGACCAACTCATTGTAGGCCACCCAAACACCATCTGCCCACTTCCAAATTACACACAAGAGCATCTCCATCCAGTCAGAACATCACTGTCATGGTAGATAGTACTAAAGACACCTGGTAGAGGAGGGAAATAAGTTCTTTCCCTGCGCTATAAAATACAGATGTACTTGGGTACATCGAGTTATATAGCAGAACTGCATAAAGGCTGTTTGAGCCACTATGCAATAGTGGTAATGCTGGCACAGCCAGGGCTGTCTGAGACCACTGGCATGTTCCTGTCTGAAGTCTTCCTCCAGGCTTGAAATCAAGCAGCAAACCTTGAAACTAAATCAAGGTTGAGAAAAAATTGCCTGGAGTGTGATTAGTTATATATGTTACACCGCTGAGTCCAATAAAAGATACTATCTGTGCATACCAACCTGGTCCAGATGGAATTTAGTTCTTTATGAAACCTTAATTATTCTCTGCAAGCTGCTTAGGTTTGAGGCTGATGTGTCCGCATTAATATGTCCAAGGGACGCTGGTGCGTCATAGGAGGCGGGGAGGGACCAGCATGGACACGCATTTCCGTGCTGGCAAGGGCGACGGGAGCTGGAAGAGCAGCCACTTTGTGCCAGCAACGGAAGTGCGGGAGGTGCTGCCCTCCAGCTTCTTGGCTCGCTGGAGCCGCCTGTGGGACCTCTGTCTTCACAGGCGTTGCTTAATGGTGTGTAAAGAGGAGAAGTATTCCTGATCCCAAGGGGCTCTGCTATGAGGGGATTTTTTGCCCTAAACTCACTTCAGCTGCCTAATGCCGCTTAAG
Source organism: Balearica regulorum gibbericeps (assembly GCF_011004875.1). Lineage (NCBI taxonomy): Eukaryota > Metazoa > Chordata > Aves > Gruiformes > Gruidae > Balearica > Balearica regulorum. The sequence continues at coordinate 39,788,366 of NC_046190.1, read as the reverse complement.
GGTTCGAGCTGCTTCTTCCATGTTACATATTCCACACTCTGTTGGAAACGCTGCAGGAATCCTGAAGACTCAGGCTAGGGCTGAAGTTAGCTCTTGCCTCGCCCAACATTTTCTAAAATTTTGAATTTTACATCTGGGACAAAAAGGTTAATGACAGGTCAGCCTCTCTGAGCCCTCCTGAGGAAAATGGCCTGTCTGGAAGACCTTTTGCTGGATGAATTTAGTTATAATGTGGAGTTACTTCTCAGCTTCTCTAACTCGCTTTCCAGCAAATATTTGTCAAGTTGCATATAATAATTCTCCAATAGTAGAGGCATTAACCTTTATTAACCACTGCAGAGACTGTAACTGCTTAAAGACTAACGTGATAATTAAGACCACATCTTGGGCTAAGTTCACTCGTATTCAAAGTCCATTAATTTTTATGACAATGATGAATTTCAGTGAAGCAGTAATTAGTTTTTCTCTCTGTATGGAAAAACGTTATGTGAAACTGCTGTAAATTTGATCTTGGAGTCCAAAGGGCTAGAAGACATCCATGCTCCTGAATAATACTGCAGCTGGTTTAGCAAAAACTTCATGGTCTGACTGCGGCTTTCTAACACCACTGTTATTTTCATGTCCTAAGACATGCGTGTTTAGTGGAAAAGCGTAGGTACTACGAGCTGGGAGAAAGAGCACGGCTGGATATTCTAACTCCTCCTGTAGTTATACCAACACTGTAATGCTGAATTGCAGCGCCGAGCAAAACGACTTGGGATAGATCCCTCTTCCCATCTTGCGTTTTTGCCTTGCCACTTCTGAAATGTTTGTGCCTTGAATAACAAGGGTGTGATTTCCAGGTGAAGCTGTAGGGAAAGATCCATCAGGAAGGGCTCGTTCAGGTTCTGTTTGCTCCCTTTGTGAAACCTATTCTGACTAGCATTGAAAGCTGATCATCGTGCACATGCAATTAATCATCTCAGAACGATGGATAATTGCTAAATACCGGTTGATTTTGCATCCACTTTTAAGCAACAACATTTCTTACCGTTTCTTTTTGCTACAAATTTCCGAGCCCGTGTAAAGTTTACATTGTTAAACAGCAGTGATGTGTGTTGGGGGAAAAAGTATTTTGAAATATCTGGTAAGATTTACTGCGTGGGCAGGCAGCGGAAGTGTCTCAAAGCTTGCCACAGGCTTTAGCTCACACCACCAAGTACTTTTGCCTGCAATATGTACAACATAGCTGGTTGTATCCCCTTCTGATTTGGGCATCCTGCTGGCACGGGAATATTCCCTCTCCTCTGGTTCTGAAGTTGAATCATGTTGGTGTGAGATGCTGGGGATGGCAGGCAGCTCTGTGATGTGCAGAGAGATTTCTGGCCAGGACTCACCAAGGGTGATTGGTTTTCTCCCCAGATGTTGCATTTGCTATCACCTGCCTTGTCCTTGCGTAGCGGCTGGGGCGTGCTCTGCGCACTCGGGGGAACTTGGCAATCTAACTAGAGCATATAGAGCGGAGAGCTCGCTCGTATGCTGAATTAGTGCTTCCTCATCGCCGGGGCATGGAGAACCCTGGGTTTATCGGGTCACGGGGAGCGAGCTTTATGGACGAGATTTAACCTTAAAATAACGCATTTCTGCAAAGATTCTGTTCAAGCGAAGGTTAAACTAGGTTGGTTTAGAATAGCAAAAGAAGACTGTAATACTGTGAGGTGATGCGATGCCATTCCAGATTATATTTATCAGTGGAAATAATTCTTTGTGCTTCAGCTGTCTCGAGCATCTCACCGGCTGGTGGAGCCTTTCCTGCTGTCGTGGGAGGAGGCAGCCGTCCCTCCCACGTCTGCTTTGCAGGGAGGGAGAAATGCCAGGGGAATCGAGGCAAAGAGCTCTCTGCATCGCCATCCAGCTCCCCCCCGGTCTGGCTTTCTGGTTCGCACAGATGACTTGTCCCACCGTTGACAGAGATGAGATCCTGAGCCGCTGTGTGGTGTCACGGAAGTCCTCCTCTCTGGCCCAAGAGAAGGCTGGATTAATTTGCACACCACTGCCTTTTTAACTTGACGCGCTCTAGCACGGGGAAAACGCTGATAAAACCTTACAGACTGCCTGTCTTGGCAAACAGAGAGCTGATGGTCCCATTTTAAAGCATGTGCCTTTATTTTACTGTGCACAGAGCCAAGCGACAGGCAAAGCTGTGTAAAAAAAGGTGCTTAAACTGTGTCTGCCCGTAGTGGCGGTGGTGGCAGATCCACCCTGCAGGCTGTCACCGAGCGTCTTCTCCCAGCGCCCCTTCCTTATCTCGGGCTGATGCTGGGGTCGGAGCACGCGCAATTATTGTTATTCAGCTTGCAGGAGAGAGAATCTCAGTATGCGTGGAGGAATTCCAATTCTGGCTTGGGAAGTTTTATCCAGTTTTATATTTGTTTTTGATAAATATATATGTGTGTGTACCTATATACGTGGATTGACGCAGGCTATGATGTAAGACCATACCTTTTTGCCAGTGCAGATCTGTTTATGTTTTCTGTTCCGATCTCAATTGCTTTTCCTAACTATCTGAAAATACTGTGTTTATAAAATGGATATTTCAGTGGTCTCAAAACTGTCTGATTGCAAAGTCAGCGCGCTCAATTCCTGTGGAAATATTTTATTCTGTTCTTTAAACTGGTATTTACACACACTGGTCTGTGAATGTTTATATGTAATAGAAATGAACTCAGATAGTGAGAAAGGAACTGGAATCTGACAGGCTTGCATAAAATACTGTGGGGGAGATTTTACAGCAGATTTGGTTCAACCCATTTTTTCCGTTCAGTTTGTTACTAAACGCTTCCACTAATTACTTTTTTGTTTTGAATTAGCTGCTTGAAGCAGCTCCACAAAAGCAAATTTGTTGTGTTCGTAATACAAAATATACCACAACCAATTACACTGCACGAGTGCCATATATTTAAAATATAATAAATCATCAGAATACAGATCAGGATTTGTTTATATGACTGCACATAGTAATTAATCCACAATTTTCATGAGATCTGTTTATAGGTATGCCGACTTCCTGTGCTATACCAGCATTTACTAGGGATTAGTACACAAAGTTATAATGAGTAATATATAATAAATCATAATTAATTTTAATTAAATGCTAGTATATAACAACTTTTTAACAAGGAAAAGTGCTCAAGTGTTGCCCTCGTTGAAGTCTGAGTTATTTTGATGTAGGATCTAAATGCCCGTTAGTAGAGTGGTATCTGCTGAAAGCTTGCGATGGAGAGTTAGGAGCGGCAAGTGGCACCATCAGGTGTGAACGCTGGATCAGATAAGGTCAAGCAAGAATATTCCAGGGACAGAAAGTGTATAGAAACGCCACTGGAGGACGGTTTAATGCACTAGGTGTTTTGGTGTGCTGTCGCAGAGAACTTTTTGCATGACCCCTGCAGCGAATGAAGAAGTGCTTTGCAGGGTGAGGCTGGTTTTGCCTTACTTAACTACACAAGCAGAGGTAAACAGCCAGAAAACTGTATTTTGCACCTCTCAAAGTTTTTGAAATCTTTCTAGATTTTTGCCTACTTTGCCGCAGTTTATCTGACTTGACGTGATGGGTTTTGGTTTGAGTTCCCTGAAGCCTTTTGGACTTTTGCAAACAAAACATTGTTTGGATTTTTGTGACCGCACCTTTGTCCTTTTGGCTCTTCTCGCTAGTGACTACGTTGTGTGTGTATATATGTATGATAAGAGCGGGGCTGTGCTTGCATGGGGCTCAGAGAGGCGCTGGGATCTCCACCCTCGCAGATACTAAAAACCAGACTGGCCAAAACCTTGAGCTGCGTTGGGACTTGCTTCGGGGGGTGGTTGGCTGAGGACCACCGGAGATCCCCTCCAAACGGAATTGTTTTATGAATCTGATTCCATCCCATGAAAGTAAATCAATGAAAAACATCTTCTAGTTTGATTTCAGTGGGCACATCCATTGGCTAACTTGTTTTCTCATTCTAAAATGTACCTTCTCGATTTAAAAGAAAATAAAGTACAAGCACACTTGGTTACTGTTTCATCAGTGGGTTTGTGCCATATATTTGCAGTAATGGCAATGATGGACTGTGAGAAAACAGGCTCAGAGAACAAAGATGTGGGACTGAAAAAAAGAAAGAGATGGTAATCTGAAAGATTTCTTTAATAGGATAATTAATTTTCTCCATGCTTTATAGTCTAGTAAAGTTGGAAACGTGCCGCCTTAGCAGGTTAGCTTTCTGTGCGTACATGCAAACTTGTGTGCTTGCTTTTAGTGTTTTGTTTCGTCTCTTAAAATTATTAAAGTGATTCATTTTGGGATGACAAACTAGATATTTTTAGCAACCGCTGGAATAACTGCTGTGAGCAGAACAGGCTGCAGAGAGTGATGCATAATGGAGCAAGAACCCAGCCTGACTTCCAGACCCCAGAGTGATGTTGATGATTTTATGTTGCTAACAGATAAGCTGTAAAATGAGGCCGGTGAGATAGGGCTGCCTTGGGAGCTCACGATACCGGTACAACAGATGTACTGAAGTTTGAGAGCTGGCCTGCCTTTATTTACTTGTATCTTTTACAGTTCATTTTAGCACATCCTTTATTTGCCAGAGCATTTGGAGGCCTGTGGCTGATTTTTCACATGGTGGAAAGTTCAGTTCGTTTAGCTGGCTGGTTATTCGCTTGACTCTCGTTAGTAGTTTTGTCTGTCCTCCTGTTAGAGGTGCATGTATGTGAAGGAGGGAACGGTAACTGGGCTACCTAGACCTGTCATCAGATAGCACGGCTCCTTCCCAGGAGACCAAGGAGTGAGGGAGAAAGCGGGGTAAAAGGAGAAGCAGACCTGAAGTGGTCCACAGTGGGACATGCGGGCTCAGAGGGCCCACCGCTACCTGCTGTGGTCCCTAGTGCACTTACCGGCACCCACGGAAATGCCATTTCTCAGCCAGAGGAGGATCTCCAGTGGGACGTTACGGTGAATTATCATAAAGAAAAGCTGCGGTGGAGCAGAATTCTTGTTTGGAGTTCACGTTGTCCCTGTGTCCCGGCTGAGCGTTGCAGCTCTTTGCTCCCTGGCCACCCATGGGTTTCTCCGCAGCAACTGCCTTGTGTTCAGCCCTGGTCTGTGCAGCTTCGTCTCTCACGAGGTGTCCTTAGCCAAAGGCAGTGCTTGGGTCTCACCCTCAGCTCCAGCGGTGATGTGGCCAAATTCTGGTCCTAGGGACCAGGGCTGAAGCTCCACCATGGAGCACGCTTGCCTTGAAGTGGAGAATCAGCCCCTTAACTGAGTCATTGGGTCAGATCCTGCTCCAGTGAAACCCGTTAATGGCAATGATCCGTGCCTGTCTGAGCTATGGTGGTCTTTGGAAACCTTCATCTTCCCGTCAGAGGTGTGTAGCAAGAGAATGAGATTTTTGGCAGACCTACCAGTAGATCCGGCATCTCGCCTTCACCTCTGTCCACCTACCCATGATCACTTCAGCCCATGAATGCAAAGTCACTGGGAAAAGAACCCCAAATTTATATTCCTCTTCAGTACATCTCCAGTGGCCTTAGTTCACCTGACTTCTTTCTCTTTTAATGGCTGTTGTCATTCTGTACCTCAGCGTCTTTAATCCTGCTCATTAAGTAGTTCGTTAGTTGCGCTGATCCCTCGGTTAATCTGTGCTACTCAAAAAAAGATAATTGAATTTAACTTAACTTCACAGCCCACCTATAGACAGATAAAACTCCATAGAAATGCCTTGGTTTGCTTGTATTACTTTTTTAATAGTTTTTATAATTAGGCTGAGAATATTCTTCCATTGACATGAGATTTAAAATACTGCTCACCCAAGGGAAATATCTTCAAATAGCGCAAATAAATGCGGTGGTACAAACCATGAATGCTTTTAAAATAGGATGGTTTTGTGTTGGTTTGGTGTCTGCAGGCAGCTTGGGAAGATAAAGCATACACGGAATGTTTTTAATGTCCCATCTCTATTTGCTGAGAAATACGGTTATATTTAGAGCTGTTCAAAACTTGGGGGGCGTATGCAGTGGTTGTGAAACAAAAACCCCACGAAACAAAACAAAAGAAAAATAACCCAACCAAACAAAAAGAAAATCCAAAAAAAGTTTCATTAGGAAAAGATTTTTAAATTTTCATCTTATCAGTGAGGTTTTCTCACTTTTAAAAAGGTACATTCTCTTTTTGATACATAGAAAGAAAACAAGATCCAGACAGATTCATACAGCAACCATCACAGTAATACATTGCAGTGTATAGTCTATAGCCACGGGAGATGGAAATTAAAGAAATAAATTTGTAACAAGTAGAGAATTCCGCAGAATATTGTTTCCAGCGGTAATAGGCTTCGGAAATACAATGAGCCTTTGGTCAGGAGACTTTATAGTGCCCGAACTATTCCCATTGCAGACGGGTAACAACGGGTACGTGGATTTCTAATGTGGGTTTTAGGAGATGCCGATAAATGAGAATTCCTGAACAGCTTTAACCTCTTGTTTGTCTTCCAAGTGGGCAACTGTCTGACTTTGGGGAGCAGAGAGGAGAGGAGGAGAGCTTTCTGCCCTGGCATGCTTTAGGACAGCGCAGCTCTGATTTTGTTGTCTTGTGCAGTGGTGTTTCACCGAGAATAGCTATTGAAGTTACTCGCAGGCTGAATATGGCGAATAATTTCAGCTCCGATAGCTTCTGGCTATTCAAATCCCTTACGAGGCTTCAGAAATCTCATTTGGGCTATTTTGCGTGTTGTCATGTAAAATGACAATGGGGTTATAGCAGTGACAATACAGATTTAGGTGTTCCTTTCACTATCTTACATTACAAATATCAAAAGCAACATGTTTCATGGTGTAAAGAAGATGGATGACAGGGTGGAAAGCCCCATAACCCTTTTGTTACTAAACACGAGTTTTAAAAACCACTCCCAACTTGCTCTCCCCCTTCCACAGTGCTCAAATTGCAGGCGCATCCTCCTGGGACGGGCTGTCATCTCAGAGTGGTTGCGTGCAGTACTCCAGGGACGGAAACCTCTCCCGATCCTGCAGGTGATGGTTCCTTTCCATCTGCATATAAAGGGAACTGATGATTTTTGCCAAAAACCTACAGTGTGAGGCTTTCCCATCTTTTCAGGAGGTGATTTTGTAAGTCTTGGGAAAGACTTTTACAATCGTGCTACTTATTTTTAGAAATATCTTGTATCTTGTTGAAGGTAGGGGTGGGGATGGGGTTTTAATTTCTTACTTCCCATGAAGCAGATGGCTTAGATATTTCCTATACATGAAAGATGAACATTTTTTAAATGCCAGAAGTGCAACAGGAAGACTGATAAATATATTTTTGTGCAAATATCTCCTGAGTGCTGTTCACCAGAATGCCGTGGACAAGCGTGGAGGAGTCAATCCCTTACGCCAAAGGCAGGCTTTAAAATGGAAAGGCAGCTTTGCCGCGGGAATGTTACCCTCAAAGGAAACGTCGCTTTTTTCCTGCGAGGAAATAATTCCAAAAGAAAAAATGCATAACGCACAGAGCAAACTAAATGCACCACTGGTTTACTACCTCTGTGCCATTCTAGTAGTTATTTTGAAGAGCAGTATTAATAAATCAAGATTTTCAGCAGGAAATAAGAAGCTTAAATCATGTTTTTATTTGCAGATATGCGTTTGAGAGAAGTAGTATTTGATTTGAATAGATTTGATAGAATCTGATAGAATTGAATTCTATCATCAAACTTGCACATCAGATTTCATTTGTGGTGCTGGCAATGTTAGACTCCACCTTTTCTCCCCTCTTTCGCTGTACGAGCAGCAAGTGATGGTCCCCTGTGATGCTGCAGGGAGCAGCCCGACAACCGGCTCCTTCCTCCTGTGTCCGCTGCACTGGTACATTATATCCCATATAACAGCGTCACTTCAATATACGCAGGCTGTAATTTGTTTTTTACCTGCTGTTTCGCTGAGCGATATTATTATGACCATAACGTTAAATTTAAAAAAAAAAAAAAAAAAGAAATTATGGCAGTTGTGGAATGGAGGAATTAGAGAAAAGCCCTTCTCCTCTTCTCTTTTTGATGCAAAAAGCTTTTTTAGCACTGCTTGCATGGAGGCAGCTCCTCACCGCTTCCGATAAATGTGGTATTTGTGCTTTTCCAAATGAAAATGGGTATAATTCACGAGGAGGACTGGAGACTATTTTATTAGAAAGCCTGTGAATAGGGTAATGGGGAATGTGAGGACATCTCTATTTATATTAGTCACTATTTTCTTTGATCATTAAATGCTTTGTAACTCCATCTCCAAACTTCTCAACTGGCATAATAAAATTAATTGGTTGCCTCTCTGAAAAAAGGCAGTGTTCGTACATCATGGGTTTGACAGCTGCGATCACAAATGCAAAGTGAACGCAAAAGTAATTTTGCTTTACATCCCCAAGCAGGCTCTGAAAGCGTAAGATAGACGATGGATGTCAGAAATATCAGCGGTACCTGACTGCTATCAGGTTACATTTTTCTAAATATAACTGTCAGTTAGCAACTTCCACAGTGACACATCCTGTATCTTCCCATCAGCCTTTCCCGGTCCTGGCTGATTGCTGCTGTTGAGTAAAACCCGCGGCTGGCTGACATGCCGTTTCCCTTTAGCCCACAAACCGTTTATTTCTGCATCAGAAGGGAGCGGGCGGCTCATGATGTGACGTCCCCGTGGCTTCTCTCGCCCTTCTGCACCGGGTGGTTGGCAGTATATATCTTTGCTTTTCCCCCGTGTGTTGCTGGCCCTGAAATGCCTGTGAGTTTGACTTTGTGTACAGATAAAGAGGAGTTGGGGCGATGGATATTTTATTTCTTAATATAAAGCCTTCTAAACTGTAGCTCTTCTGCCTTTGACTTGATTTAATTAGCTCTCGGATTGTTGGCAGTATGATTTTGTGGAGTAGTCCAAGCTGCAGTATAACGCATCTCAGAAACGCGCCGCTGCTGGGAGAAGCGAGCCTGCCAACGCCTGTTCTCACACCCTTGGGTTGGCTTATCGAGGAGCGAAAATACTGGTCAGTTGATAAGCGTGATCCACAGCTGAACATTTTGTAGAGGGTGATCACCAGGGTAAAAAGAAATTAAGGTAATGTGTGCTAAGCAGCATTGCAAAACAGTGGTTTTGGGGTTTTTTTCCTCCTTAGTGCTGAAATAGGATGCTTTATGGAAAACATCCAGCGTGTCTGTGCGAAGGGGAGGGTTCACAGTTGGGTACCACTTTTCGGAATGCAGGCTGCTTCCGGTAGGTGACTTCTGCTGCGGTGAATATGGCACCAGCCACCTTGGTGTTGAAGTCATACTGCGTTTATATAGGCTAAGGTCTAGGGGGGTGGCAGAAAGGGATAAAGAAGCTTTTTACCAAACTTAACGCTTTTCATGTGTTCTTAATATGAAATACAAGGCGGAAGAGGTGAGTGGTGAGGAGGAGTCAATGGTAAGTGGTATGTCTGGACTGTAAAATGGAGACATTAAAAACCGCCGAGGTAATTTCCATAAAGTTAACGTCAGTACGCTGTTAACAGACAACACTCAGAAAAACACACGGACTAATTGTACTGAATGCCACGGGACAAGGGTGATGAGTCACGTGAAGTTCCTTGGAAGAGATTATGCAGAACAAACCAGCAATGGACACGGGCCATCACAAGCAAGCTAGAGACTAGAAAGCTAATGGACCAGTCCTTAAAGATGGTGCCTGTTTGCTTAAAGCCCTTGGGAGTTGTGCAAACGGTGGAAAACAGCCCATTAACAGGACCTCCTCCCAGTAGGCTAAAAACAGATGTGGGGCCTTACATCTCCAGTGAGGTCACTTGCAAGAGCTTTTGTGCCACGTCGTGAAATATCCAGTGTTGCTCCTGAAAAGTTTGTCCTCCAGCGATGGCTTTTCCTGTAAATCGCAGCCCTTTTTACTGCTACACAGTGAGTTTCTCGGAGTCACGTGGCAGTGTGTCTCTGGGGACACGTGACAGGCGTGCACGGAGATGGCAGCTGATGCGACGTCTCCTGGAGTGCCGGCTCCGCAGCACAGCTCTGCCTCTTCCTTGACTGTCACCTGCACCCATACTACGTGAGGAAGGCACTAGACCAACATTAGTTCCAACCCAACCAGGGGTGTGGGACCTTCACCCTCCAAAATCTGTTCTGCCTGATTTTCAGAGTGTCCCCAGGGAAAACACATGTGATTTCTAGTTTCTCATAACAGTCAGATATTTTTTGGCAGTGCTGTGGAGGCACCCAGCCTACCTTTCTCCACTAAAGATTGCTGGGATGTCTGCGTTTGCTGCAGTTATGCTCCCACCTGCTCTGCAGGAGGATTAAAATCCTCCACCACCCTGGTCTTGTCCCCATGGACAACAAGAGCAAATGTCAAATCTTCAAAATAGCCAAAAATTTCTCTTTTATCTTCAGGTTTTGAAGGTGTTCAAGTGTTATCAGTAACCCAACCTGCAGGTGATAACACCTGGTGACCACTGAGCCTGGGGAAAAGCTGACCATGTCCGTATTCTCCCCCCCATGAAGCAAGGCTGAGCCCTGGGCTGTCCTCGGGGCAGACACCATGGCCATGGGCTTCTTATTCTTCCTCAGTGGGCTTCTTATTCTTCCCTGACAAGCTGAGAGACAAAATCTGGCCTGTACCCCATAATTAACACCCTTTCAAGAAGGGAAGATGTGCTGCCAAGAGACTCATGAAAAAGGCGTGAAAGTAGGTGAGACGTAACCGTTAAATACCGTTAATCCAGACCAAAAGAACGATTTCATCAGGCTTTGGCTCCAAATTAATATTTCACGGTCACTCGTGGCTCGTCGGGACCTGCCGAGCACCGTGGCAAGAGGCTTTTTACATTATTGCATGCCTCTGGGCCGCGTTTGGGGGGCCTGGTAGCAAACCCTGGGAGTCGTTAGGCAGGGGGGCGAGGGAACCACAGTTCTTTCTGCAAAATTACTACCGCCAGGAAAGAGAAGGGGGCTTCAAATGAAGAGTTAAACAAAAATCAGGGAAGTAAACCGGAGAAGCACGTTTGCAGCCGCTCTGCTCTGACTTACCACCGCCTTTCCCTCCAAGTGATTCATAAGGATCTCGCACTGAATTTATTAAAAGAATACAGCCTTGATCTTAAAATGCAATTTCCAGAGGTTAACACCTAGGAAATTGTTTGCTGGAGGTTCTTAAGTTGAATGATTATGTTATTATTAAATCAAACCACTTAATTAAAGTGATCAGATACAATGTGTTACTCTTTCCAGAAGTGTGACAGAAGTAGGTGGCAGGTCTGCTGGCAAAGAAAGAGGAAAAAACCCTCTCGTTGACGATAGCAAAGGTGTCACTAAACGATTCCTGAATGTTTTGGGCTGCTTTTTTTTTTGTTTTTTGGTTTTTTTTAATAATCTCTCTTTACTTCTGGCAGTGCCTCTTATTTTCTAGGGGTGATTCCTCTTGTGCTTATATTAACAAATTAATTAGGGAGGAGAACCGTAAGACCCAGTGATGCAGCTTGTCGTAATTATGCCGAGGAGCTTAAAACACGCAAACCTCCCCAAATTAATTGCAAAGCTATTTCATATATGAGTAGCCAGAATTAATCATTAACCTAATAATTCCCTTTCTGACATTATTTCTTTGTTAAAAATGAGTAATTTTAATTGGATAATGAGGTGCCAGTACGACTCATGAATTGTACATTACCCAAGCTAATGGAAAAAAAAAAAGGAGCTTATGCAAGTAGCGTTACAGATGCTGTTACAAATGCCTCCACCGTGAACATTTTATTCTGATAAATTCTTAATTTATTTCCAGCTGGCTTTTGAATTTCTAGAACATTTACTATGTGCTATCATTTTCCCATTTAATAGTCTTGTTACCAAATTCTTGTGAGCTGTACGGGTGAGGCTCAGGCCCTTGGGCAAGACCCGGGCTCTGGTTCCAGGTTCCTCAGCCCTTCTCTGGCAGCAAAAGAACAAGAGCAGTGGGTGCCTGAGAGCTTACTGGATTAGCAGATTAGCACCAAGTGCTGAGGTTGCGAGAGGATGGGAATAATTGAATTTTTCCAGAAGAAAGGAAAGGCTCTAGCCTCAGAAGCCGAGCAAATATTATTCGAGGGATAGTCAGAAAAAATACACAAGCCTGTTCTTTAAATAGAGTTGTCAGATATCTCATTTTTAAGAGCCTACTTTTCCCATAAACCAAACTTATTTATTTTTTTAAAGAAAGGATGCCAACATGAAAAATACTGAGTATGAGACTTCCTGCCGTGAAGGAGAATAACTCGTAGAAATAAAGAAGCCTCCATAACATAGTGATCACCATTAAAAATATTTTTTATTTGCAAACAGGAACCATTTCGTAGTGAGAGCTTCCTTACGTCCTTTCCTGCCCGGTGCTGCAGTATCTCTTCCTCCGCGTACCTGCTCCTCTACCAGCCCTGACCCCGGCTCCTGCGCAGCCACTCTCATCCACCTCTCCTGGCCTTGCCCCCCCTCCTAAGTCCTGGGTACAGTTAATTACCCTCTTTGAAGCTAATTAGAAATGAGTGAGTTAAGTGGATAATTATTTCCTTGCCTCAAGGTGCATGCAGGTTAAATGGGTGAGTGCGTTCTGCAAGGAAATTCCTTACATATCTGATAATTCAAGAGGGGTATCAACTCTCTTAATATGTGTGCAGATGGTGTTGTATGATCCCCCCCCCCCCCCCATTATTAATTCATTTTTATAAAAGAACAGCCAGTAGAATATCAGAATAGTTTGTGAGATTTAGGAGCAGGGATCTCATGGACTTTATTAGGAGTTGAAGGGTTAAATGCATCCATAAGGCTTTAAAAACAGTGTGCTGTTGCAGTTAATATCTGGTTTGGATTCTCTTACTAAATGTATTAAATACGTGTTTTTATAATTGCAGTCCTTAAACGACACACATTTTTTGCTTTTGAAGGAGGGAAAGGAATATAGTAAGGAAACTTAGCTATCTCTTCATCTCCCTAACTTACAGAGCTAATAAAATTAGGTTTTAATTGAAGTGATCAATGTCAGATCACTGGCATGTTTGTGGGATTGGCCATCAAAACTTTAGCATGATTAATCTGAAAACTGACATTTTTCTAGTTGAGAGAGAGATTTTCCAGGCCGCTTTTGGGTTCCTCAGAGTTCCTGCCTACGGCAATCATTCACACTCTTTATCAACTGGAGCACAAACGCCATGTGCGTCTTTTTGGTGCATTTTACGATGATATGTTCTTTCTGTGTGTTATTTTTTGCCTCACACCCTCAGTGATGTAATTCTCATAGTTGTGTCCTCTTCGTAAGAGCCTCAGGCGCGTTATGCTTTATGGCCTGCGACGTTGGGGTTCTGACGGGTGCGCCGTGGCAGATGTAGGTCAGTGACGTTGCGTCCTTGACCACCTTCAGTGGTCAGAACACATCAGCTAGACGTTGACCTCAGATTTCTATTGTTCACCTGTGCAAAACAGACACAACTAATCTGTAACGTGCTTTGTTATTTTATTTGCTTAATACGACGTGATATCAAACCAGGTCTAAGCCCAAGAATTCTCTGTGATCTGCCAGCGCTGCATCGGGTCTCTCCCCCGGCACCGAGCCTGTTGATTCACCACTCTGGAGCAGGAGGTTTGGTGACTTTTCTCACGGACTATCAACTGCCTTCGCATCATCTCCATTCCTAATTAGAAACAGAGCCTGTTAATTGAATATTTCCCCAGTGTTTAATTAAATATTTGTCTGGTGCCCGTAAGCAAACTGTGAACTCGCTATGAGATAACATGCTTTTTTTCACCCAGTAAGACAGCAGTTGTACCTCAACAGGAAACCTTTCAGTATTTGGAACCTCCTGCATGGAAAATATCTGTATTTTGCACAAATGTATAAATGAGGTGGGTACATGCAGACCGGTGCTGTCTCTTGACTGAGATCAGTCCGTAGTGCCGGAAGGAAAGCAGGCGGGCGGGCGGCCCGTGTTCCTTTCTGTCAGTGGTAGGCACGGTGACAATACCCGTATGAGACCTCTCCCTCTCAGAATAATATTATTCATTTTCAGTTTGAAGATGAGTAGATAAAAGAAGCGGGAATGGAGAAGTCTGCTGTTGACTCAGCGCCATCTCTCAGGTCTCTTTGTTTCCATCTTCAGGATACCCTGCAATTCCCTCCTGGGCTACTGCACCTCTCGGGAGCTTTGGGGGGGTTTTTTGGATTAAGTCTCCCGGAGGAAGGAGGGAATTACAAATCGCAGGATTCCTCCCCCCAGGTGATAAGCTGCGTGCTGAATAGTGTAGTGCTCCCCCAAAACCCCAAACCCTACCCATTTACTACTTCAAACCCCTACGCATTTACTCCTTTGATGTTGTGCAACTTGGCTTTCCAGTTTTTTCCTGTCTTAGTAAGATTATTGAATTATAACCACTGCTTTGCACACTTATGTGACGATGCCAGATGGCTTATTTTTTGATTAATTTCAGTAATTTTGCTCTTGTTGCTCCTCACTGCTCTGTTGCCGCTGTATGTCGCTTTTCTGTTGTTATTAGTTTTGCAAAAAGAACAGTGGGGAGTAAATCCACAGCTTAGGAAGTTGAAAATAAACTGAAAAATACAATAAAAGAAAAAACATGTAGTCACTAAAACTCTATGATATAATCTTTTCTTTTTCATTAAAGAATCATTTTCTAAATGTATTGCAGAAAACGCTTACTTTTCTGTTTCCACTCCATCACTTCGTGGGCCAAGCTCTGCATATAAAATCTTTCAGAAATCCTCTCACTTATTATTTATTGCACGCCCGATTTGTGTGGCTTTATGAGGAACATGAGAAATGATGGATGATATAAATTATGAGACATGGAATGAAGGTAAACTTTTGTAATTTGTACATTAATTCTTTGAGCTGAAGGGACAATGTATGGCAGCGTAACCCCCAAGCTCAGCTGGATTTATTTATGAACGTGCATGGGGAAAGGCTGTAGTTGAAGGGTCTGTGTATTTTGCACCTATTTTACTACTTGACGCCTCAGCCGAGGTCACGGCCGGCACTGGAAGGCAGCGTGCCTCTGGACGGAGAGGCTCTGCTGCATGCACGGCTGGCTGCTCTTAGCTGGAATACGGGCGGGTTATCTTGGAGCGTGGGAGGAAGACTCTGTGACCTAAATTGCTCTTTTTTTGTTTGTTTGTTTTGGGAGTGGCTCATGAGACTCAGGAGCAGAGGCAGCTAGGAGTTTGGTCCAGATTCATTTCATGCTACATCAGATCAAGATGCCCAAGCCATTGAAGGGGAACGTCCTTCAATGTGAAAGTGGCAGTAACCGTTTTCAGGTAGGAAAAGGCTTGGGCTTCATAACACAGTGTTTTGAAAGGGAATTTTGTATTTTGCTGATACTATTCCCCTTTCTAATTATAAGGGGTAATAGATTACGTAGGGGCCAGGACCTTGATCGCATTGCTGGTGATGGAAGCATTTGAAGGAGAGGGTCGAGATGTAAAAACCGAGGCATCTCCAGTTATTTTCCTGCGGTGGTCTCTGCCGAGAGTCACGGCAAGTGCGTGGCTCTGCATACCTGCCCAGCATCAGGCTGGAAATCACTTTTGAAGTCCTTGGACAACACCACCAGAAAGGTGCAGAGATGGATCGATCTCAACAGCACGAAGTTCTTCCAAGCTTTGTGAAAACAGGTTGGCAAAGGGAAGGCAGAAACCCTCTAAGCCCTACACCAGAAGAGGTAATGTGCATCACCCTGTATTAGGCACTTGAGAATCCACATCTGGAGGTGATAGGAGTGACCCAGAGGTGAGAAAAGCGTGGAGGGGATCATCGGTGTTACTACACATCACAGATTGCACCAGATCGAGCTGTGGACAGGCAGCCTCAGTGCAATGCAAACAGCCCATCACTCAGGGTACAGAGAGCTGGGAACCAACCTTCGTTATTGTCAAGCCGAGCTTATTTTTGTTTCCAAGATGTGTGCTTTTAAGCTTTTTGGTATCACTCAGAGCAAATGGAGTAGAAATGCGTTATTTTGGGTTTATCCTTCTAAACTAGGAGAACCCCATTTCAACACAAACTCCGGGAGCTACTCTTTAAGGAAAAAAAGAGGGAGAGAATTTGGTAAGTGGAAGATGTGCCAGGTGAGCAGCCTTACTGTCCGTGCGATGGACTGAGCTATCTCACGTGGGCATACTGCACGATTGAAAGGGCCTTTGCTAGGACAAGGTAAATTTTCTAGCAAGACATGGAGACCAGCCCTTTTCTCCTGAATCCCTAAATGAATTCCCTAACAGTTCCTGCTTTTTCTCTCAAATTGTAACTGGTTATAACTTCCTTATGAAAAAAATGCCCTATTT
Organism: Balearica regulorum gibbericeps; assembly: GCF_011004875.1. NCBI lineage: Eukaryota > Metazoa > Chordata > Aves > Gruiformes > Gruidae > Balearica > Balearica regulorum. The sequence goes on along the minus strand of NC_046190.1, from coordinate 39,772,001 downwards.
CTGAACATTTCCGAACAGCTCACGGGTGTAGTCCCCACAAGCTGTTGCTTCCCATCTTGCTGAAGATAGATGTTGGTGAGAAAATACAGAGCCAAATCTACAAAAATTGTTGGCGGTATGAGAAACACTTGAAAATGGATGGAGGGAACCTAGGTACCAGAAGTGAAAGGAATTTGATTTTAATTATGTCATTTTCTATTGGGGTTTTCTAAAGAAAGGTTAAAAATCCCAAAGCTGATAGAAATTTTCAGATGCCATTGTGATGCAAAATGCAGTCCTGACAGGTGTGGAAGGTGGGTAGCTTTTAAAAGCTCACCTACTGCATCTGTAACAGAGGTTGGAGGGGGGGAGAAGGGGTGATGATTTCTTTATGAGGTGAGGTTGGGAATCAGCATTTCCATTTCCCAGATCTCATAAAAAGCACTGATAAAAGGCACAGTACATCCTGTCGATTAGAAATTAGTGTTCATTTAATATTTGCCTTTTGGAACAGCACACTGAAACTTCATCTGTTTGTAAGTTAGGTTTGTTACACAAAACAAATGGCCTGCAATAAGAAGGAACATTATCCTAAAAATAAAAATCCATGTTGATCAGCTGCTGCTTTTTAATGTCTTTTGGTGCAGTTCATTTTTCGTGAAATTGCCTGTAGAGCACATGGAAGATTTCCTTCTGGTGCTGAGGGTAAGGGCCAATTTCGTCTACCAAGGTTTAAGAAAGATGCGAGCTAATTTTGGAGATTGACTCTCCATCCATACTTCTGTATGATTTTCATGTAATTTTTTAAGCTTTTTCCTTTTCCTGACGCATTTCCCAAGTCACAAATTAAAGTTTGCAACTCAAAAGGGCTTTGACGACCCCCGTAGGGCAGTAGCTGGCTCTGAAGCGATGCAGAGCAGAACCAAGTGATCTCGGAAGAGCCAGGCATTGCTCAGTGGCAGCGACTGACTCGCTTCTTCAGGTTAAGATCATGTTTTAGACCTGAAATCCATGTGGACCCCAGTTTTCATGGGTTATTTCACCATCTTTTTATTAGCAAAGTCGAGTGAGATGCCAGGTAGTTGTCCTCAGCTGCTGCTTCTGTAGATGCTGTAAATGTTGGTGGAGTGGGACCACCTTTGTAGCATTGATTTTATTGAAGGAGTCAGGGGGTTGCGACTCGGTGCCTTAAATTTGCCCAGGTCCGAAATCCTGATGAGCTTTGATTTCAGTATTTTTTATTCATCTTGAGAGGAGCTATTTCAAAAAGTGATTTATGATTTATCCAACGTGTGAAATTGATAACGGCAGCGTATTTATTACTTCTGCGTGCATATGCTCTAAGAGAAAAACACACTAAATGTTATTCTTGCAGTAGCAGGGCTGCAGGATGTCGTTTCTGCAGACTCCCTGGTGTGGTCTTCCGATGAAATTTGCAGTGGTTTGTGTTTGTATGCTCCTGAACACAGTATTCTTGGCTTTATCTCGGTCTCTCTCCTTCTCTGTATTGGAGTAGTGGGAGGTGACAAATAATAGGGCAGGGTTCCTGTTCCTTGGAACAGTGTTTTCTCTGAATCACTTCGGGTTGCTGTTGGTTTTTCCCACCCTGGTAAGCATGGCTGGAGTCTAATAGCAGGGTTTGGTCTTTAGGCTTTGCAGCATTTTCAGTGCCATTACTGGGGTTTTTTTGAATCACCAGCCATAGACCAAAATATTATTTCCTTTGCACCTTAGAGCTATTTTTGATAACTCCAAGCTTTTTTGCCTGGGGGGTTGTTTGCCAGTAAAAGGAACAAACTTGTTGCATTATAGCCTCCCCACTACCTCTTAGCATAGCTTTCCATACTACAGCTATACTTCATCTCTGACAGCAATTAAATGATGCTGCATAACTGTAGACATGATAAGGGATATTGTTCAACTCCAGCCTCCCTGTACAGTCACGGGGGAGGTGGAGATGGCTAACAGAGATGCTATAAGTCACGTCCTGGAGAAGCTTACCTCTGTCCTTCAGGATACGTTATCCTAATGAGGCCTCTTCAGCACCTCTGGTCCAGCAGTGAATGCCTCCGACAGTGCCCTAGCTGCTGAGCAGGAATCAGAGGTTGAGCTCAGAACATACATTACTATAGCTGGAAACCAACCTGATGTAGTGCACACTCCTCACTTCCTAGCTCTGCGTCCAGCCTCCGCGATGGTGATGAGCAGCGCTCGAGTCCATCATTGCAAAAAGATCTCCTTGAGTAGCTCCTGGGGCTCCATGTGTGAGTTCATCTCCCATGAGTTTAGCTTTGAAAAATTCAAAATATCAGACTACGACTGACATTGCTGCTTTGTTCTCCATGACTTTTGGTGCCAAACCATAGACCTGGATATATTTTTACCGAGCGTGTTGCAGGTTTTACCCAGAACTGTAGTAAGTTCCCTTTAGTGAATCTCTTCATTTATGTTTGTAAAAGCATTTCTCTGCTGGCGGGAAGATTTTGCATGATATTATTTTGGTTGGGAACAGCTTTCCAAGCAATGGTTCCTTACAGAGTGATAAAGGATGATCTCTTGGGCTGAGTGCAAGCCTCTAAAGCTCTCTTCCTGGCTCCGTGCTGTGTGCTCACGGTTGCCTTTGGCAAACCCCCTCCTTTCTGTGGCGGTTGGGTTTGATAAAGATGAATTAATTTGTTAGTGTTTGTACAGTACTTTAGTGACTTTAATTTTCATGCTTCCTAACTTCAGTAAAATGTGGGTTTATATTAATAGTATTAAACTGAATTTGTCTCATTAAATCCAGCCTGTCTCTTGTTTTCCAAAAAAAATTTCTGCTGCTAACTGCAGCCTTATCTAATCACTGATAAAGGAGAATAATTGCTTCTGAAATGATACTTTTCCTCATTTTAGTACCATTCACGGTTTCTGGAAGAAATCCTTCCACTTCTCTGTATAATAGCCTTCTCTGGTTTTTTGGGTGGTTGGGTTTTTTGTGACTTGAAAATAACTTTCACTGGGCACGCACACAAGCAAATACTTAATAGCCAGGGTATAACGATACAATGTTGTTAACGATATTTCTGCATTGCAAATAAAAATTTGGGGTACAAAAATGCAGTTGGAATTGCAAACCCAGAGACTTCAGAAGCTTGCGAACACCAATTTGTTGTGCCTTTGGCCACTTGGTTTTTGTCTTAGCATTTAATTAAATTATTGGATGTACTGATTTTGTTCAGATCTCTAGAGTAAGGCGGGAGACCCAAGAAAAAAGTCCCGTGCAGTCTAAGCCTGGTACCAGGATGCGTGTTCACCAAAGAATTAATGATGCCTGTACATCTGACTTTAAAGTATTTTGCAGTACTCTGTTTCTTAGCGTAGGCTCGCTCTCGTTACCCAAGTTTCATAGAAAATCAATCCAGAATCAAAGCAGAAATGCCGTCATATGGCATCAAATGAGCTTCATCATTGGTCCATCAGGTTGACTTCTGAGGGGGTAGTGACGGACGTGCTGCGTTATCCAGGCAGCAGCAGGAGAAGATAGATTGCCAGGGGCTCTTACAACGCTTCTGGAGAGCGGAGAGATGAGGGACTTGGGAACTCTTTGAGTGTAGGCTCCAGCACATACGGATAATCCCATTCTACATGGAGCAGCCGCTTTTGGTCCAGTCCACAAACCTTTCCCAGCTGTTTCCATCATGGGCCATCCTTCTTTCTTCCAGCCAATGCAGATGAAATTGTTGTATTTTTTTAGATGTCAAACTTCTAAGCCTGTACAAGAGCGTATCCCTGTTTTTCAAAGCTTACTGTGTGATTTGGGCAGACTTTTGGCCAGAGAGGTACCTCGGAGAGGAAGCCTACCTCTTGAAGATGCCAGGTCCTTGCGGTAAAGTGTTAGCGTACCAAAACATGTGAAATAATTCATTTCAAGAATATGGGATGACAAGTTATTTTTCTGCTAACGATGAGAGTCCCATTGGCTAAAACTTTCCAAAAAAAGATGACAGTGACCCGGCACGAGGGAGAGCACAGCAATTTCAACAGAGGGAAAAGCTGGGAGGGCCACAGCTCATGTTTTCAATCATCTTGGCATAATCACCCTAACCACCCCCCGAAATACTTGGAGAGGAAATACCATCATCTTTGGATAAAATGAATTCATGCAAGTTTCGCCTGGCGAGGTCGTTGCTGTGTTCCAGAGGCTCTGTTGTTTCTTGCGTTGGTGTAGACGGAGCGAGCGTTACTTCTGTCTCCGGCTGCCTCTTTGAAAAATGCTGTGTTGATAGTGGCAGAGAGCTGGCTCTGGAGCGCCGATTGCACAGGGAAGTAGTAGGGCAAGTGCCTTTCTGGGAGACGTTTTATTAAATGCCCATTAAAGCCAAAGGTGAAGTTTCCTATTGACTTTTGAGTCCTGCATCAGTCACTGTAGTCACAATTGAGACACCCATTACCAAAGAGCTCTGCTGTTAAGAGATGGCGATGAGGTTGTGGAAGAAGTAATAAAAATATTTTTTGTGATTAGAGAGAGGCAGAGAGAATTGAGCCTCCCAACAAAGTCATCATCTTTATGGGGTGGGAATCGTCTCTGCATTCGGTGTCTGCCCAGCTCCGGGCAAGTAAGAGCAGCCCCGTGTTGCCCTTGTGCCATGCCACCTGAGAAGTAATTTGTTTGCCAATGGCAAAGCTTGAAAAGGTATTTTTTAATGTTACAGCAGGTTTTTTCAGCGATTCTGCTTTGCCCACGCTGCGCTGGAAGGGGAAGGGTGGCGGTGCTCCCCCGGAGCCGGTGGCTCTTCTGCTTTAGCAGGAGCACGGTCTCCGCCAGCACCTTCCTATTGCGGATGCAGCAGCCGACCAAAAAGGTGCTTGGGGCTGGCCAGCCGTAATAAAGCGATTTCCAATGTCAGCTCTTCTCATTCTTCACGTTCCAGTGGTGACAGAAAAGGGGCTGCAAAATCAGGCTGGTCCAGTGTGCTCCCAGTCTGGTTTTGTTTATTGTGGGCTGCTCCTGAAAGCCGGATGATTTGCAGAGCTCTGTTCTCACGTGTGCCTCAGGCAGTGACGGGTAGCTTCGGTGGGGAAATGGTGGGTTTCCATAAATGAGGCAAAGTGTACCTTTAAAATATGGGTTTTGTTTTTTTTTTAATCTATTAACTGTCTTTCAGAATCAGACTCCAATAATCGATAAGAAATATTTTTAAAGCACCTGCCTTTATTTTGTTCCCAATTACTACTACTTTGAAATGCTTGTGGCCATACATAAATGGCTCATGAGGATAATAAAAGGGATTACCTGGAAGAAAAGTGGGCAGTGTAAGTATTAGTAATTACTCTATCATCACAGCCTTTTCACACTTGAGCAAGCGTTAAGAGAAGGTATATGCACAGTTAGTTTTCCAGTCATGTTCCGTATTGGTGGTTGTTATTTCTCTTACAGCAGGTATCTCAGCCCTCATCTCCGATTCTTCTATTACCGCAGTCAACAATAAAGTTATAATAATCTTGTGATTCTGCAGTCAAAGTCCGTGGTTGAGGATAGGATGGTGATGTTGCTGACTCCCTACTTGCTCTTCCGAGTGCAAGAATTAGAGGTGAAAAGGTATAGATTGATGGGCTAAGGAGCGTCTTAAATCACTCCCATCTGTGGTTGTGAACAAAAAGGATGATGCACGCATTTCTGCAAGGTGACGGGGGAACAGTGCAAGTCTGATTTGTTGCTCTTGGTGTTCAGAGGTGTATTTAAAGGGTGTAGTGCTTTTCAGAAGGGTTTTGGGGTTGGTTTTTTTTGGAAAGGATTGGGCAGTAAACTGAGACTTGAGTTCCATAGGTCTGATACCTGCTATGTCACAGACTCCCCTGTAATTAAACAAATAGTTCAGCTTTCTTGTTTCTTAGATCTTTGTCTGTAAAACTGACACAAAGATCCCCCATCTCAGTCTTGTAAAAGCAGCGGGCGTTCGGGTTGAACACCGAGCAGGGCTCCGTCGGGCAGTGACGTGGCCCGTGTCAGTGCCTGGCACGCACGCAGCCCCACGGACGCGTCAGGGGTTATTTTTTGGGGGCTGCCAAAGCGCCGGGGACTCCTGCAAGCAAATCAAGAGCGATGGTTATTTGAGGAGGTGTCGAGTCGGGTGAATGTGCAGTGGTTTCTCGTGGCGAGGGCATTGCTCTGATCTCCACATCCACCTTGATGAGTTTTGAAGGCTTGAAGAAAATACCTGGAGCGTCACAGCTCCCTGAGAGCATACTGCAGGAAGCTTCTATATTGAGTGAACTTAGACAGTTGGATCGCAGTGCCCGTACAATTACCTTGAAGAGAGAACCAGGTAAGAAACCTTTATTAAAAGCACAGGGAGGAGGACGGAGATGATTTTCAGCTCCCCTGTTTCAAGTCCCAAGGATACTGCTAAGTGCCGTGATGCTTCGTTGTAGCACAAAAATGTGTGGTTTTTAGATTTAGCATTGTGGTACAGGCTCTGCTGTAATGACAACATGATTTCTACTTCCTCCTAAATGAAAGTACCAATTTATCCTTCCTGATAAGGGGAAAAAAACAAACAAAACTGAAACAAAGTAACAGAGTAGAGGCTGGAAATAGTCTTTTTATGAGTAACAGCCTTAAGTAGATGGGCTTATCATAACCGGGCGTAATGCTGCCCAGGCGGCCTTATCCAGTAACTTTAAGGGTATCAGCTGGGGCTGCAGTTGATGCAGCATCTGAAAGCCAAACTGGAAAGCTTCTCAAAGGGGAAAAAAAAAAAGGGGGGGGGGGGGGAACAAAAAGCACTTAATTACGTTTTGAATAGTTCACAAGATTAATCCTTCAAAGCCCTGTTTTAATGTCCAGCCATATGTTTAGATTTACAAGGCAGAAAGAACATCACCATCCCATCCAAGCAACAAGGAAATCCTCAGTTTACCTTCATCCCGACGTCCTTCTATAAATGTCTGGGGTTTTATGTCACCCGTAGAGATGGTTAATTACCAGGAGATGTAGGTTTTTTGCTGCCCTCATTTGAAACCTGTGCTAAATAGCAGGTTTGGAGAACATACGATTGTGGTTGCTGGGTGAATCTCCTCCAACAGCAATAGCTGTTGTAAAACAGAGGGTCAGGAATTAAAGTTCTGAGGATACCACAGTGATTCACCGTATTTCATAGACCCAAGCTCAGGCACTTCGGAACATCCGGAATTGGTTTCTCAGTGGTTTCTAGACATTGATGTTGGTGGTCAGTTGATGTCATAGCTGATGTCATATATTGTGATTCTTGCTGTTGCTGTTTATTCTTCATCTTTAAAGTCAGACAAGGACGTAAGGTCTCAGGGCAGCTTCCAGCAACTGAATAAGGAAAAGGAGGTGAAAATCACTGCCGAAAGGAATATTAATCACATTGCTGCTACACATTACATCAGGTGAAGTCTCTCCTGGGTTAGTTCTGCCTAGAACAGGGGTTTCATCCAGTTCTCACGTGAGAAATCTTGTTACAAGGTAAATGATTTCTCTTAGGTGTTGCAGCCAACCACAGCCGATTCCTTGCCGTTAGGTGCCTAACAGATTTGTTTACTGTTCTGTTACGGAAAAATACTGAACCACCACCTTGTGAGCATATTATTAGCTGTTTTCAAAATCTGTAAATAATAGGATTTTGTTTAAGGAATTGTGTTTGTAAATATGTTGCATGTAAAGCAGTAAATTTCTAACCCACATGTTTGCTGTAAACCTTGAAAGCCACTGTTTTCTCTATGGTGCAAGTAGGTGGTTTTGTATCATTACAGAAAACTGCATTGGCATCACCGTTGGTCACTGATGTGGTCCACGTAAAATGTCTTTCTAACCCAATTATCCCTATTCTCTAATTATATCAACACAATTTCACGTATCCTTAGGAGCCAGCATTACAAATTCCTATCTTTGTAGCGTCGGCAAGTCTGTCAGCTTATCCGAGCCTTTTACCCTCCTGATGGTGAAGTTAATTCCAGGAGATCTTTTCCCATGGGGAACTGGAGGTGCTTAGATGAGCTGTCCAATGTTAAAAAACATGCACATAAAAATCCGTCTGCCGTGCTTATTATCACGGTTAAGCAGGTTGTGATGTCCATATGCCTAATAGAGTGATGTCTAGCCACAAGAGCTCATAAATCTTTTCACAAAGTGGAAATGCCTAAAATGCCAGTGTACCTGCAAACAATGGCCATCTTTATCTTGATTGAGAAATAATCTCCTCAAAGTCATACCTTATAAAAATAAATAATAACAGAAAAAGGGTTGGCAGGCTAATAGCTTATAATGCTTTTCTGCTGAGGTTTATTTTGAATTGTTTAAACTTTGGGTTGACTTCTGGGTACTGAACCAGTAGTTTGATTTTACAAGATTGGAAAATCTCCATTATCTTGTACTTAAGTGTTTTGGTTTTGTTCTTTAAATAAGTTTCAAAGTCAATCCAGTACTCCTACCGTCGCAAAGGGAGGGAGAGAAGGTGAGGTGTATGGAGTATCACTTCAGACAGGGCCTCCTTGCAAAATCACAAGGCGCAGTTGAAAACCCATCAAGCTCGACAGGTCTCCTGAAGTATCTTACCTGCTCGAGAGCTCTGTGTGTTCCTGGGAACACGCATACGAGTTTTTATCATCAGCGCATCCCAGCATTGTGCCCTGTTTAGCAGAAGATCCCTCGTACCCCGGTACTGTTGGACGCTAACCTGCGTAGGAGATGATGTTGGCACCACCGACTCTGCATTTTGTTCCAGCACCAGAACTGTTGATACACAAGAGGAGCAAGGTCATGCAGACTTGTTCCTTCTGCTTTCTCTCATCTCCTAAATTCCCACCTTTCATCCCTCCCCTGCTCCATTTCCACCACGCAAAGAGACCTCACGTCAAGCTGGGGGCGTGTGTCTCTCTGAGGGGTGGGGTTTTTTTGGTGTTCATCTTACGGAGCCTTGTCCTCAAAACGATTCATACCAGATGAACACCATTTGGCCAGCCAGGAAGGTGTTTTTTTTGGAGTTGTCCAGCAAACGTGGATTTGCAGATGGCCCCTTCAGGGTGATGGACTACCCCGGGGAAGGGAGCGAAGGCAACAGCAGTTGCTTAACACCTGCGGAAACGGTGCTCATGCGTTTGGTCCTGTATCATTTCACGCTCAAAGCATCTTTGTCATAGTACATTCGGTAGTAATTTATATTTACCTAAAGCTTTAAAAAAGTGTAACTCTACAGTGGGACATGTACTTGTGCACGTAGGATTCTGAAATCACTTGAGAAAGATTGCTTTCATGAGCGTTGTCTAGAATAAATCACCTATCCTTAGATAACCATCTAACACTGTCATCAGTGTCAAACCTTTCATTTATAAAACCCCAACATTCACTAATTTGATGATTTTCCAAGCTAACGAAGGGGTTTTCTTTCTTTTGCCATAAATTCAAAGCACCCATTGGTTGTTAAGTCTCTGCTGCTGGCTAGCCCCCGTTTTAAAATCTCACCTTTGATGTGCGTGTTAATTTTTAGCGGAAGAACAGAGGGAACAAACCAGGCATGAAAAGTAATTTCTGGAATGGAAACGAGAAGGTGTCAGGTGAAGTCACTGTGGTCTGGTAGTATTATCCAGCACATAGTTAATGGTCTGTCAGCATTTTCTTACAATTTCCTAATTTTACTGAATTAACTGGCTTGCAAAATTAAGAACGGCTTCAGATAATAGTAGCTGTTTGAAATTAAGACGAATATGGAATAAATATGCAAATATGTTGCAACAGCTGGCGAGACCTTTGTGGGCACGGTTTAATGATGCTCAGAAATTCTTACGCGTCTGGGAGAGGAACCTTGGCAGACGGCTTTGGAAAGTATGCGTCTCTAAAATAGTGTTTGGGGGGGGTTCCCAGCTGAACTTAGCATGAAACGTGATGTCTGTTTAACAGAGCCTGGTAAATTAACAAAAGGACTTTGGAATAAGGAGTAAATAGTGAATCCATCTAGGCTAGGAAGCGAATACTGCATCCGGATAGAGGCTGTAGGAAGAGTTTTAAATTTGAGGTGCAATACTTGGTTAAATACTTCCTCCATGCAAAGCATCCCCTGGCTCGGGGAGCTGCCACTTTTGAAGTTCAACAATCAGATTTAGTTAGAAAATCAGATTTTCCTGGTCTGTCACGTAAAACTGATCCTCATGATTAGGTGATGAGGAATTTAAGTATGTAGCCAAAGAAAAAAACCTCTTATTCATGGAGTCGCCCAAACTTCTCATATCACCTACGCCCCCAAAGCCCTTCCATCTCTACATTAATTAATCTGATTCTGATTAACCGGGAGCTCTGAGAGCATTAGAAAACAAAGCGATGGACTATTTTAGTTTACAAGTGAATACTCTGTCTAGCTGTTAACATTATTTCAGCATCTTCGTTCCTGGAAAATAGTATTTCAGAGCTGTCCTGCTGCTTAGAGCTGGTAGCAGTAAAATAACATTCACTCTGCAATGCCGAAGGTTAGTTGCCATTTGTAGGGAAAGTAGCGTGTGCCGGTGGGACTTCTGATTTTCCTGTGGTATTGCCAAAATTCACGTGGTCCAGCTTCGTAGCTCTCGGTTTTATGATAGACTAATGGCTATTAATTCTCAAAGCAGGTAAAAGAGGAATATCTTCTTGTATATACCTTGTTCTTGTAAAAGATTATCTTCGCCTGATTTACTGGTAAAATTTATAACTTTGGTAGTGTAGTATAAAAATAATTTGAGATAAATGCTAAAATTGTAAATACATATGTTTATGGGAATGCTACTGTGCATTTTAGGTTGTCTGTCCTTTCTCCCTGTGGTGCAGCTTTTCCTTGTTATGTTTTCCTTTCTCTTTTTGGCAAACGCAGATTTTTAACCTTCTGGTTTTCGAATATAAAACTGCCTCTTCGAGTCCCTTATCAGGCCGTGCCATCCCCACTTGCCAGAGGTGGGTCCGGCTATTCTAAATTCTGTGTCACAGCCTGGGTTACATTTCAGGTCGGTACGTTTATTTCTGGGAGAAGAAAGCAGGGATTAAATGAAAGAGAAATATGTGAATCCTTTTAACCGTGGGAAAATATGTCCTTTTTAGGGCAGAAGTGAAATAACCGAGGAACAAGTTTTTCTCGTTATCTCTGCGATAGCCTGTAGCTAAACAGTCAGATCCTTTCTCCTGCTCTCTCTTCCTCACCGCTCAGGAGACGGCATCCACGGACAGGCACAGCACATCGCAGCCAGACCTCTGCCAGTGTCCGGAGCTCGTGTTTTCATCTTCAGGAATCCTGTGCTTTGGTCCTGGAAAGTGTATTTTAATACTGACTTGGACAAAAGCAGAGGAAATAACAACTTCAGTGTAATTTCTTCTCACCTGTGCAAGCTGGGAATGGGAGCTGGTGGAAATATTGCTTCTGTTGGCCAGCTGTAAATCAGTTCTCTCCCCTCCGGCCCCAATATTTTGATAAAAACTAATGTCAGTCCTTTTCAAAACTGCTGCGAATGGGCAGTTTAATAGCCACCTCTGCACAGGAGCTGCCTTGCTGGGGTTTTTTGCGATGGTTGAGTTTGAAAGGGCTAAAACTTAAGTTTTCAACCTGGATGTATCAGCGCGCACATCCCGGGCTGTCTTCCCCATCTGCTCTCTGATTTCCAGTGCAGGAGCATTCCTCCTCTGCTGGTTGGCCTTGCTTTTCCCTCGCCCCCACCAGAAGTTCGAGCACCACTAGAGCTCTGTGTCAGAACTCTCATTCAGGAATGAAGTGGCCTTAATCCTGAAGAGGATTAACTCACAGTGCACCTAAAGCAATTTAGCTCCTGGGTAAGAGCCGTCACAGACAGATGTAGCGGTGCTTTAATTTATGTCCCTTGGCTTAGCTGATGGATGAAGCTCTGTGTGTCTGTGTGCTCGGAGTACCCTGCCCCTTGCACTCTTGGCTGATAGACCATTCTCGTCTGATTTTTGCCGTCTTGGGATGGTACAAGTTTCTCTGGCAAAGAGGCGCTCTCCCTAGGGCTGCCTGCTGGGGGTTCTTCCTCTCTCCTGAACACACCAGTTAAGCCCTGCACTTTGAAGTGCAATTTTCAGGTGGCAGATGAAAGCAGCAGAAAGATGGGAGAGCACTTGGGCTGCTCAGAGGAGGATCCTTAGAGTAAGCCTTAGGGACAGAGGTGGCCTTTCATGCGATGGACTGTAGCCACGCTCGTTTTGCTGTACCAGGAGTGTGAAATTTGAGATCGGGGGTGCAAGATCACACCAGATCTCAAACAGTTAGAGATGAAAAATCCACATCCTGTTTATCTATCAGTTAGACATGGAGATATTTTGTATGGTTTTTTATCACTGAATGATAATATTTTATTTTCTTGGAGAGTATTGGCAGAGAAACCCACGCCAACCTACAACTTTGAGATAATTTTGATACAGAGGCAACAACCACTTAGGTCAGCGTGAACTTAATGTAGACCTAAAGAAATTAGAGGATTCAGTTTTTCAATTTGATTTGGCAAAAGGTGAATTGATTTTAACACTGGGAGCGGTCACCTCAAACCCATACGCCACACCTCAGCGTGTATTACTTACAGTCGGGAATTAGATGGTCCGTTGTGTTGCATGCGGGTGGGCTTTGATCACCTTCCCCGGTTCACGCAACCGCCTTGGTTGAACACCACGCTCGAGCGCCGTGCACAAATCAATCCAGCGCTTTTCCTTTTTCCAGTGTGAACTTTCATAGAGAAAACAAATTACCAGCAGGAAATGTCACCGCGGGACGACGCAAAGATGAGACGATCTGTCAAGTCACTTGACTTTTAACGCATGAGCGCCGTCAACCTGCTCGGAGTGACGGGGCATTTACAAACAAACGATGCTGCCGAGGGAACATCATAACTATCCGGTTTTGCGTTAGGACATCATTTGCATTCCAAATGACACAGAATGCCACTGTGGTCCGAGGGGCCAGGGAGAGTAAATAGGATGACGTGAATACATTGAAAAGCAGCTCTGGCCAGAGCTGCGAGTGATTGATGAGCAATTAAGAGGCAGGGCTCCTGCGGTAGCCCGCAGCCTGCTGTGAATACTCAAGAGGACATCTATTTTGGGTTGCTCTGCTTACAGTGATAGAAAGGGGTTATTTACCCGTCTGATGGCGTTTATCCAGAAATAGCGATAAATAAGGATTGCTTCTTTCAAGAAGCCAGTTAGGATGAGTTGGAGCAAGAAAACGTGGTGTTGCTGTTGAAGTCCTCGTAGCAATTATTAATGCATTTCAGTCTGGGTATTAGCATTATCCCCATTTCTTCTCGGTGCTCGTTGGTGCTGCAAATAACCTCTTCAAAGTGGCATTTCATAACTTCTGCGTCACTTGCCTCTGCTGCTTTTTGTCCATTCCAACAGCCAAGTGCACTTGAACGCGACGGGAAAGCAATGTCTTTCCCTGAGGTTTGAATTCAGAGGGACCGATGCTTTACGGCTATGCCACCAGAGCTGGCGTGCTGCTGCGTGGAGGAGACCGATAGCGAGAATGTGACACTTGTGATTTTGCAAGGCAAGAAATTTGAAAGTTAAATCCTCTGTTCATCCATCCCGATGACAGACCCACCTGCGCGCTTCCTCCTGCTGTTGTGCCAAAATAATTTAGCTCTCATCCTCCATGTGAATAGTTCTCCGTGCACCTCTGTCTTTTGGGACTGCTGATGTTGATGAAGATAAGTGTTGTGTAGGAGAGCTGATCGTAATCGAAGCTCCGTGAGCTTGAATCAAGGAGCTGATGGAATTTTTACAAACCCCGAAATGGGTATCAATAGTGACAAGTAGCAAATCAGGCTGGCTGAGACTCCACATCCTAAAACTCAGACTGGAACGATGGGAACCTGCTATCTTATGTTGTTTCCCATGTTTTTTAAACACTTTTAGAAATGCTTTGACAGTAGTTGCAACTGGAGCTTTAAAGGATTTGGACCACGAGGAAAAGTTAGGTTTGTTTGGTTTTCCAAGTTGCTTTATTCTAACAAGTTTTTCTAGCAGTGCATTAATAATGTTTTTCATTTACTTGATGCTTTTCTGCTTCGTCGAGTGTGTTACGACTGCTCCGATAATGCCTGCAGCACTCCTGTCTGTCTAAGATGTGCTAATATTGCACTTTGATTAAAAGTAATGAAAAGCGCAGAAACAGCATGACTTCTTTAGGACACCGATCAAGGCAGCTGCAAAGCTGTCTGTACGATACCGGTGCCCAAGGCTTGGACCATTGGTGTGCTGAAAGATTTGGGACCGCCTGAATATGCTATATGTTCTTATATATGCGTGTTGGTTTGGAACCAATACGCCTGGAGCCCCCTGTGCCTTTTTACATCTCGCCCAGAATTGTACTTGAAAGTGATTATATAAATACCCCGCTCGCCTCCAGTTCGTTGTGTAGCCAGCAATAAGCCAGAATAATGATTTGATATTTGGTAATGGTTAAATAGCTGATCCTTTGATGTGTGTGAAAAACTCGGCATGTGGTTTCTCGGAAGAAAATTTGCCGTTATAATAAACTCTGGAAAAAATCTTTCCCTGCCTAAAGTGAACCCAGTGGCATGGATGGTGTGTTGGGTTTGTGTGGCAAGGTTTTGGTAGTGGGGGGGCTACAGGGGTGGCTTCTGTGAGAAGCTGCCAGAAGCTTCCCCTGTGTCTGACAGAGCCAATGCCAGCCGGCTCCAAGACGGACCCGCCGCTGGCCAAGGCCAAGCCAATCAGCGCCTCTGGGATAACATATTTAAGAAGGGAAAAACCAGTTAGAGCACTTTTGCAGCCAGAGAGAGGAGGGAGAAGATGTAAGAAACTCTGCAGACACCCAGGTCAGTGCAGAAGGAGGGGGAGGAGGTGCTCCAGGCGCCGGAGCAGAGATCTCCCTGCAGCCCGTGGTGAAGACCATGGTGAAGCAGGCTGTTCCCCTGCAGCCCATGGAGGGAGGATGAGGGGGTGTAGAGATTCCACCTGCAGCCCGTGGAGGACCCCACGCCGGAGCAGGTGGAGGCACCCGAGGGAGGCTGTGGCCTGTGGGAAGCCCACGCTGGAGCAAGCTCCTGGCAGGACCTGTGGACCGGTGGGGGACCCACGCTGGAGCAGTTTGCTCCTGAAGGTCTGCACCCCGTGGAAGGGACCCACGCTGGAGCAGTTCGTGAAGGACTGTAGCCCGTGGGAAAGACTCACATTGGAGAAGGTCGTGAAGGACTGTCTCCCGTGAGAGGGACTCCATGCTGGAGCAGGGGAACGTTGAGAGGAGTCCTCCCCCTGAGGATGAAGAAGCGGCAGAAACACCGTGTGATGAACTGACCGTAACCCCCATTCCCCATCCCCCTGTGCCGCTGAGGGGGGCGGAGGTTGAAGCCGGGAGTGAAGTTGAGCCCGGGAAGATGGGAGGGGTGGGGGGAGGTGTTTTAAGAGTTGATTTTATTTCTCATTCCTCTACTCTGTTTTGCCTAGTAATAAATTAGATGAATTCCCTCTCTCAGTTCAGTCTGTTTTGCTCGTGATGATAATTAGGGAGTGATCTCTCCCTGTCCTTATCTCGACCGTTGTACCTTTTCTCCCCTGTCTAATGAAAGAGGGGAGTGATAGAGCGGCTCTGGTGGGCACCTGGCCCCCAGCCAGGGTCAACCCACCACAGATGGGTTCCTGTTTGCCACCTAACTCAGATGTGCATTTTCTGCAGGCATGTATGTAAACTCTCCTACAAAATTCCCCCCAAAAGATAAATTTATTTTATCAGTTTTGTATTATTTTCAGGGAAATACCAGGAATGCTTCATTTTGTAGCTATTAAACGCACTTCAAAATACCAACCATGAAGGATGCTCTCTTGTGATGCCAAGGAAGAACCTTGCATTGAAGAGCAGCAATGATGGTTTGGCTCTCTGGAACCCAAAAATGATGGAGAGACAGTGTTTTATGTTGATTTTAAGCAGAGGGTGAGTGGGCAACCTGTGCTAGGCGGGCATGCGCCTTCACGAACTGCAAAAAGACGGCGGGATGGGGAGGATAGGACGGGCTGAGGTGAAGAGCATGGATTATATGGGACATAGAGCTGCTTCTGCTGCCGGCACAGCCTTCTCCCTTCCCTCCCATCCCTCTTCAGATCCAGCCAGCAAACCCCAAACCTCTTCCAGTCACTTGTCAGCGAATCCATTAAAAATAACGAGTGGGGAAACGGCGGTGTAGAAATAAAAGCTGCGGCTCCGCAGGAGAGGCAGGTATGTAAAGCCCCAGCGTTCCTCTCCGTCAGGTCTTACAAATAACGAGCCGCCGAGGGCGGGTCAGTGGCGGGGTAAGTGGTAGCGTGCATTCAGAAATAGCACTTACAGCGCTTTTCTAACGTCGCGTCTCTCCAGCGCAGCTTGGCAGCGCCAGCTGATCCCCTTGTTTGAGGGGATACAACCAACACGCGGACTCAGCCCTCTCTTTTGGCTCCTACAATAGCTGCTTTGTGTTGTGGGCGCTGTCTATAGCGAAATCCTTTTGTGGAATCTAAAGTTCAGGGAAAAAAAGGATTTTGAAATAGAGATTGAGATGTAAAAATTACTTTTTGGCTTGGGAAAATGCAATGGAAAGCATTCTGCTAAATGATCCCAAATCAGTTCTATGGCATCCTAATTTTCATTCAGGTTCTGCTGTGTTGCCAGAACGTGGACTAAGAGGAGGTTGGGAAGCCGTGATCTTCAGGGAACGTTTTTCATAAACGCCAAAGAAATTTTCTAAATGATTGAGGTTTTCTTCAGATTTCTGGATGAAACATCACAAAATAATGAACCAGAGTTTTCTTGGACCCAAATGAGTTTTGCCTTTTCATTTCTCAAGTAGCCACTTGGTTCTGGGTCAATTCCAAGCAGAATTTCCCCCTAGTTGTGTCTCAACCACCCCGCTGTACACGGGGCTGCCTCCTTTCTTCGAGAAGTTTTTTTCAGACATCTATTGCTTCGTAATTGATTTCCAAAGCCTTTTGTTCAACACAGTCTTCTCTTCCAGCCACTCAACAGGAGCATTGCCAACATATTTCTTCAGTGTTCCTGTTGCATCTTGGGCTCCTTGATGTTTAGTTCATTCACAAGTATTTCAGAAATATTGGTCTTAGCACAAAAAAGCTGTATTAAGCTGTTCTTCTATCTTTCAGTATTTTCTGTAGTTGGTACCCACAGATTTCTGTTCTTCTCTTCACCAGACTCACAATTCTATCCCTTTGCTCTCAGGCTGGCCAAACCCCTCGGCAGCTTTCCTTCACCCCTCAGCCTCAGATCTTCTAGCAACACGCACGAGGACTGGCTTTTGCTTCGTCTCACCAGTCCCTTGGTACTTCTTTTTACTTCATTTTTCCCTATTTCTCAGACTCTTGCTTGATTTGAACATCTTCTGAAGCTGCAAAGCTCTTCTTAACTGCTAGCTGCTAGCCTTTTATTTTGCATAGCTTAAATACTCTTTGTTGAACCAGCAGCCTGTTGGGTTTATTTATTTCTTTATTACAGCAAGGTGATTTCTTGTCCTTTCCAAAACAGTGATTTGTATCAGAAGTGGTTCCATAAAGTGTTCTGCTCTCCTGGTTTATTCCCTTTTTCTCCAGAATCGGTAAATATGTGATTCACTTGTTATCTAGCTCTAGCGTCCTTTTACATTTACAAGTCTTCTGATGATTTTTAATGCTGTTCATGATCGTATTGTCAAATGTGGAAAAGCTGTAATGATTTCATCACTTACTTGCTTTCCTTTGAGCAATTCTAAGATGTAATAGCTGAATAACCGGGCTTTTCAAGGACTGTAGAAGCCAGCCTGCATCCTTCCCGTACGGCAGGCCAGTCGATTGCTCCTTGCGCTTTCTTCCCCCCGTCCTATGGACTTTATGGCCACAAAGTCTTTATTACTGGTAAAATTATTGCTGTAATAAACTCTTAGTATCATGAGAGTACTACACGCAGCTTTTCTCTATATCAAGGGCATGCAGCCCCTCTCGAGTGGGAGGCAGCCAAGGTCTGCAACGAGCTGTTTCCCAATGGTGATTACCGTTCTTAGAATATAGACGGATCGTGGCAATAAGTAATATTTATAGGCGTTTCTATAGGGTAGTTGGAAGCAGAATTTATTTTTTTCAAGGGGCGAAGAACCGTCTTTTCAAAAACAGCAAAGACAAAAGGCCATTTGCTACGGTATGTCTTGCCTCTATCATGTATTCCCAACATTTCTTTCATACTGGGAAAGGAGGTTCATTTCTACAGATCAAGATCATCTCCGTACCAGTCTGATGGCTCAGATGCAGAATGCGACCTCTCGAACCCAAGTGCTACTTGTGACTTCTCTTTTATTTTCAGTTCTAAAAATACACATCCATGTTCCTTAATATGTTTCCACAAAACTCTTCAAGGTTTATCATTTACTAGGAGGATTTAGAATTTTCTTCCAATTTTTGTAACGGCGTAATGTTTGTTTCTGCAGTTGCTCATTTTACTGTTCTCCAAGCACGATGCCTGTGACAGCTTAATATCTATAATACCAAAACACAGTGGAGGCGAAGGCAGCTTCTTAACTCAGTATCACACAAAGAAATCAGAAGAATTGGTCCTATTCAATATGTTAAATAAACATTTAAGCATATTCCCTTACAGAGCAACAGCTTGCGAAGCACGCTTTATGGTATAAATGGATGTCATCGCTGTTAATGATCGGCAGCGTTGGCTGCTTCCCTGTAATTAAAAATACCATTGACTGTAATAATGCGTGCAGTTGCTCAAATGTTTGCGTCGTTGTTGTTCGACCTTGAATGGCTGAGCAGCCAATTAGTCATCGCGGAGACGTGCAGCAAAATAGGAAATAATCATGGCAACATCCTGACATTGCATCGATTAACTTGTCAGTGTAACTCAAAGCAGCAATACAAATATTACAGAACAGGGCCAAGACAACGATTACTTTGCGTTCCTCTGCAGTAGCAGATGACATCCAGTTTTCTTTCCTTCTCCAAAAATGAACTTTTCATACCCTTCCCTGGGAAAACTGGAGGAGATGGAGAGCTCTGGTTGTTCTTTGTGGCATATCCCGGTCACCTTTGCAGGTATAATCTATTATAAATTTAGATAGCGCCTTTGAGCTGGATTTACAGTGTCTGTTGCCATAATGATGAAAATTGTAGGTTCACCACGTCACCAGGCACAGTCACAGAGGATAAGGTAGGGCTCAGGCAGCTCCTGATCTCATTTAGATTTCTTGAAATCACAGCAAATTAGGCTGGTCCCAATCACACCTCTTCTGATACATAAAAAAAGAGATTTGTTAAGGGGATGAGAGGAGAGTATCTGAAGGAAGAGGAAGTCCAGTAAAGGAGGGATTTCTGCCTTTGGACAAGGACAAAGTCTGCTTTGGAAGGGTATTAGCAGTAAATCAATGAAAGGATAACATGGACTATATTGAGATACAGTATACCTTTATTTGAACAAAACCATGGTGGATCTTTTGTGGTTTATTTTGTTTTTTAAGAATGAGGTCGTGTCCTTTATAAATGCTAAAACCTATGTCATTCTCCCTGCTTCCCCGGAAGCTGTATGGCAGCACTGATGGGAGGAGCACAGAGAGTTCGTTTGTTGGTTTTTTCTTAATTCAGTCAATTATTTTAGTATCTACAAGATACAAGGAAGCACCAAATCGCTAGAGAAAATATTTTTGAGGAGGAAGGTCTACATCCTCTTCCGTCAATGACCAGTCTAGCAGTTAGTGTCAGAGAGGTAAGAATGGAGGGAATTGTGTTATGGAATCACATCAGATTATTTCACAGTTTCCTTCTCCATCAAGTCAGGAGTTGTTCATCCTCTGCGTAAGGTAAACCTACTAACAGGGCTTTGGCAGCGCGTTTGCAAGGATATCGTCCTGTGTGCACCTCTCCAGCCTGCTGTTGTCCTGGAGTTCCCTCGGGTAACCGGGTGAAGCAGTGGTGATGAGCTCAGGGACTCGCTGCTGTCCAGTTGACCCGAGGCGTATCGAGCAGCCAGGGAGGCATTTGCTTGCTGTGTCGTTAAGCCAGCTGAGCTAATTCTGCTTATTGAGTTTACGAGGATCTGCCAAAAGCAATTTTGTACAAAATGCAATCGTATGTACTCTGTCGGGTATATGTTTTGATTTTACCTCTAAGTAGGGTTATGGAGCTATCTATAAGTAGGATCGTGGAGTGCGTTTTTAAAATAAGTTTAAAAAAACCCCATGTGCTATATCTTTCACCCATGGGTAATCTTGAATTTTATAGCAAATTACAGCAAGCCCGATTTAGACTTTGTGTCTGTAAGAGTTTCAGCAAAACACTATGAGTTCACCGTGAAGTGCTGTGTCTTCAGGTACTCTCGAGCGGCATCTGGCGCGGCTGGACCTGGCTGTCGTGTTATAATCTCCGATAACGACTTACCGCCACGTTTCCCCGCTCCGGCATGCTAAGGTCCTTGTTTTCCCTTTCCCGTCCAGCAATATTTTCTAGTATTTTCTAGTGTACCCAAAGTGTGTGAACATCCTCTGCTTTTTACGGGAGCTGAGAATACACGAGTCTTCCAGGAGATGGCCCAGACCAAAAGTGAACGTACTGAAAAGTAATTGAATCCCAATAAAATCTCTGACTGCTGTAGCTTTCGAGTTAAGCCTCCGGGAGGACTTCCCTCCTGCCGCAGCATTCGATGATCTGAATGCAAGTGGTTCTCTATTGCTTTAAAATATACTTTAAGTGCTTTTAATGTGAATGGGCTCCTTTTTTGTATGTAGTGAAATCTTTACTTTGGAGGAGTAAAGAGAAAACTAAATGCCCAAATAGGAAAATCAGCCTGTATTTGCCTTTTAAACTTATGAAAATGAACACTTTGTATATTGCAAAACACCCTTCAATTTTAGAAAAGGTCCCGCTTCAAGGAGTTGTGGAAATTCTTGGGTTTAATCCTGTGTGGAGTAGCCTTGGTGGAAGGCATGCCTTCGCAGTAAGTCATCAGAAGGGCAGTACTGCTCTCCTGGGTTTTCTCAACCCTTTAAAATTAAAGGCCAGCTAACGCTGCCAGCACTTGAAACCTGTAAAAACAGATTTGTTAACGCTTTTTGAGGTGAGGAACGGTTGGCTTCATGGCTTGCATTCATTTTTAATATATAAAGAAGAGGGAAATGTGTCAGCAGCAGTTCTCATCAGAACTAATGGGTGGCAAGAAAAATCAGCGTTCAGAAGGCATTGGGGGGATGCGCTGCAGGAGAGGGGATCGCCTGGCCTAGCCTTGCACCAGCGTGTTCAGCGTGCGGCGGATGGAGCTGGCTGGGGATGGGTGGAAACACAAGAGCGGTGCGCGTGAGAGGCTTTAGGGCGGTCGTCTCTAAATTGTCTCCCCTCGGAGGGGAGGTTTGGTGTGTAGTTAATACCTGGTAACGTGCCCCCGAGGCGGAGTGAGCCACCTGAAGCGTCCGTAATTATAAATACGTTCGTGGCTGCCTGTTTAACGCCGCTTCTCAGTCTGTGCCCGCACGCGGGTACCTCCTGCCCCCCTGTTCAGCGTCCGAGCGAGTGCGGGCGACCACCTGCGAGGACAAGACGGCTTTCTCCAAGGGACATCACCCACCTGAAGCCAAGGTCCCCGTCCGGTGGAGGAGCGTACCGATCTCTGCGGTTTCAGGGTCTGCTTTGGCAGCGGCTTCGTGCTGGCGCAGAACGCCATTAGTACCTCCAGTATCAGTGCTGGGGGTTTGTTCGTTAGGTAATATTGCACAATCTCCGGTTTATTGCTCGGAAGAGACAACGCAGTTGCTAGGGAAACAGGGTAGAAAACCAAATCTTTGCTTCATGTTTGGGATGAAAGCGCTCGCCTGACTGTCAGGATTAATACCTGTCCTGTAACTTTTTCTTGTTTCTCACGCAGGGGAGGGAAAGTCCACGGGGCTTTGGTCCCTGCTGCCGCCTAACAGAGTGGCTTTTGGTTAGAGCATCACAAAAATCAATATTAATACGGTATTTTTGCAAGCCTGAAGCCACGCTGCCTGATTTTCCCCTGATTGCACTAGGAAAACAGGCATCTAGGAAAACGTGTGTCCAGACTGAAGTTTTTCTCCTAATTCAGGGCATTTAGGAGCTTTCACAGAGTCTTTAATAGTGTATGAGCTGTTTTCTGCCACTCACAGTATCGTGCGATCTCCTCTTCAAACCTAGTCACCTGTTGGCGGAAGGTTTGTGCCATCCATTGCTTTTGAGCGTAATTTAATTGTACGCCCGTCGCGTCTGAGCAGAATTAGCCCGAAGGTCACGGGGTATCTGGGAGGGACGGAGGCAGGCCGTGGGCCTGCAGGCCTGGGATTCCTTCGAAAAACAGACCGAAAATACAATTTACGTTTCAAACAGCTAGAGGCAGTTGTGCTAATTTTAAAATATTCATCAGTTCATGAATTTAAACGGCCTTTTCTTTGTGTTCTGGCGTACAGACAGGCGCACTGGCAGTTCTGCGGAGTGTGGTGATGCTTAGATACCAATGAAGACATGAAAATGCATTAGAAGAAATACATTGGGGGGGGGGAAGATGAAAAGATGAAAAAAACTATGGCCACAAAGCAGGCAGCATGCTGAGATCCACAGCCTGGAATCTTTTCCAGTTAAGACTAAACTTTTAATACGGATTTGAGCGGAAGGAGAGAGCGATGTTGAAGGAGGCTGGAAGCGCTGGGTGCTGGTCCCTGCAGGCGTCCTTAGCAGCGTGCTCGCCGTCGGGACAGTAAACGCTCCGTTCGTACCAGTTACCCAGTTCCAGCGCGAAATCTCTGCCGTTGCATTTTCTCACCCATCTGTATCAACCGCGCTGCCATGCTGATTTTTGTTTTTGATTATTATTCCATAATCTTGGATTAAGAAGTAATTGTTACTTGACAGCATTGTGCTGCCGAGTGAGGAAAGGTTATTTTCTGCACTTTTGAAAACCTGAATGCGTCGGACTTTTTGGCACTATTCTGTTCTTTCCAGTGCAGTATCTCACTGGTTCGGAGACTTTCTTTTAGGGTTCCGTATGTTTACAACACAACTGCATTTTTATATCTTCTACACGCACACAACTGAACAAAACATATTCCTTGGTCTAATTTTAGCATAAATAAAGGGGGTGTATTTTTCAGTCTGTACAACATATCACCGCTCTATGCTGGCATAAAGTGTTCTGCTGCCGGTACTGAATTATATTTAAGGAGTGTGCTATGTTAAGATTTAATTGAGATTGAGCACTACTGTTGTCATCAGCAGGTAAAGCTCAACAAATCTATCAAATACCTGGAGAAAGTACGTTCTTTGATCCATTACATCTGGCTCTTAAAAATATTTCTTGTCAACTTCTTTCCTGAGTCACAAAACCTGCTGTTTCTAAACACTGCGTGAAAATTAATGGTATTACACAAATTGCACGGTGCACCTTGGATTCAGTCTGCCTTTAGTAAAGCAAAACACTTATTACAGCTAATTTTTCTCCATCAGAAATGTTGCTCCCGGCACCAAACTTTTTACAATCTCAATATCGTGATCAGTTATGAGTCTTACCGCAGTGGTTTGGAGCTGGTGCAGCAAGCATCCCCTTTCCTTGTGATCCACAGTTAACGGTCTAGTCCACAAACGAGGACCAAAAGTAATTGCTTCATTAAACCACTGCGAACAACACTTGTTTTGCAAAAAGGCAAAATATTCCGTCCTTTTAATAAGAGCGTGTTATTCTATTGAGGTGTTTATGAAAATGCGAAGGAAAAGAGAAAAATCTTTAAAAGCAATTACTGTGAACATTTTTGTTGCTATAACGACGAGATGCAGCTCTTGATGAGCTATCATTTCCTTAATGTTGTTAAAAAGTTTAGTTGCCATAACAACAGAATGCATTTTTATTTTCAGTAACTGATACTTTTGCTTTTTTACCCTATGCTTGTAGAAGCAGCCTGCATTTTCTTGGGTGGATGAAATATTTAACGTAGACAAGTACGTGATAGGAAGTGGGTCGGATTGCGGAACTGCGCTGGAGTACGTAGGAATGAACCCGTTCATCTCCGTATCTTCCTTTGTACCTTAAATTTGGCTTTTAATAACTGCTGGGAACACAGAAACTTCTTGGGGTCTTGGAGGAGAAAGACTTTTATAGTTCGAGATGCTCGGTGCTACTTGACTGAACCTTTCTCTGCCGGGCTGGGGGTGCTGCTGCGGAGCACGAGGGGGTGGCGTGCGGACAGAGCTGAAGCGAGTGGTCCTTGCACTCGAGGGTTTGGTTGTTGGCGCTTGCCTGCTGTCGCGACGGCGAGCGCTGCTGGCAGCCTGCGTTGCGGCGGAGGGTGCCGAACGGTCGTCTTGGCCCTTTGGAGCCTTTATAGAAAACACAGCGCTTTTCAGCTTGCTTTGGGTGTATCTTATCCTTCAGATGTTTGCTGCCTAGATAATTTGGTTGCTGTTCAAGAAGGTGTAAAATTGTTGGAGTATTAATATATTCTCAAACCTACTTCTGTCCTTGGGTGTCTCAGCTCTGTGTTTTCTGTACAGAAGAGACGTTTTGAGACGACTCTTTTTACCATACCATATCGATTCTGGCTACAAGGCCTCCTGTTTGCTGAGATTTCTTTTGAAGCGATATCAATCCATGCTACGTTTGCAAGAAGTTATTTGCCAGCTTGGTAAATACTGCATTTTAAAGACTCGGATTTCCCTTTGGGGAATTACTTGCATCTGGGCGAAGCGCTCGTATGGGTTGTCTGTACTTTAAAAACAGTTAAAGAAAATAACAGGTAGTTGAGAATGAGAAATGGGAAAAAATCTGATCCGGAGGAAACGCTCGGTCCTGCAGAAAAACTGTGTGACAACTTTTCCGGGCTATCCAGAGAAACCCAGGGCAAATAAATAAATAAGAGCCAGTAAATTATCTTTTTCTATTGCTTTTGTTTAAGTCCGTGGCACAACGCTGCTGCTGCATCCTTGGCTTGGCCGGATTATCTCATTGCGTTTGCACGCCCTCCCCTCTCTCTGCCATCTCTCATTTTCAGGACACCGGATCAACGCGGGCCGTGGGATTGCCGTAGCACGCAGGGGAGGATGCTCAGGCTTTCGGCTTAACGGGCTGTCGTACTTCATCACCCTTAGCTGGGAAATAGGAGGAGGGCATGGGACGGGTGTTAGGGCTGGGTGGTTTTTCCCGGTGAGTGGTTAGCATAGGTGTCTTTGCTCATCCTGGAATTTCAGCCACTTCTTGAAACCTTCTGATTCCAATGGAAAACCAGCTGGAATTTGAAATGAATTACTGAGAAAATGAGATCCACCCCAAAAAAAGATGTTTAAAGAAATATATATCAATTTATGTGGACGTATTGGAATAGTCCTCCTGTAAATACTGAGGCTGGCACAGAGCACAGATGGGTCGCGTTGGCGTTGCAAGGTTGAGCCTCAGACTTTCCATGGGAGAGCCTGGGAGGAAATCTGGACTGAACAGGGCGGCAATCCCCTCTGTGTTTGCCCATGGGTACGGGACCCTTTCTGCTGCGTGTTTTTCTCATCAGAATAGCAGAGAAGGCGAGTGGTATGATCCCTGGAGACCCTGGCTTTATTCCTTCCTGTTCCTCCTTCCCGTTTTCCTCTTGGACAAGAACAGGGTTTGGTTGTATCTGTAAATGGCTAAAGAAGAAAAAAAATCGGAGGTCTAAACATGTCTTTTCAACACCCAGGACCTTCTGACTGTCAAAAGGTTTCTGTGAATGCAGTTCTGTTAGGAGTAAAACCCCTAACGAGTCTTTCAAAAACTCCTCGCTTCTGCAATTGAGATGCACAATGATCCTACGTGCAATTTAAACGTGGTGCCCAGAGTTTTCACTGGGGATTAAGAGGTAAAGATTGGTTATGATCTGCTAATTTTCGTTAGAGACCAAAAAACCTTTAATCTAGATCTTCTCTCTCCTGTGGCAGAATGGGGTGAACCTCTGTAGCCTGCGGTTGTGGTTAACAAGTGCCAGTTTGGGAGAGTTGCAATCGTTTTATCGAATTTTCAGCTCAGAGGAGAGGCAGGTGCAGGACTGAGGAGGCAGATGTGTCAGCGTCACCGCCCGGGGTCGTTGGTGTAAAGTTTAATTTTTGGAAATGACACCAAAGAAAGCCCATCTTTATGCTCTGGTTTTAAAGGAGGTGTTCATACCAATAATCTGGTATTAGATTTCCGTCCTGATTTACCTTCCCAAATTCCACATATGTGTCTAGAAAATGTCGGGCTTTTGGAATAAAGGCACGTAGTTAGTGGAGAGAGATTAAAATAAAGGGAATTGCCCTTTCCCTAGCTCCAGTTATAGATTGCCAGGCAGCATCTGGATTAAAATAACACAACCCTGAGCTGTTGTTGCTGATGTTACTAATTTGCACTAATTAGCGGGGAGCCCCCGTCTCTGCTTGCCCTGAGCTTCCCCCGGCCAGGCTCCCGTCCCCAGCAAAAGCAAAACTCAAATGGCACAACTCAGGAGCAGAAACGGTAGTATTTTTTGATCTGCACGTACAACCAGGAGCAGCAGAGGGACGAAAACAGCTTTGCGCAGGGCGGGCACGGGGGTCTCGCCAAGTCCAGCCTGTTTTCAGGCAGGGGGGAGCATTTTCAAGGAAGACGAGGAGGTGGCATCGTTATTCTGTGCCAGCCTGGGGAGCCCCGAAGAGAGAGCCTGCAGGATTTAGATAGCGTGCTCTTTGGTGATTCTGTGCGTTTCCAGCACGTGTATAAACGTCGTTTGGCTATTGAGCATGAAGAATATCGCTGTTTCTTACTACAAACGTGATTATTTTGGAGGTATTCAGGGAGGACGAGGTGTGCCGTACCCTCCATGAGCGTAGCGATCCATGCCGGGGGCAGTAGTCCAATGCCCCTTCTCATCCTCGCCTACAGCGAACAGGGATGAAAGGAATGAGGTGCGAGGTAACCATTTGAAAATTAATATCTTTAATTACGAGGTACAATTTAAAACCCCTGTGCTCATTAGCTTAGTGTTTATGATTAGTGCTTATTACCTAACTTAATTGCCTCAACCTTCTCCCATCTTTTTTCCTTTTTTCTATGTTATTTCCCAGTAATTTAGTATGTCGTTATGTTTTATTAAAGCGGCGATGGGAACCAAGGGAGAGCTGAGTCAGGGCGAGCACGTCTGACTTGTCCAAAACCAAACCAGAATTGATCCTGAAACTAAATTTCCAAAGTCCCAGCCCTGCCATTACCAAAAAATTTACTCGACCTCTGTAGAGCAAGGAGAAGCGAGGTGTGCGAGTAAGCGCTTTCATCCTGTCTCCTCTCCCTCTCAGGTGCTGGGGTTTAGTAGTATTTTCTGCTATAAATTATACATGGAAATAGCAGAGCTCTCTGTATTTGCAGCTGGATGTATTATAGGCTCAGATTTTTTTTTTTTTTTTTTGCTCCATGAAGTTATCTTTAGCCGTATCGCAATTAGGTTGCAGAGTCTGTTTCAGAGATATACTGCATAGTACAAATTCTTTTAGGCTTTCTTTTTTTAGTATTTCTTCTCCAGCTAACTGTAGGAGCTGTTTACAAGAAAACAGTTTTTCCCATGTAAATAGTGCTACGTTTTCTTGACAGTAAAATACTTTACCAATATATGTGGATTTTGTTGATTTGCAACTGGCCTAGTTCCCAGGTTGTTTATAAAACATTTCCGGGGGCGGGGAGTTCACATGCAACAACTTTTCACTGTAATTTGTTTTAATTGGTGAGATTAAAAGTGATTCTTTTCATCCAGCTCCCAGGCAATAAGCCCACCATCCCTGCTCTGTGTTTTCATTATATCAGTCCATAATATAGGTATAAGAAAGTCATCCCATAGTCATAATTCTTATTTTCGCTCCCCTTCCTCATGCTCCTAATAGTTGTTCCATCCATTGCTGACATCTTTCACAGGGATAGAGCCACACGAGATAGGCACACTTGGTCCCGTGGGACTCTTTATAGCTTTTTTTTGATGGGCAAATGTTAAAAATCTGGAATAAATGGCATGGATATATAATTGCAGTCTCCACGATACAGAGTTTCAGCAAGAAAAGCCAGCCCAACGCTGTTCCCCCGCAGTTGTCGCATCCTGGCCCGCAGGGAATCGCAGATGAGTAATGAGAAATTATCCGTGTTGTGCGTTTGAATAAATACAGAGTTATTTAGCGCAGGTGTTTCTGCGATTATGACGTATCGATAAAACGTGCTGCTCAGCAGACCTGAAAGTTGCATTTCCACTTGGTTGGAGTACAGCACGGGGATGTTGGGGTACAGCACGGGGAGCCTTCATCCCAACCAGGACTGCAAAATCGAGGTTCGCGAGGGCGGGTGGGTTGCTCTGCTCGTGTTGAGCACAAGGTCGCTTTTAAATCTGTATTAGTTCTGTATTATTTTAAGGGATGTAGCACATTTTCCCTGGAAATTTTCTGTGGAGGAACTCAGCTCTACCGTTTTGGTGCAAGCACAGCTGGAAGAGCTGCTGGAGAGCAGATTGGTTGCAGTCCTGACCCAAAAGTATGTTTTGCTGGGAAAATGTTTAGATCTCCTTTACCGAGTATCGCAGGATTCTCTGCGTAGATGCAAATATGATACTAGTAAAGAGCATTTGGGGGTTTTTGAGTTAGAGTTTTGGGTGTTCTTGACATTTTCTGGGTACTTACATTGGATACATACTGAACAAGAAATTCCTACTCAGCCCTTTTTATTCAGAAAGAGAATGTTTTCTCATAAAAATATGCTTGCTAATTAAAATCCCAGACTGGTTTGGGTGGGAAGGGAACTCATAGCCCATCCACTGCCACCCCTGCCATGGGCAGGGACACCCTCCACTAGCCCAGGTTGCCCAAAGCCCCATCCAACCTGGCCTTGACCACTGCCAGGGAGCCAGGGGCAGCCACAGCTTCTCTGGGCACCCTGTGCCAGGGCCTCAGCACCCTCACAGGGAAGGATTTCTGCCTCACATCTCATCTCAAAGTGTTTGAGGCTGCCCAAGGAGAAGGGTTGATGGTCTCATTACCCACTCTGGTCCTGTGAACTGCTTTACTCTCTCCTTTCCCATCTGCCACCTTGACTTTTCCCCGCACATCCAGTGCAGTCTTCCCATGCTACAGATTAAACAGGCACTAATCTTGCAATTTATTTTGAATTTTAATTAAAAAAAAAATCCATCCAAATGAAATAGCAAAGACAATCACCCATAGGATAATCCAGGTCAGAAGGGACCTCGGGAGATCTCTGGTCCAAGCTCCTCAAAGCAGGGCAGCTCTGAGGTCAGACCAGGCTGCTCAGGGCTTCATCCAGTTGGGTCCTGAGAACCTCTGAGGATGGAGCACAGCCTCTCTGGTAACCTGCTGCACTTTTTTCCACCCGAAAAGGCATTATTTCCTCACCTAGAAAACAATTTGGCCATACCTCTGTAACTTTTTCTTGGGTTCTGATAGAGCTGGGACATTTTGGGACAGACGATGGGTTTGAGGGGACTGACCTGCAGCAGCTTTCTCCTACAAGCAGCTTAAAAAAGCGTCCTGGGAGTCTCTCAACAAGCTCTGCCTGCTTTTATAATCATCTTGCTGCACTTCAGCACTCATAAATTCAGATGTGAAAGCAAACGCTGTGTCAGCACCTCAGCGTTTACGACCACTGAAGATGGAGACTAGGGATGCGGAAAGGCAGGGTGTGATGGACGGGGCTGGGTTTATGTTTTCCTTGTTGGCGGTGGGGGGTTTGTCCCGGGATGTAGTTCCTTCCTCCCGTAGCTGACAAGATGGGCTTTTTGCTAACTCCAGCATCCTCTGCAAAGGGCAGTCCTCCAAGGAATGGTTTTCCACGATAGAGGGTTGCTGACCTCCTGCCGCTGTGGATTGCGGATCTGTACCAAAAATCGACGCTGGCCTGGTGTTGTGGATGAGCCTCTTGACCTGCAGTTGCTGTTTAATGTAGGGAAGTTTTAATTTTCTAAAGAGCAAGTCAGTCTGAATGAAATAAATGCTTTCTCCAGTTGGGGTGTTTCCCTGAGCTCTCGTGGTGCTTCCTTCTGAATGGCTGGAAGTGGAAAATAGTACATTTTCCTTGCAGTATGAAAAATTTACAGACAAATTTCCCCATGCATTGAGATGCTGAACAGATGGTTCTGTAATTAATATCGCAGAAGCGATTTCTACTTTGTTTCATTCACTTCAGGCAAAGATACTCCAAACACGCTGCTCTTCTGCATGTTCAAGGTATTTTACAACTCTCTTAAAGCTCCGATTGGAGCTTAAGACATCTTTCTATTTTAAACCTAACAAACTGCACTTAAGATGAACGTGCTGACATGCATTTAAATACGGGACAAGTAAAACACAATCTGTTTCTCGCTTTCTGGCAGCGTGGCTGGGTATTCCCCTTCCAAGCTCTGAAGCCGGGTGCGTAGCTCTGCGTCACCCTGGGTCCTCCGTAGCTGGAGCAAACGAAGGGACGGTGAGCTCAGAAGCAAGTAATGTGCCCAGACCACCGAGTAACAAAAATAAACGACTCCGTGCAGAATTTATGGCAATTAAGATAAAATGCATGTAAGCTGATTCGTTCCCTGCCAGAGCAGATGAGATCATGTTGTTAATGACCAGAAATTACTAGCTTTAATGCAAATATTAGCAATGAAATTGTAAGCTCAGGCTTTATTGTTTCATTATATACCTTTCTTTAAAATGATTTTTTTTAAAATTCAGCCAGAAGTCATGAACAGCCTGGTGAATATATTCTCTGAGACGTTATTTGAAACGTTTCGTAAAGCATTGCTTTACCAGTAACCTCAGGGTGGGAAAGTCAGGTGTGGAGGGGACGCAGAGCTGCTGCTGGCTGGCCGCGGGTGGGATCGATACTTAAAATCGATGGTTTAGGGTGTTCCCAAGCGGCGCTGAATAGCTTTGGTCTCAGATCTTGGGTAAGACAGGATCCAGACACCTGGAAACATCTTACCACATAAAGGGGTGGGGTTTTTTTTAATATATTTATGTCATTTAAAAGCTTCCTGATCAGCAGTCTTCAGAAGGGACTTCTGAATCGTCTTATAAAACACGGTGCCAGGAAAGAGAGCGGCAGTAAGGTTGTAACAGATAATACTTCTTCCTACTGCAACGGTGCAGGCGAGCATAGGTAAAGCAGTGAACCAGCGTCCGGTAATGGCGTCATTACAAAGAATGCCCTGAAATCCTTAATTTCCCAGAAAAGTACTTCCTCCTACCTTCTAGGGGCGATGAGCCGCAGAGGGGTGGGGCGAGGGGTGCCAGCGCATCCATTTATTTCCCAGTTTAAGGAACAGTAATGCTAAACTGCACTTCACTGGGCTTATTTGCAGAAGTCCTACCTGGATCTTGTCTTTTTTTCCCTGAAATCGTTATTTGGAAGTGAGGAAAAAAAAAAAGAAACTTGGTTAATGGAGGCTGAAGATGGACACCTCCAGGATACGTATGAATAGTCTACATACCTCGTGCACGCTGGTCCAGAAGCAAAGCTCAGCACGTACGAATCCCTGATGTATATATTCTTTTATTGGAGTAATTGTTGGGGAATTACTGGTTAAGGACCTTCTAAAAAGCTGGAATTATCAAATGTGGGGTTTGTTCTTCGCAACAGTATAAACCGGCGCAGCAGGAATAGCAAGAGGAAGGTCGGGGGGGTTCTGGTGTGGGGAGATGTGAACGATGAAATAGTGATTTTGATGCCTTCGTAGGAGAAGCGATGTCTCTGTGTTAGAAGGTTTGGAGAGCTGGTACCTGAAATGGTAAACACATCTCTCTCTCATCAAAGCTTTCACCCTGTAATCAAAGAACAGCGAATACAGTGCCTTGAATTAAGAAAGGTTTGCCCAAAAAATGATGTAGCAGCTCATGCTGGTAGTCTGAGATCAAAAGCAGACAAAGCTTTAGAAGACATTTTAGTGGAAATACTCGTTGAAGACGTAGAGTTAACAGGGCTGAGTAACGTTGGAGCTTCCTTTGAGAAGGGCACCCGTCCTGCCCTTGAAGGGAGGGGGCAAATCTCACGCGCCCCATCTGGAAGGTGTGAATTATTTATCACTATGAATTTCGGATAGAAAACCGAAGGGCCTTCCCAGGCCAATGGAGACAGATGCTTGTCAACATCTACGCTATCTACTACCAGGTTTTCAGCAGATGTTCATTTTTCCCCCCACAATGATGAATTTTAATCCAAACGATATAAAAACTCGAACGTAAAGCATTGCCAGGTACCATTAATTATTTAAAACCATTTCAGATGTCAGATTTCCAGTTACAGTTACTTGGAACTCCCTGGTGATTCTGGAGTCATCGTGCTTGAAAAATAACCCAGATTACATTTAATAATTCAATACCATCTACTTTGGTGCTTTTATATCAACTGTTAGAGTGGCATTTAACACTCGTTAGAAGGTCGTTGGGGTTTTTTAATACTATATTATGCCAAGACTGCTGTACAGGAACATGTTGATTTTAATTGCATTTAGCTTTGGTTACAAAAAAGTAAATAAATCACTAAGAAAGGGTCAGACTGTTCCATTTGGCCTCAAGCTGTTTTTCTTTTAACAACAGATACTTTATTTGAAAAATTTGTTCTATGTATTCTAGTAATTATAAAGCAAAATAATGCAACTTAAAAATGGAGGCAAATTTGAACAGTCTTTATGGACACAAAGTACTTTCAGAGCAAATTTCAAAATTCAGCTTTTTTTACTTTGTTTTTTAAATATATAGAATTTACTGTGAAGAAATAAAAGCAAGTCTTACCCCTCTCTAATGCACTGGTATTACGGTGATAGCGTATATTCCTCGAGCGAATGAAACCCCGGTGAAGGAAGATTCCTTAACTATTCCAGAAATAGTGAAAGCACCCCATATGTCTGATCTAATGGCTAAATAGCTGGGTTTTTCTTTAATGACATCATAAGAGTCTTATAGAACTCTATTCTGATGCCAAAAAGGTAACAAATTCCCTATTTTACATACAGAAAATATTTCCTGTTGCTTTCTGTATGACTTTGTTCCATTGCCCTTCTCCCTCTCTCTGGAAGAGCAGGCTCTTCCAAATAAATTGGATTCGGCCGTGTTGTTCCCATGCTAATCAGTCTCCTGGCCTCCGAAAGCGTCTTGAAAGCCTGTTGACAACTTCTCCTAAATTATAAAAGAGAGACTGCAAAAGGGAAATGCTTTGTCCGTAGCTTTTAGATATGCCGGGGCGTTACTTGAACCCCACAGACAGCTTTTATTAATCTGGGCACTCAGCCGGGAAGCTCCTTGCCAGCTGTCCCTGGTACATTTTTTTATATCGATCGATTGAATCCAATTCTGTCAACTGTATCGTTTCCCAAACACAGAAATCTTTGGTGGGAGCAGGTTTTTGTGAGGCCTCCTCTTAAATGAGCAAGCTGCTCCCAGACACTCAGCGCTGCGGTGGGGTGTAACAAATACCCGGCGGAGTTGGGCATATCCCAGACGTGATCTGCTTTAAACTGATTTTGCTTGCGGTCCTGGTGTTTGTTAGGGACTCAGTAACGTGTAGCGCTTTGTTTTCTGTTAATTTGAGCAAGAACTTCAAATATTATACACATTTGGTTGACGAAGGTGACCTGTGGAGGACCTACGTTACCCTGCTGTTAGCAAGTGGGATAAATCTCCCGCTTTTGTGAAGGCCTTTTTTTGCCTGGGTGGCTTGTGGTGAAGGTTCAGACCCCGCTGAAGTCCACAGACTCTGAATTAGGTGGTTTTGGACCAGATTAGTTCATTCCTGTTCCAGCCTTGCTATTCTGGCCAGGTCGACATCGCTGTGGCGTCAACTGTGCGGTGACCAAATGGCCAGCTCAGCTGTTTGGAAACAAACAGCCCAGAGTTTGAAGGGTCTTTCCCAAGCACAAAAACCCCACTTTAGAAGTCTTCTAGCAACTATTGGAAAATCTGGTAGCGCTGCCTTTCCTGACAGAGGTGCGAAGAAGAAGAAGGTGCAGATAAACCACGTGTGGTTATGCTGAATCCCAAATACGAGCTGCTTCTGCCATCCAGATCCCAGAGCTTTTGGTATCGTTTTAAAAATCCCCTTTCCTAACCCTCCCCCTTCCCTACCTCTTCGTATCAGCGCCAAAGCTTTCCTGAGCCCAGCCTGACCGTGCTGACCCCAGGACAAAATTGGGTTGATACTAAAGGTGAACCTAGCTGTTGCTGGTTGAGAATTGAAATGATTCTTGAAATCGTTTTGCCGGGAAGAGCAGCCCAGGGCAGTTTGGTGCAGCAGAAGGGAGTTTGGGGAGCAGATAACGTGGGGCAAGACCAAGGAGTGGGTGTCTGCTTGCGCGTTTGTCACCGAGTCCTGCCGTTTGCCTCCATGTCATGGCATTTCCCCCAAATCCATGGCAAGGATGCCCTGAGAGCTCGGAGCATATTAACATCAAATGAAGTATCTTGACATTTTATATTCCGGTATGTTAATGGTGTTAGGACGCAGATGAGCAAGGTAGGAATGTGCATGATTATACAATTTCCTTTTTCTCCAGCAGAAGTGTTTCTACTTTAGAATTTATTGCATTAAATGTTTTCCTTCAGACTTTTCAACTAAAAAAAAAAAAAAAAAAATCGCCGTTTGCAATGAGCATACACCCAGGTAGCAAACACCGGCGTCAGAGGAGGGTGGCGTAACTGGGAAATCCTCGTCAGAACTGGGAGCGCTGACTCCCAGCAACCCTCTGCAAGCTCAGTCCTTCTGCAGAGGGAGATCCAGGAGGGGACTGTGCCCTGGTAGCTGCTGGGAGCCTCTCTAGCAAAGGCAAAGATGGTTAAACAACTGCGAAGGCTTGAATGATGAGGGTTTGCAGAGGAGAGATAAGGGGAGAATTATTTTTTTGAAGGCAGAATGGATTCACGCTATCCAAAGGGAATAGAGGAAATAAGAAAGGAGATTTCTTACCGCCTGCCGCAGCCCCCCGCTCCTGGGGCGCGCACCAGGCTGGGTGCTCGTGGCGTGTTTGATAGTGCAGCCTAAGTGAGGGATCCCCTTGTGCCCCTTCTTCCAGCACCCCTGCGCTTGAGCTGGACCGTGGCGCGGGAACATCATCTGCTTTCAGGGCTCTCTGAACATCTCGGATCTGCCAAAAAGCCACCAAAGAGGAGGCTGCAGCTCTGGTAAACACACCCAAGGAGACGGTTGGATATACTGGGGCAGCGCTGGCTCCTCTGGCACCGGGAGGAAACTTCCAATAAGTACGCCTCGGGTGGTGCAGCAGTCACACCTTTCATTTATTTCTATTTTGTAGAAGTTGTTAGCAGGCAGGCAAAAGTGCTGCTGCGAAAATTAAGAAGTCAGAATGATTTGGTGGTTGTTTTCTGTTGTGGTTTTTCTTTTTATTGCTTAGAAAAGATGGTGTGTATTTCTGTATATCAGTATATACATACTCTGGGGTTTAATGAATGCTTTCATCCCATGTGGCCTAGAAATTCCATGTTAATTTAAATGCTTTTGGATAGGAAGATCCTTATTTGACTGAAAACTGAAAACACAGAACTAAGACAACAGAGTAACAGTTTGAAATTGCCATCAGTACAAATGCAGCCAAACTGTATTTACCTTCAGTCTTTTCAGGGCTTAATGTATTTATGCAGTTTACAAGAAAGATTTTGACTAACCCTGAATCTTGAGGAATTTATTGTTTTCAATGCAGAATTTTAATGAATCAAGTTAGGTTAGTGCAGAAAGTTTCTAAAGCCTTAATAGCTGACACCTTGCCAGGTAGTTAATATGTTTTAATGTCTTCCGCTGGTTTTGTGCTTGCTTTGACTCCAACCCCCTTAGTGTCTCAGACCCGTCGGTGGTCCCCGCCTGATCCCGTTGTGTCCGGAGGGATACGGGTCCACAGAACCTGCGCGGCAAAGCAAAAGCCAGGACAGGGGTTTCCAGGCTGCACGCAGTATATGCCTTTTGCATTAGCATAATCGCTTCCCTATCTTTTACCTCCGCATCTAACTGAGCATTAGTAACGCAACATCTCTGCTTCGCTGCTTCCCCCCTTGCTGCTCTGCAAGTTAAGCAGCGGCGCTGTCTTTTAGAGGATGATAATGGAGCTCATTAGATGGCAAATAGAAGTCATTCGAGCAGATATTTTCCTAGGGTTGCATATAAAAATGTACAGAATAAAATTCTCTTGTGCTGATTCTCGCTATCGTGGATTTACTCTTCTCTAGCATATGTATTTTCATTCATTTGACATTTGTTAAAATGGTAGAAGCAGCCTGGGCTGTATTTTCTTATCTCGATTCTTACGCACTTTTCTGTCTATCTGTATAAATACATATTTTTAAAAAACCCAGTGTATAAACATTTTTACATCAGTAGGTATATCCAGACCATTTTCTCTCAGAAAAAATGAGGTGAATATGTATTTCCTCATACTCCCATGTTTTCAGATGTTGGCATCGGGGAGTTCTCTTTTTTTCACAGAGCTGCCATCATCGCATAAGAAAAGAATCATCACGTAAGGAAAGAAAACCTTCGGACATCCTTCTATAATCAAAGTTGATTAACACATTTTTGCCCTAAAACAATGTTGTAATGAAACAATGTGCTAGATAAAGCCTCAGCCTTGTAATCACTTCTAAATTATCGATGTGAAATGAGATTTCGGTAGGATAACTCAGACTGAAGTCATAAACTTTGCACGTTTGAAAATAGAAGCCATCAGGATTATTCCCAGGTAATTTCCCTTTAGGAAATCTTGCTTCCAGGCGTGTGGAGGTTTTGTCCTCCCTGCCTAGGCACGGTCACCTCTGCAGCCCGAACCGCGTGTGTTCAGCTCAACGGGGCGAGGAGCCTTAATGAGGAAGGGAGTAGGAGAACATCTCAGCAACACCGTTATAAATCAGACCTCTGGGGAAGGGAATCCAGTCATTTCCGTGGCCACACGCCTGAGGGGTTTTTAGAAGATGGCACATCCTTCAGGCTCCTGTTGAATATTGGAATGCCATCGTTCCCCGAAATCCTTTCCTGTTTAAGACTGTACAGCAGTATCTTTCTTTCAGATATTCTCGCCGTTAATTAGTTCGTTACATTGGTTTCATGTAAAACTTCTATTCAAACAACATTTTGTAGATTTTACTGTTGATTTTTTGAAACCCTATAACCCAGCTTTTGAGCATCCCACTGGCTTGAGGCTTCTGGACCCCCAGATACTCTAAGATGGGGAGCAGAGATTTTGCATGGGCTGTGAGGTTTTTGTGTGTGTGCGTGCATACCTTTTGGAGACTTGCCTTTTTCATTAGTTATTCTTCTCTAGGTTCTTACTGATTTGCATAGTTTCCTGGAGAACTTTATTGTCACTCCTGAATAACAGGAGAATTCATTAAAGAAAAGCAATATACGCTGAAGTCATTTAGAAATGCTTGTCTGAAAATCGGAGTGATAAATGGTATCTTGAGGAGCAAAAGGGGGAACTTAAATTTCACTTACACGGTGCCGTTCTCCAGTAATACACTTCACGGTGATTTTTCCCTGTAAGAAACTATCTAAAACTGTAGAGCAGATTATATCTGATGTTTGTTTAATAAGGTGATGATCAGAGCTGCTCTGTTGAGAAAGATTGGCCAGAGTCCTCAACTGCTGCCCCTTGCTGATGGGACTAGTATCTTTATAATAAAAATGAAACTATTGATCTTGTAGGGAGAGGTGCCAAATAGTGCACAAAGGCATCAGCCTGTAGCCTGTAACAAATAACGTTTCCTGCCAGCACTCAGGGGTTTGTGCTGCTCTGTTAAGAAGAGTTCTTATTTCAATCAGTGTTGTCTTTTGATTTAAAAAGAGAAATAAACTTTCAACTAAACCTGAATCATAAACCTAAATTCTCAAATTCTGCTTCTAGATCATGTCGACTTTTTTTTCTCAAAAGACCCAAGGTCTGTGGATTCAGCGACCGTGGTTGGGTTCGGGTTTTGGGTAAGCCGTTGTTCTCAGCGGTTCCCCTCCAAAACAGGCTGAGCTGACCTGCGAGTCTCGTGATGCACTGCTGGACTCCGCAGGAAAGGGTGCACGACTTATTTCATCATAAACCTAGGGGGATCATGTCTATATTTTTTTAAAAAAGGAGCTAAAATACAGCTGAGAAGCAGCAAATTTATGTAAAAACTATCTGTGTTGTCAAACCGTAGGCTAATAGAACAGCCTAGGGTGGAAGGGACCTCAAAAGATCATCTGGTCCAACCTTTCATGGGACAGGGAGCCAGACGGAGGTTATTTCACACCCTGTGCAGTCGGGTCTTGAAAACCTCCAGTGCTGGGGACTCCACTGCGTCCCTGGGGAGGCTGTCCCAGTGAATGGTTGTTCTCACTGTGAAAAATATCTTTCCTGATGAAACCTCTCCTGGTGCAACTTGTACCATTCCCCCTTGTCTTCTCCATGTGAAGAGAGAGCATCTGTCGTCTTTGTAGCCACCCTTTAAGTTCTGTAACACTGAGGACCCCTGAGCCTCCTCCAGGGAGAAGAGCCCTAACTCCTTCAATCTTTCCAACCCTTTGATCATCTTCATGGCCCTCCTTTGGACCCTCTCCAGTCTGTCCATGTCTTTCTTGAATTGTGGGGACCAGAATTGGACACAGTACTCCAGGGGTGGCCTGACAAGTGCTGAGTAGAGTGAGATGATCACATCTCGTGTTTCTGCTCGTAATGGATGCAACCCAGGATCCGATCTGCCTTTGTGGCTGTGGGACCTTGTGTTGAGCTTGCTGTCCCCTCAGGTCCCTCTCTACAAGGCTGCTCCCTGGCCGCACAGATCCTAGCCTGTCCTGGGCTCTTTGCTCATGTTGTCCCATGTGCAGGACTTTGTGTTTGTCTTTGTTAAACTTCATACGGTTCTTGGCAGCCTGCTCTTCCAGCCTGCCCAGGGGTCTCTGTGAGATGGCTCACCCTGCTGATGTGTCCACCTCACCACTCAGTTGAGTGTCATCAACAAGCCCATTGAGGGTGCCTTCAGTCTCATCATCCAGGTCATTTAAGAAGATGTTGATCAACATGGGGTCATTATCGATCCCTGGGGCACCCCAAAGATCACTGAAGTCCAAATACCACTGTAACGATCTTCAAATGGCCACAGATCCAGTCTTGCTGCTGCAGGTTTGGTGTTGGGCTGTCCTGTTTCCCTGGCTTGTTTGTGCTTTCTTTGGGAAAAGTCCATAAAACGGGCCATGCAGAACGTGCCTTCATCGAGTTTTCCTCAAATGCATTTTTTGGAAGGAAGAAATGCCCTAAAGATGAGGGTTTGGATTCCTTAGTGGTCGCCAGGGACAGGGGAACACGGGCGAGGTGTTAAATGAATGGCACAATGGAGCTGTGAGACAGAGTCCTCTGCATTGCCTCAGGGTGGGGAAAAGTCACTCCAATAACTTTTATACTCTAAATATTACACAACTTTTGCTCCCCATGAGGCAGATCTGATGGCTTTCTGTTTCACGTCAGGAGGAGATACGGATTTGATGTGTCAAACTGCGTTTGACTTCCATCAGAGGAGCCCCGTGAAAGTCTCGATGCGACTCAGTGCCCGTTATTGGTACAGCTTTTTTTTTTATTTTAAATACTTTGGGAACTGCGGACTCAAGAGACACACGGAGAAAGATCAGTGGGCGAGACGCTAATCTCGGACAACTAAGCCAAAGCTTAGAGAGAAGTTGAATCATTGACCTGGAAAACAGGCTCAGATTAAGAAATGTCAAGTTGGTATGATGTCCTAAAAGCAAAGGGATAAGAAAATTGAGATATTTGGTGGTAGCACAAACAGAACGGAAACAGATTAGTTGGGATTCCTTTTGATGCGTGCTGTCGGTGCAGTATCACAAGATGTGGGACGGGCGCTGCTTAGATCAGATGTGGGGTGAAGAGCAGGTATTTTTTGTGTTTGTAGATGGCCTGGGAATCACTATGGAGAGGCGTGCTCAAAGATCTTATTTATGATCTGTACAAGTCACAAGAAGGGGACAGTGATGGACAAAATCATATATTCTCTTGAGTCAGGAAACTGTGAGTCACGAACCTTTTGCACGGATGAATTTTTGAGCTACTCTCACAGGATTACGCGGCTCAGCGTGACCTATTCTTTTACGCTGTTGCGAATGAGACAGCCAGTATTAGAGAGATCAGGTCATTGGAAATGAATGAGGGAAACAATTTTTTGCATACTCTGTAGGCAGCCATTAAAAAAATTCGTAAAGAGACTTGAAAGAGCGATAGTGAAAAAGAAAATATTTAACAATGTGTAAAAGTTCATTGAGATGGTTTTGGTCATACCTGCAAATGCATAATAGGGGAAACCATAAAAAATTACTTACTTTGTATTTCCTGATTTAGTTGGCCATTAAACTAATCTCTTCTTTAAAATGAAGAGACCCATATATTTTATTTTTAATTATTATTTTGGTGTTGTTATTTTATAATAAATGATTTCTGTTGCTATGATGTTACCGACAGATTTTAATTAAGCCCTGTGCATATTATATGCAGATATTGCCCCTTGCGTAGTTCACAATCAAGGACGTAGTACATTACGGACCAATTTCAGAAACAAGACATAAATTTTAATCGTTTAATAGTCGTAGCTCTTACTTCTTTTTAATTAATGATAACGTAGCCTTGGTCAGTCCCGGAGATGAGAGGTTATGTCTAAAAAAGATGTTTTTCACTAGCAGGAGGTAATATCTCGGCTGGATTTGCTTTAAATTCCAAAGCCACACGGCTGGACCTGCGCTCAGTCTTTAAATGTTTATAAGCCAGGAAGCGGTGATTTGACAGAGCCCGTATTTATTTCAATCTTGGCCATTGCCTTTTACTCGGAAAATATGCCGGGACGCGGCGAGCAGTTCTGAGGTTTGAGGGGCTGCCTTGAGCGAGTGGGTGCAGCACGAGTATATCACGGGTGGCTCAGGGTGCAGACAGAGCGCGCGGTCTGATTTGGAGGGGTCTGTGGTGCAATGGGATTACCGGTCCCATCTAAACTAACAGAGTCAGGAAAATGCAGAATTAAGGCGATTATTCTAATCGGTAGGTTTGCCTTGCCGGGAAAAGCACAGTTCGTAGAGGAGGATCTGGGCCCACAGCTGCTTCGCTTTGGGGAGTTTGTCAAAATGCTACTATTTCCATATATATGTCTGTATGTATAATTTATTGATTTTTATATACGTATTTTATATATAAAAACTATATAGCATATATATATTTCAGTGTAGATATATAAACCATCTCTTTAGTTTTGTTGAGTGATGCTCGTGGAAATCCGCCGGCTCTGCCAGTTGAACAGCTGAGCGTGAGGACGTCTGCCCTGGAGCGCGGCTCTTAGCGCTGCGGGCGTTGGCAAAGGCTTGAGTGAAGCGAATCCCAACGGGTAACCGAAGTCCCGGGCTGGATTTACTCCCTGAAGTACTCTCAGTCTGTTGAGACGTGTCCTTCCGGCGTAATCGCAGTCCCTCAGCCATGCCTCAGTTTGTCTCACCTGCTGGCAGCACAGGAATTTTCTTTCTTTTCTTTTTCTTTTTTTCCCCCAAATAGATGTTTTGATAGAGAATTTACCCTCTGACTTAGTAAGCGCTAATGGAGAATAACTCTCCTGAAAGAAAGTTTATGAGCTGTAAGAAATGATAAACTGGTGAAATTAAGAAAAAGTCAGATGAAGTGCTTCACAGCTACGCTACCGTTTAATTCCATTTCTATCCACGTGAAATGAGAATCTCCCTAGGTATGAACAGAGAGAAGACGCTGTGTACCAGTTGTTAGTAAAGCTCGTG
Source organism: Balearica regulorum gibbericeps (assembly GCF_011004875.1). Classification (NCBI taxonomy): domain Eukaryota; kingdom Metazoa; phylum Chordata; class Aves; order Gruiformes; family Gruidae; genus Balearica; species Balearica regulorum. The sequence continues at coordinate 39,730,281 of NC_046190.1, read as the reverse complement.
ATATCGTGCGTATTTTAAGACTGAAAAGTGAGTGGTAATGTGGATACCGTGGGAGAATATTATTTATAGTTAGAATAAGGTATTTTTGTTGTGATGCCAATCACCGAGTTAAGCTCACGTGTTCTCCAGTATGTCTGTGGTCTGCTCTGGGCCTTTCTCCGGTCTGTGATCTTCTAACGCCCCAGTAAGGCACGTTTTGCCAGTTGGTTGCCTTTTGTGTAAGTTGTAATACTCTTGCTTTGATCTTCTGTCATAGAAGATGAAATCTAAACCACTATTTGTACAACCAGCCACCTCTCCTTCCCCTCTCGCTCCCGGTTAATGGTTTTTTCAGTGCCCAAATCTTTCTTAAAAAGTTTTATTAAAACAAAAAAACCCAACCCACCCAAAGTCCAGGATACTCAAGTGCAGTAAGCATCGTTATTGGAATACCGTAGGACTGTAACTCAGACGTGAGAACTGCGATTGTCTGCAGTGCTGTCCGTTGGAGAGCAGAACGATGGCTGTGGTTTAAAGGAAGGTAGATCTCCGTTCAGTGTTTTGGGTGCAGGCAGGTGGGTTTGCTTGCTTTCTGCCGCTGTGAGGTCCGGCTGGTACGTTGTATTTCCTGCATGCGCTGCATCCTCCGGCCTCTGTCGTTAGCCTGATCTCGCTCTTCAGTGAAGATACACTCGAGAAGGAAAAGAATTGGATCTATAGGTCAAAAATGTGAACATGAGTTGCCTTTAGTATTTCATAAATCAAGTCTAAGGATACTTGAAGTCAGTGTTTCTTAGCTGTGGGAAACTTTCTGATGAGGTTGGCAGTGTCAAGTATGTATCCCCATGATTAAAATTGGTGCATATTATGTACTAGACACCAGGAAATAATGCAATTAAAAACCACACTTTACCCAGAATGGGGCCTTCCATCCAGAAAGGAGGAGGTTATTTACTTTCTTCAATGCTTCTGCCTTAATCCAGTGCCACACAAACAACACTCTGAGCTCCTACAAAACAATTTACATGGCAGCTAATTTAAACCCTCTATGTTTATATAATGTCTTGATGGGCAAACATGGCTAATTACTTCTCGATAAATACGAGCAATTTTCATCATCTCCAGTGCAGAGATAATTTTAGTCACAGCGTGTTGACAGCATCGTTGAGACCCCGTTAACATTGACACTTGTGCGACGTCAGGGCCCATCCTACCTGGGGGACCTCCTGCCCACGCTCGGGGGACTTTTGGCAAGGCGGGACTGAATGGAAATTAATTCCGTGGTTATTACCTCACTGCAGTGTAATGAAGTATGAATAGAGGGGTTTGGAAGGAGAGATGAGCTCTCAAAGGTTGAACTGTAGTGTAAATGATACGCTAAGCTCAGCCAACGTAGAATTTTTCTGAAGATACTAATAGGTTTGTTAATTATTGCCTAAATTACTTGCCATTTTAAACCTCAGGTTCTCTTGGGTTTCTCTATCTGAAATTACCTAGAGCACCGGTATCTAACGAGAAGTTCAGGGTTCCCTCTTGAGACTGATACTTTTGCCTTCAGAAAAGAGCTGAGCACTACCGTTTGTAATCATAAAATGAATCCTGTGCACGTGCCCAACAAACAATATTTCTAATATTAACCATCCATGGTACAATGTATTAAAACCTTCTGTAGTAGTTTGAAATTGTGTTTATTTTTGCTCCTAGCAGCATTTCTGTCATGGAAAATTGTGCCAGCCTGCCGGATAGGCTGTCGGTCTTGCTAATCCAGGAAGGCTTGTGATTTTTTTTTTTGTGTGTGTGTCCGTGTGTATATACATCTATACATACACGTATTCCATCTGTGGATACATATATATGCAGACACAGTCGTAGGAAGACTTGTAATAACTTATCCTCACATCAAGAGCTCCAGGCTGACAGTGGCTGAATTCATGAGGGTTGAGGCTGAGCATCCTCTACCTCAGCTGACTTCAGAAAGCGTTGAGAGATGTTCAGAACATCACGGGGTGGTACCCTTGGTACTTTTCCCATAGTTAGCTATCTGACTTAGTTCATCAGAGAAAAATTTCGGGAGAAAGAAAACCTTTTTTTTTTTTTTTTTTTGCACTATTCAAACATATTCTAGCAAAAATGTTTTACTCTTCAGACCACGATTGCAGAATTTCTTCGGCTGTGAGACAAGTAAAGGGTGGGGTTGTTTTTTGATGAATAGTGAAGTGTCGATTGCTTTAAAATAGTCATCAGTGCTTTCTGCGTATGTGCGGACCGACATACTACTTTTTCAGTTCAAAACTATTTCAGATGTGCCTTTACTTTGCCCTGAAATAAGAATAATCTCAAAAAGTTGCTAGACAGTGAATTATCATCTTGGCTATTTGTATGCTAATAATGAAGAATAAACAAGATATTGGAAGGCTGAGTATGTAATCCACGTGATGACTTAATTACGCTACTGAGGCTTGCTGAGATAATTTACATTCCTGGAAAATTGATAGAGAAGGACGCAGCTTGTTCCAGAGAGGTGAGCTGAGGAAGGGCTGCCTTCTGAATTAAGGAGGGACAGACTTTCCGAATATTCCAAATATGAGAGCGCATGATATTTGGATAATAATAAAAAGATGTTGCCTACCCCTGACAACTCAGAAAAGCAAGAGAAAGGAGTCAGTAAGATCAAGGAATTTGTGGGTCAAGAAGGCAAAGCAAGGCAGAGGCATGAAAACGCCCTCCCTCGGTCTTTCCCCGACGTACGTTGCTAGGCAAGAGGAAGTCTACACCACGAAAGAGCCCACGAGGATGAGATTACGGGGTCTCCAGTATCCTGTACTGCAGCAAGAAATCGTGTCAAATGCAGAAACAACCGTCAAGTTTCATTGATGGATATGAGCGTGAGCACCTTTGGATAAATTATAACACGAGAATAACGAATGGTGTCCTGGAGTTTTTGGAGAAGCAACCTGTTTCAGATGCCACGGTAACTGGTCTGGTTGTAGCTGAGTTGTCTCTAAAAGCAGTGTCATGTCCCATGGTTGTTTTCCTGTGATTTCAGCGTTTGGGAGGGAAAAAGTAACGGTAATACGGTCTGCACTACGCATAAATGCTTAAAGACTTGGGATCAGCTAAAGTGCTTTGCCTTTCAGAAGGACCAGACATTTAGGAACCAAAGCACCAATTAAAAAAACTGAATGGGACTTCATCTTCTTCCTTGATAATGAGCACTGGAAAATGGGATGTTGGTGCCTCGGTCAGTTAGACGGATCGTAACATCTTCTCACAGGCTTTCCAAAATCCTCAGCAAAGTTTTGAACGTTGATTTAAATGCTTTAGGCCAAGTTTACTGGTTTGATGATTGCTTCTGCTCGTAATCAGTGTCATCTAGTAGGTAGCAGTCCTGTTTTGAACACAAACCGCTATTGATGAGTAGCTTTCGGAGTGCAGGAGAAGGTGCTGTCACGTAAGCTTGGTGTCAGATGAGAAGAAAGCTAAAGAAGCCCCGCAGCTCTGTCTTCTCCTTCCATCCCACTGCTCCCTTAGATAACGGCGTGTCTAAAAGAAGTGTTACTAAACGCTTCCCAAAGAAGGGGAGTGACAAAAAAAAAATGCAAATCATACGGTTTTAAGCTAAAATCCAGGTTGCAATTACTTTCAAACATTGTCATCTCCAGTTCATAAGTGCTATGTGAATATTGCTCATATTCAACATATCATGTATAGTTTGCTCTTTTGACAGAAGCGTGAATTAATAAGCTTAACTTGGATCAATGAGTAATAAAATAGAGTCTTACAAGTAGCAAAACAGTTCTACTCTGACGTTTTAGTCTTTGTTTTCATCTTAGGAGTCATATTTGTTGTCGACGTTCGTGAAGGACCGTTTAGCCTGGGCTGAGCCTTTGGCTCTCGGCACAAACCATGCAAATGAGGATTTCTGTGGGAGGAACTGTCAGGATAGTTTTCTTGTTCCTGGGTTAAGTACTGTCGGCTTTTTGGATTTCAGGCTAGATTACAACTGACAGAGTTTGATGTCAATCCAAAAATAGACTCCTTTCCTGGCAAGGAATAAGAAATTTAAGGCCTGGCAGTAATTGAATGATTTTTGATTGACTCCCAGATTAGATCATGGTATGCCACACTAGCTAAAAGTAGTGACATGGCCTGAGAGTCCACATCCTATGTACTTTTAATAAGATTTGCATATTGGGCTGAATTAAAATTAGCTCAGGAAGAAATAGTTCAACTGCTGACAACAGAGCCTACAGGTAAATTTGCACAAACCGAATTTTGTCTTTTAGATATCGTCCCACTTGTAGCATCTTCATCGCCCGCAGCCCGCGTAACCGCATGGTTTGTTTTTTTTCCTCTTGCTTCTTTACGCTGACAAAGGGGAGGGAGATGAGACAGGCTGATGTTTGACAGCCCTCCTGTTTGAGGACAGCTGTTATTCCTACGTGACTTTACGACGTTGGCTATCAAAATCCCTTTCCTTACACATCCATCAACGTTGGGTCTTGCTTTGATTCGCTCATGGAAATTTTGACATCCTTGCTTAGCTGCATGAATAATAATCCAGAAAACAAAGTCTCTAGCTTTACAGCCACATTTTTAATATTTTTTATATACATTTATACACCCACACGAGCGTTACGTTCGTCTGTATGTAGATACGTATATTTGTGTCCATACGCGATGGATCTACATATCTACGTATGTAGATACGTATATTTGTGTCTGTATATCGATGTGGTCGTATCTGAAGCAATGCATGGACCTGTGTCCTTTCTGTTCACATTTACTTTAGGAGTTAATAGATTGAAATATTTCTCTTCTCCATGGGGAAATAATGCTTGGAAAACCGTAAAAGTTTCATTGTGACATTGTCTCAGGTTTTCCGTGTGATATTTCAAGGAAATGTGATGAAGCCATCATTTACACATTTTATGTTACTTAAATTGCAGGAAAGTATTAAATGTCAGCAGTAAAGTTTTTAGCTATTTTAGTATGCCACGGAAATACGTGAAAAGCCTTAACCTTTTAGTAACTCTAAGTTCAAAGCTGTAGCTTATTTTTATCTAGATTGGTGTCGAGCACGAGCCAACTTACACTTTGATTAACCTTTTATAAATTCAGATAAGAAAAAATACAAAACATTTTGAGTAGCCCTCATGAAAAAAGCAAAGCAAACCAAACCACTGAAATTCCCCCAAGCAGCAGCGTGCTTCCTTCCCAGAATATGGTCGGTGTCTGATATTGCAGCCAAACCCCTAATGCCGGGCAAACACTTATTGTGTTTGATAGCAACCAGACCCCATCAAAAAAAATCCCAGCCCAACAACCCACAAAAAAGCAGCGCACACAAAAATAATTATGAATTAGTGCTGCAACACTAAGGGCTGAAGAGACTTTCTTGTAGAAAGAGATGGAGCCCAGAGGTGGTTTTTAGATAGACCTTGATAACATTCGAGCTCGACTCCTCCAACCCATGCAGTTGTTTCCTTTGGTTGCTCAAGGCGCCGTGTTTTGCCTATAGGGTCGGGGTGCTTTTTCAGTTCCTCTCTGACGAGATGGTTTCCCACGGTTCAGAGTTAACGTCTTGTCTTTTGCTCATGGTATAAACTGCAGCTTCTTTATTGTTGCCCTCAGCTTGTCATTAACATTCAAGGAATAATGCAGTGTTCCCGCCAGCTCTGGCGCTGGGTTTTCTTACTGGATAATAGCTGAAAAGAAATATTAAGGATTCAGCAGCTTTTATTTATTTATTCCTTGTCATCTCTTCCAATACTTTTTTTTTTTAGGTAGTTCCTTGATGTTAGAGGTAGTCCACAGGGAAGAAGAAATGCTTTAATTGGCATTTGTGATGGTCTTGATGTTCTTTCTGGCAAGAAGAAAGCTGCAGTTCCATGTAGTTTAGGAAAGGAAATAGTGAAATGACTCTTTTTTTCTGCTCTAGATAAACTGCAGTGAGTTGAGCTCTCTACTCACGATAAATTCATATCACCGTATCGTGACAAAAATGGCTCGTTTTCAAAGAAGGACTCATTTCCTTCTGTACAAGAATTAGGGGTTAAAAATCTGAAGGCGTTTAGCTGGCACAGATGGATTTCTACTGTTGACAGTGTCGTGGCCATTCTGGCCTCAGCCAAATATAGTTGAACTTATGTAAAAATTGTGTTTGTAACTGGCTGGAATATGACAACCACTAAAAACGGCATTTTAAAAATACTTTTGCTTGACATTTGGAACGTCTTCATGCTGTATTACAAAGTGGAGACACCTCGCAAGGTTGAATGGAGATGCTAAAGTCCTATGCCAGGGACGAGAAGCAGCAGCACGTGCCAAATGCAACAGGACCCAGTTTGCAGGAGGTAGAACCCTCTCAGATTTCCCTTGGTGGTTTTTTCCAAAGTTATTTAAACACTGGTTAAAATGTGGAAATCTGAGGATTTGCATAAGAGTGAGACCAGTAACGCCAGCGAGAACCGGCATTTGAACAACGGGTGCTTTCAGTCTTACGCTGGATGGGACTGTTGGTCCTGGGCAGGATTTGCCTCGTAATGGAGGTTGTGGTGAAAACAGTGTTGTCTTCTTTATAGCCAGAAAAAGCCTGAAAGAGTTTGGATAAGAAGATTGCATTATTTTTTTTGCAGTGCTCTCCTAGAATTGAATTTTAGGGAGTAGAGTCAGCATCGTGCACCGTGAACACCCACAGGAACCTGTCCTCTGCCCCGTGGTGGGGTCGTCCTCTGCCCCGTGGTGGGGTCGTCCTCTGCCCTGTGGTGGGGTCTTCTTGGGCAACACCTCGGGCGTCTCAGCGGACATCTCCAGCATGTGGGGTTTCTGAGCTGCTCTGAAACGTTGAGAAAGCAGCAGTATTAACTGCATGCAAATGTTGTTACTCTTCGCTTATATTTTGAACTTGGAGCGGTTCCAAGGAAAATATGTATCTTATGTAGAGTGTCTAAACTTCGTGCCATGTCTCCTGTTTGCATAGCCTGGGTAATGAAATGTAGGGCAGGGAATAAATACGATAGCTAAATATCTGAGGCATGAATGAGGCTGATGAATTTAATACTAAGGCTCTGTCCTGCAGCCGGTGTAGAGGCAAAAATGTTTCCAAAAGCAGCTTTGTCAGGGAATAGGTGGCAAAAGCAAATCCCAGATGATTTTTTTAATTTTTGGGTTTTTTTGAGGGCTCCTGGTTTGAATGTTGAATTCATCGCTAAAGATCTTGTTTGGATTTGTATGAATGGCAGTTTATATCCACGTAAAAATTGCGGAAAAGGGAAAATGAGAATAATATGTCCTTACATTGAAGGAAAAATAGATGGGTCACAACCCATCTCCCTATCTTCCACAACAGTTTTCCAGTTCTGCCAATTAGTAATTTTTTCTAAAAAGTTTTTTCTATCCAGCTGAGAAATGACTGAGAAGGAGCTGACATCTTCCAAGGATAAATGCATATATTGCAGCCTGGCTCTAACAAGGCATCGACTCACAACTGGGCAGTTCTCTGGGAGTCTCGGGGGGGGGGTGTTGTTGTTTATTTAATGAGCGTAAGTGAAAAACTTCCCTGCAAAAATGACTTTAAATAAATGCTTTCCTAAAGAAGGAAGCAATTCACCTATTATATAGTTTTATATGGCTAATTTCCAACATTTAGGACGAAAAAACAGTATGTGAAGAAGAAAATAGCTATCTTCTTGAGATGCAATTGTCAAGAAGGCTCCTAGCCAACGCTAGACGTACGCCCTTGTATATTTTATTGTTAACTATATAAATGTTAAGGTTTTCCTACAGGCTTTGTGAGCCTAAAAGGGATGTTTAAAAATCTCACAGGATTGGCTGTGGTGTACCCTTTCAGGTCAGAGCTGGCTGATAAACTCTGGAGATGGTGCTGAGTTATCTCCTTGAGAGACTTGAGGTTTGGACCGAACCTTCCCTACATTTCCTACATGTCAGTCTTCTGTCCTTTAACCTTTCTGTTCTTAAATGAAAATGACTATTTTTTTTTGCCAGCTGTGGGAAAGGCAACGTTTGAAAGACGCGATTCTCCGACGGTTTCACATATATGCGGTCTCTGGGGAAGGGGCTGTTGATGGAAATACGGAATTTTAGTTTCAAAAATTGTGTTGCTTTCCTGTTTCCGGAACTACGTTTTCTAATCGTCCGTAGGTAAAATGTATTTTCATCAGTAGGTGTCTTTAAACTGAGCATCCATGCAGTGATTATACAAAAAAACCCAAGCCACCTTGCATTTCAGAGGATAATTTTAGACATCAGGAAAAGTCTTCCTAAGTCCAGCTATCTTAATCTGCTTGACATGAGCTAACATCCTGTGTGCTGTTTGTACGCTCAGTCATTCGTTCATCAGCAAATTTGCCTTTCTGTATTTTTTAAGCTGTTTTCCCTGTTTGTGAAATCTTTTGATAAGCATTTCATATCAACAATGACTTCACGCTTGTATTGTATCATAGAATCATAGAATGGTTTGGGTTGGAAGGGACCTCAGAGATCATCTAGTTCCAACCCCCTGCTGCGGGCAGGGACACCCTCCACTAGACCACGTTGCCCAAAGCCTCATCCAACCTGGTCTTAAACACTTCCAGGGATGGGGCCTCCACAACCTCTCTGGGCAACCTGTGCCAGTGCCTCACCACTCTAACAGTAAAGAATTTCTTTCTAACATCTGATCTAAATCGACCCTCCTTCAGCTTGAACCCATTCCCCCTTGTCCTGTCACTACACTCCCTGATAAACAGTCCCTCCCCATCTTTCCTGGAGCCCCTTCAGGTACTGGTAAGCTGCAATTAGATCTCCCCAGAGCCGCCTTTTCCCCAGGCTGAACAACCCCAACTCTCTCAGCCTGTCCTCACAGGAGAGGTGCTCCAGCCCTCGGATCAGCTTCGTGGCCTCCTCTGGACTCTCTCCAACAGCTCCATGTCTCTCCTGTCCTGGGGCCCCCAGAGCTGGACGCAGCACTGCAGGTGGGGTCTCACCAGAGCAGAGTAGAGGGGCAGGGTCACCTCCCTCGACCTGCTGGTCACACCTCTCTTGATGCAGCCCAGGACACGGTTGGCTTTCTGGGCTGGAAGCGCACACTGCCGGCTCGTGTTGAGCTTCTCATCGATCAATACCCCCAAGTCCTTCTCCTCAGGGCTGCTTTCAATCCATTCCTCACCCAGCCTGTAGTTGTGCTTGGGATTGCGCCGACCCACGTGCAGGACCTTGCACTTGGCCTTGTTGAACTTCACGCTGTTCGCATGGTCCCACCTCTGCAGCCTGTCCAGGTCCCTCTGGATGGCATCCCTTCCCTCCAGTGTGTTGATCACACCACACAGTTTGGTGTCGTCGGCAAACTTGCTGAGGGTGCACTCGATCCCGCTGTCCGTGTATGATTAGCTTCTTCGTACGCTGTCATTAAGAAGTGCAGTGGCATTGTGGACTCCTGTTGATCTCCATGAGAAGTTTCCTCCTGCTGAACTTAACAGCAGTAACTCCAGAGCTCTGCAGTTCTCCAAACTTCTACCAAATAAAAAAACCAATAATGATGACAACCAACTAAAAAAACCCCACGAGAAGCCGGGAATTGATACTGCAGGTCCATGATGAGCTGTGTAAATGCGAGCATCCCCGCTGTCTGTCTGAGCACAGACAGTTACCCTGGCGTGCCCTGCCGCAGTCGCTCCGTAGGTGGATACATCCTTCGACAAATATCTTCTATTTGGAAGGCATTTATTGCTTCGATAGCGGGCAGGAGAAACTATTTCTGGCCGGTGATAAAAGAGCTTAGAGGAGAAGATGCGTTAACTCCAGATGGATCCAGTGCAATACAGAGTGCACTTTTGGGGCTAAAAAAGGAAGACTTAATATATTTTTGCCTTGTATTGTGTGAAAATCTTCCAGCAGCAGAGGGTTCGTAGGGTGTGAAAGTTGTTCATGTCCTGTCTGATGTGAGCTGGTGAATAGCGCAGCTGATGGTGGTATGGTAAAAAGTGTGAAAATTTTCTTCTTTTTTTATTGCCACGTATTTGTAAGAGGCTTCCCAGAAGTTTTAAATACTTGAAATGAGATGGGGTTTATACCCTTCCTTAAATCTGAGCTAGGAGCAACGGGGCAGGCTTGACCTGGATCTGCTTAGTACCCCTGGGTACTAAGGGAAGCGTTGCGCAAGTACTTTGTGTGTCTTTATTCATTCTCAGAGTCGCGCTCGAGGACGTGCGAACTGAGGAATTTCAGTTTTGGGTTCAAGCAAGCATTTTTCTGCCTTTTTCAAAGAAAAACGCTGACCCACGTGTTTCCGTGAGCGCTACCTTCAGCATCTTTGACTGCGTTAGAGTTTAGTGGGCCATCATCTTGGGTTTTGCAACCCAGAACCTGCATAGCACTCTATATTCATCACTTAGTGTTACTACCACCATTATTTTCTGCAATAAAGACATAACTCTATGTAGTTTAGCTAATTTGTAATATAAAAAATTGCCGTTAATGATATTCAGCATACCTTAGAACAGTTTAAGAGCTGAAGAGGGTGTGGATACTGAGCTCAGTTTGGTGCAACGACGAGTTTGGTAAAATAAAACCAGGGTGGCAGAGAGCACGATGCAAATAACAAAAGGTCTTGGGTCCCTCTAATGACGCTGGAAAATGAGGGTTTACCCAAATGTGTATATTCTCAGCAAACTGCAGCTTGCTGTGATTGCTGTGCTTCTGTCCAAGGAGGGAATTAATTGCTAGGCTGAAATCCAGGCAAATCTCACTCCCCTTTGCTTTCCTTCTTCCCTTTCAGTCCGGAAGCTGAATTGTTTCATCACGCGCGTTACGCAAATGTATTGATCCATTAAACACTCAAAAATACACGTTTAAATTAGACATTCTTTACATTGATACACAAGCTAAAGCCTACTCTGTTGATACATCCTTGGTATATTGGACAGGTTAGTTCTTTTAAACTCAGACTAAATTTTTCATCTCAAGGTAGCAGCTGTCTAATAAACCTGTTCTAATTAAAGAGGAGTTCAGCTTTATGATTTAGCAATGAATTGTTCTCCGATTCTGGCACTGACGGCATTTCACCCGAAGCTGGCAGAAACACGGCACAAATAGGTGCATTTAATGATTCTGCCCCTCAAGGCCCTCGTCTGATGAGAAGGTCGCACTGGATTTCAGCATCCTTAGACTTAAACTGGTGGCCCAGCTGCGATCCTAAATTTTGTCTGCAAATGAGTTTAAAACTAAGCCTGATCTGGGATTGCACCCTGCTTCTGGAGCTCGTATTTAGGCTACGCTTTCTCTTCCCCCCCCCCCCCCTTTCTTTTAATTTACCATGATGCAAGCACAGAACTATTTCTTTTCATAACATAAAATCGAGTTAATTGTAAATTCTTTTTCTACCACCATTAGGGAAAAGCGTTAGTTTTATGTTGAAAGGCAATCAGTAGATGATACCTTGTGCTGTTTTACCGTCTCATTGCAGCTGCATAGCCCCGTGGAGAGCCAAAGCTACTCTCTGTAGTCAAAGGCAAGGTTTGCCAAAATTGCAATGTGAAGGTTATTAAATTGGAAATACATTTTCATGCACAAACACCAGAAAAATACTTAACAAATGAACAGCACTTTTGCATTTTAAAATTTTTATGTGTTCTTTTGTTAACAGCTGGTTTCTTTCTGAACTAGTCCAGCCTATGAAACCAAACAGCTCGTTAAAGATCATTTAGTCTGTTTTGTTCCATTCCTTAGATAACTCTGTATCTTTTGCCAAAACTGGAGCCCAGAAACCTGAGAATTTGGGGATTTCTGTTGTCTGGACGTGCTGTGGCTCCCAAGGAGACTGAAACCCAGGCGCGCACTCCATCACTATCCAAAAGGTTGCCGTACCCAGCTGATAATCGTGTTTTTACAGCTGGATCATATAGGGGTGCCAATTTAAGACAGTAGTTTCTTCACTATACAGTTCGAGTCTTTCCCCGTGGATTCGCACGGAAAAGGGAATGCAGATTTCGTTTATAAAACGTTAAAGCTCAGGCAAGCGCTTCACCAGTTTGTAGGCGTATGCTCGCTCTTTCGGCCGAAGATGAAACGACGTGAAGCTCTCCTAGGAGCTGGGCATAAATAACCTTCCGCACGAATTACAGCTTGGAGCCTGTCCTAGTAAGGGCCCGGCGTCGTGTGAGCAAGTCACAGCGTCCGTGTCGGAGCAGCTGTCGGGTGTGCTTACGTCTCCCGCATCCCCATCGCTGGGGATGCAGCCTACTGTTGTTCCAGCTCCGTGTCGTAGATAGAGAAGACCATCATGGGCTTCCCAGGAATAACCTCATTTTTAAAAATTAAATTAAAAACCAAAACCAACCCTGGGAAATAGGGGAAGGCTGTTCTTGGTTATTCAGGGTGGATAAAGCGTGCTGGGCTAACGTGAAGTAGGGCACTATTAAAGCTTTTTTAGCCGGGATGTATGTTGCGGAGTAATCGGGGACATCTGTTTTTCTCACGCTTTGATTGCGATCGTATATTCTACAATCGGCAGCTTCTGTTTTTACAGATATGCAAGAATTTACTGGTTCCCTTAACAGATTTTTGGTTTTAATAATTGTGGTTTATCTTGTTGACAAGCTGGAATAGTTACCTTGTAGTGATAGCCGGGATCAAAGTTATTTCCGATTCTTAGCATAGCAGAGAGCCGATAGAAATACGTAGTAGTATATATAATAAGGCTGTTGTCAGACATTGCCTAGCACCTGAATTTCCAACAAAAGAGCAGAATATCCCCAAATATCCATTCTGCCTCGTTGGGACCGTGATGACCCAAAACGATGAACATGTTGCTGTGATGGATTGCAGAAGGAGATGCCCATCTTCACTTCTTGCTTCATTTGGCATCACCCAGGGCGCTCGTCCTGTCACCCGGATCCTTCTGCAGCACGTGCACAGATGTTAATTATTTCTGGGGAGATGGGATATAAAAATGACTTTAAACGTAGAAGCTTCTTCCGTGAAAGGTTCAATCATACGGAAGACTATCAGCCAACAAAGTGGAATCCACCTTTTGTGGTCCGGATCCCGTTTCTCTGTTACAATAAGCATCCCCTCACCAGGGTCAGGATTTCACTGGGAAATTTTTGGCTTTGAAAAGCGGTAAGGTTGTAATAAAATAGAGTGCAAAACTAAATAGCAATTAGATTATACATAAAGTATAAAATTTATGATTAAGTAATATTGGTGGTTTGCTATAATTGGCAGGTGTTTACTTTCTGTCGCTTAATGTTTGAGTCGTGATTACCCCGTTGTAAAATACACGGCGGGTCCATCGAGTATTTGTCCAGCTGCATGTTACGTTGTGTTCTTTTTTCTGTCCCCCAGATTTAATAATCTGAACGTATCGATGATGTGGATTATTTAAAATGACATCTTATTAGTGAAATAGTATTTGACTTTGCAGTAGCTACTTTTAACTGTATGTTTTGTTATGTTATGTAGTAAGCGTTTTTAAAAGTATCTCCAGAAGATGACAAATGCTATAAACACATCTCAGTGGGAGAAAGAGCATTTCACTCAGCAGTCACGCATTGTCTGAGTCTCATTTGCCTCTCTGCTCTTTGAAAGAAGAGGCTATTTTTAAACTAAGATTTTGGCTCTGTGCTACGAGAGCTGGTCTTGCTTGTAAATGCAAAAACAATTCTCTATCTCGTCATCTTTAAGCTATCGCTGTCGATCAGTGGCACAACTACTGAAGATAATAATCTTCAGCAAAAAGAAGAAAAGAAACCCCAAAAAATCTCTACTATCGTTAGTTTTGTATATATATACTGGGTATTTTTACAGCATAACCATCCCAAACCCTTGGAACAAGTACATTAACAGAAATAGGCTCCAGTGACATTTTGGCAGGTCCAAGCGGACATGCCCCAATCCAAACAGATTGATGGTCTCCTTCAGTATTTTGGGGGATGCTGTAATACTCTGGGTGTTTTCACATTGGCTCATAATCTGTGCGATCACAGCATTCAGCCGGTCCGTTGCTAAAAGAACAGCAAGAAACGACGATTAAAACAATAGCAACAGATTTTGTCTCGGACTCAGATTTCTAACGCCAGCAAACGTCTTTGCGGTCGCGTGGAGCATCTGGGAAGGATGCGGCGAGGTTTCCTGCCTTCGTCACCTCTGCCCAGCCCTCCTCTGTTATTGCCATGGTTATTCCAAACTATTCATACTTTTTTAAATCAAAATTGAGTGTTTTGAGTTGCGAGGAGCGTCGTGAGCATCTTACGAAGCTGTGTGACTGGGTGTTAAAAAGGAGAAGGAAGGCAGAGAAATGGAAAGCTCCATAGAAAATACAGCGGTTCCGTTTTTCTGTATAAGCTGATGGCCTCTGAGCTGAGGCTTTCAATTTAGAAATGAGGTCTTGAGTTTGTGATATATTGTGCTGTGAAAATGTCAGCCAAGTGGTCTCTCAAAAAGCCAAACTGAGCACTGTGAGAGAAATAATGATTTAAAAAAAAGAGAGAACGAAGGTCTGTATTCCCTTACATAAATGCTCTTGAATACTGTGCGCGCTTCTGGTTCCCCATCTCAGAAGATCTCTACTCGAACTGGAATAAGTTGGAAGAGGAGTGAAAAGGGTAATAAAGGCATTTAACAGCTTTCGTACAATAAAATACCAAATAAGCTTGTCACTCTGTCATCTGGAAAAGAGACAACAGAGCATTTATCAGTGAGGTCTGTAAGATCATGAGATGCACGAAGACCCAAGACAGATCAGTTGGTCGCTTCTTGCAGTAGAGGAATTCGGGAGATGTGAGTGAAGCTACTAGTAGGTGGCAGGTTCAGAAAACCAACAGCGTGGGCAGAGATGGACCTTTGGTCTAACCCCACGTGTTCATGTGAGTCTTCTTCGTGTGCCCGACGTGCCACCCCTAACATTGGCTCGGATTCTTGGCTCCGCGTTGATTTGGGGGGCCGAGGCTGCAAACTCTGTTACAGCTTTCCTGGGGAAATAGGTCATTTTCTTTTCAGGTCTCAGAAAACAACCCAAACTAAATCAACTCTTGACGCCTCCAAAGTTTTTGAGCCTCATTCTGCATGGCTTTGGGCTGGGCTACAGAACAGAAATTGGATGTCCGATGAGAACTGGGGTTTCTTTCTTGAGGAGTACCGTCCTGCGAGAGCCAGGCGGCTATCCTGGGCATCCTCTCACTCGCTCCTTGCACGCCGCTGTTACGAGGGCTCGCTAAACACGAGTCCTTGTGTTTCCATCCCTGCACTGATGTCCTTTGGGGGGAATTGGCTGCGGTGCGGCAGCTGGCGCGGGCTGGAGTTCAGCTGATGGCTTATTGGTCTCGGTCCAGATGGGAATAGGGAAATTCTCGTTAATTGGGATAATGCCTCCCAGCTGGCTGGTGTGCGTGCATGCAAGTGGCAGAAACCACGTTTTAAAGCACCTATATGAAACTTGAGGATTTGAAGAGTAATTGAAAAGCGTGAAGCTAATTGCACGGGCTAGACTTGCCCGACGTAGCAAGCTGTCCTTGCTCTGCTCAGCATTTGTGCTTGCCCTCAATGTACCAGATCGCCCACGCGATGGCCTGAAGATTGCCGTGCCTGTCCTGCGCGGCGAGGGGCAGCCGCCTGCTTTGGGGTAGAGATTTGTAACCTCTGCTTTGCTGTCGTTCTGTACCTACCTCAAAGAAATGCAGTTAGAAAGAGCTTAATGTGCCTCTGATATGTCTAATGAACCAGGTGTAGCTGGAAATAAAGGAAAATTAAAGAAATGGAGGAAAAGGAGCGTGATGAAAGATACTGTAAGTCTTGAAACATGCTTATTTGAATCAAAACCCTCCGTGTGCTGGTGCGCACAAAAACGGGGTGGCTTTTCCTCCCGAGAGATTGGGGTCCTGTGTTACTGGTTGTATCTGTAGAGGAACCGTGCTTCCACTTCTTCCTGTTGCATATTCTGTCTGAGTCTTTGTATAGTGTAAAGGCCTGGTATTTTGATAAAAATGCATTTTATAGACAAAGGTACTTAACTTCTTTACTTCTCATTGATAAGTCTAATCTTGGGAGAGGATTAATTGGGATTAGATAAGAGTAACCCTATAACAATGGATTTTGAATATCCAAACGATCCCCAGTCCCAGCAATTTTCTAAAAGGATTCCAATAAAAGTCTTGTTAAGTAAAGCTACTCACAGCCGTGGAATGCGGAGCGGCAAGCAGGTCGATACTAAAGTGATGCAGAAGCGGGTGCGATTGCTCGGGAACGGCAGAACCGCCGGCGGTCACCGAGGTTTGAGGCTCTCGG